>NC_064931.1:282581428-282894206 GCF_023897955.1 Schistocerca gregaria
CAGAACAAAGAAGTCCATCATGTCGCGTAAGGTTCAAAAACCTGCGCAAATAATTGGTTGGTCAATAGCACAGAGAAATTACTGTTGGTACGAAATTAATTTTGAGGTTATCATAGAGCACTTGCTGCTGTTAATCGCGTTGCTTTAAAATTGGTAGTTTAGCATCCACTTCATGACTCCTATCACGAACGACGATCTACGGGTGTGAGGAAATATTTTATACATAAGAAATGCTTGGAACTTTCATAGAATTTTAGGGGTCCTATAATTGTGGGAAAATCACTTGTTTATAAAAATAATTAATTTTGCCTAAATATTCCTGGAATGACCTACGTGGTGGAGTTAGTTAACTCAATTTCTAATGATCGTGGTAGTGATTATGAAACGTAACTTACTATAATTAAATTGAGTTTACAAGCGTTAAGGACTGTCTCATCTCTAATGACGTGTTTCCTAGTATTTGAAATGTTCTGGTCTTGATTTACTTCAGTACTGACTACCCTAAAGAACTATGTTCTCGTGGAATCTCTTGTATTATGCATTTTGTATAGTCAAACGACTGTACTGCAATGAGATTAGAGGATCATCAAGACAGTCACGTTACACTATGTGATCACAAGTATCCGGACACCTGGCTCAAAACGACTTAAAAGTTGGTGACGCCCTCTATCGGTAATGTTGCAAGTCAATATGGTGTTGACCCACCCTTAGCTTTGAAGACAGCTTCCACTCTCGCAGGCATATGTTCAATCAGGTGCTGGATGCTTTCTTGGTGAATGACAGTCCATTTTTCACGGAGTGCTGCACTGAGGAGAGGTATCCATGCCAGTCGGTGAGGCGTGGCCCGAAGTCTGAGTTCCAAAACATTCCAAAGGTGTTCTATAGGAATCAGGTCTGGACTTCGTGCAGGACAGTCCATTACAGAGATGTAATTATGTGCATTATGAACAGTTGCTCGATCCTGTTGAAAGATGCAATCAACATCCCCGAATTGCTCTTCAACAGTGGGAGGCTAGAAGGTGCTTAAAACATCAATGTAGACATGTGCTGTGATAGTACCACGGCAAACAACAATGGATGCAAGCCGCCTCTATGAAAAACACCACACCGTAACACCAACGCCTCCAAATTTTAGTGTTGACAATACACACTATGGCAGATGACGTCCACCGGGCATTCTCCATACCCACACCTGGTTAACGGATCACCACATTGTGTTCTGTCATTCGTCACTCCAGACAACGTTTTTCCACCGTTCAATCGTCCGGTCGTTTGGCATTTACCGACGTGGTTTGTGGCTTATGAGCGGCTGCTTGACGATGAAACCCAAGTTTTGTCACCTCCCGCCTAACTGTCAAAGTACTTGCAGTGGATCCTGATGCAGTTTGGAATTCCTGTGTGATGGTCTGGATAGATGTCTGCCTAGATCACATTACGACGCTCTGCAACGGTCGGCGGTCTATATCAGTCAACCGAGAAGGTCGGCCTGTACGCTTTTGTGCTGTACGTGTCGCTTCACCTTTCCACTTCACTATCGGAAGCAGTGGACCTAGGGATGTGCAGATGTGTGGAAATCTCGCTTAGAGACGTATGACACAAGTGACACCCAATCACCAGATCACGTTCGAAATCCGTGAGTTCCGCGGAGCATCCCCTACTGCTCTCTCACGATGTCTAATGACTACTGAGGTCGCTGATATGGAGTTCCTGGCAGTAGGTGGCTGCACAATGCACCTAATATGAAAAACGTATGTTGGGGTTGTTTGGATACTTTTGACCACATCGTGTATATAAATCTGTATTCATACCCACAGGCCGGAGTCCGCACGAACTACAAAATCCTTAGTTGCTGCGAGAAGACAGTCGGAAACATCAGGTGATATTGTTTCCTGTGTATCCATACGATATGACAGGATCGACTACTACATTAAGGTGCACAATATAAAACCCATGCCCCCATCTCGTGGTCGTGCGGTAGCGTTCTCGCTTCCCATTCCCGGGTTCCCGGGTTCGATTCCCGGCGGGGTCAGGGATTTTCTCTGCCTCGTGATGGCTGGGTGTTGTGTGATGTCTTTAAGTTAGATAGGTTTAAGTAGTTCTAAGTTCTAGGGGACTGATGACCATAGATGTTAAGTCCCATAGTGCTCAGAGCCATTTTTTATAAAACCCATTTTACGTTGGCAAAACATGAGGTACCTCAATCGTCCCCAAAGAGTCTTATTCATCAACCAATACATGCAGCATATAGCTGAAGTGCTGTCCAAATGCCTAACTCGATCGTACAGCAAGTGCTGACCTCAATATTTTCGTACATCTGGCAATACAATATATTCAAGGGACCTTCCATATCACCGCTGCAACCTGTAAGTTAGGGCTATGTGGACTTAAAAGTCCAGGAATCCACTGCACGGAGGTTCATTTAGAAAATCATCAGTAGTACTAAAATTACACAACTAAATACTTCTATGAATTCTTCCACTAGCAAATAGACCGCTCGCTGTCTCCAGACGCCGCTCCTAATGTACCAGAGTTTTGTTGTCATCTACTACTAGCCCCCGAAACAAATGTACAAGTGACTGCTTCACAGCTCCACGTCATATTTTGCCTAGCTCTTCCGACGCAATCTGTGGCTGCCAAGTTCCCACTCCTCAGTTTGCTCATCATATAGGGCAACGTCTTTCGGCCTATGCTGCTTACCTTCGTATCGAAATGTAACATGAAACGGTGACCAACACTAACAGCGCGTGAGAAGTTGATGCGATCCAACCTTTCACGCCGTCTGCTCTTCAACCATGTTGAAATTATTTTTAGCCGAAGCTCGTGCCCTCGCGAACGCGTTCTCGCTTCCCGAGCACGGGGTCTCGGGTTCGATTCCCGGCGGGATCAGGGATTTTCACCTGCCTCGAGATGACTGGGTGGTGGTGTTGTCTTCATCATCATTCTTGAAAGTGACGAGCCACAAACCAAACATCATCACCATAATCATTTTCAAATTTCCTGTACCATCAAACAATGGTTGAAATAAATAATTCTACGAGTAGTTCAGTCATAAGTTCCATTGAGAAGTATCTATTTTTATTTCTTGATGGTGACAGTTTCGGACACTTGTATCCATTTTCAAACCATCCGTGCTTTAAGTGTGACCAATACAAGCGATAGCACATCCATAGAAACTGCGCCTAAGGTAATCAAAGAGGTATATGGATGGCTTAATAACGGCAACATACACCACATAGGACAAATATCAGAGAACACGGTCACAGCTGTCCCCAACTAATCAAGAAATAAAAAACCGCTACTTCTCAATGGAACGTGTGACGTAGCTGCAACCATTTATTTCAATTATAAGACAAGCTAAGGACCTTTTTGCACATCCAGCATGCTGCAAGTCGACAAAGAATATTTCTTGTGTCGGGACCAAAATGTCATTTGAATTTTGATGTGTAACAAACTGGAACATATCAGGAGGACCGTGCGTCACAATCAAGGCATCACACTTGTCATACGAGACTGGATATTTCTTCAATCCACTAAACATTGCACCTACGTGTGGCTGAGTGAGCACTTAAGTGTGCTGTATGTTAGACTGCACATCGTGATCTTGAATACCGCAGGGTACAACTTGACAACTATCTCTGGTGTCTAATGAAGCGCCTGCGAATTAGATACAAACCCAGTTTACATAACTCCATTCCCTTCCATCCACCCAATGCCCCCACCTACTTCCAACAAACTACAGAATAGATTTAGCCACCTTACAGTTCTGTTATAATTCGCTTTCTTACAGTGCGCTTTTGGTCTGTGGGAGACGCCAGTGACTGAAGCTATAGTGTCCGTAGATACACGAGTTGGCACAGACACTTCGACATCTATGGAAGGGTTAAAACATGCACGTATTTATTTACACCTGTACAGATGAATAAGAAATATATTTAGTTGCCGATCCTGATACGTAAATACATAACTTTCTTATTCTTTGGTATAGCTGTTACACACCGTGATAGTTGTATGATGCCGTGGATAATTGGCTGTTAGTTCAATGCGCAATCCCTTGCTGGTTAGCATTAGATTAGAAGCGTCATGCTTGTTCCAATTTCCCTCAGAGCGCGTCTTCCGAGAACTGGCCCGTAGCCCCCTGTACGGCGACTTAAAAACCGCGCCGAGGGGTATATTTGGCTGCAGTGAGTCTGCTGGCGAACGTGACGTCATCCTCTGAAGACGGTAAGCCCTGGAGAGAGAGAGGCCTGCGGCGGCGCACAGGTGGGCTATGTAAAGTCTCGTCTTCCACGGCGGTATGCGCGGCGCGCGGCACAGTAGACCAAGACAAAGTCGATACCTCGGAAGAAGCAACGGGTGTGCTACTCACATTCAAGAACTCACCTAGTTAAGATATAGAAGAGTTATTTTGTTTCATTTCAGGTGAAGACTCCTTTAATTTTTACAATTTCAAATCACATCGTGAAGGACTCCCATCGGTCCTGGTGAAAACCCATAAATGCGGATGACGGATGTACTTTACAACAAAATGTATATGAATTAACAATTAGAAGTCAATATGGCGAAAAAAGTCGATGACGCCGCAAACGATTTTGGCGAGGGAAGGAGGAGATATACACAGGGTGTAACGAGTTTAGGTGCAGATGATTGGTTCAAATGGCTCTGAGCACTATGCGACTTAACTTATGAGCTCATCAGTCGCCTAGAACTTAGAACTAATTAAACCTAACTAACCTAAGGACATCACACACATCCATGCCCGAGGCAGGATTCGAACCTTCGACCGTAGCGGTCGCTCGGTTCCAGACTGTAGCGCCTAGAAATGCACGGCCACGCCGGCCGGCGGTGCAGATGATTCTATTGGTTACTGATGAGCTGTAACGAAAAACGTTAATAATTATTTTCCCATTCAGCAGGTCAGGTGTTGAAGTGTCCACGTATTGACAGAAAATTGTTAGTCTATCCTCACAGGTGTAGTTCAATTAGTGGTGCAGTTACTACCAAGCAGAAAAACGTGATTTTGTCGCTGACGGACCATAGGCAAAAAGTTTCGCAATGTTGATTGCTATTCAGTGACCGTGACTGATTGCCGTGTTTGTCAGTGGAGAAGATAGAGGTAGCTGCTGCATAGGCAGGCTTTCTGTCCTATTGATACGATGCTCTGTTGCCTCAGTTGATGACGGTTTTGGGCAACAACTATTAGCAAAATGCCGTGTGCCAAACAATTCCAATCTCCTCGCCATCCTGCCCCCCCTCCCCCCCTCCTCCTCAGTAATTATTGAATACGACCTTCAGATAACGGATGAGGAAGTGGAATCAAAACTGAACAACAACTTGAATCTAGAAGTTCAAAAACGGTTCAAATGGCTCTGAGCACTATGGGACTTAAATTCTGAGGTCATCAGTCCCCTATAATTTAGAACTACTCAAACCTAACTAACCTAACGACATCACATACATCCATGCCCGAGGCAGGATTCGAACCTGAGGCCGCAATGGTCACGCGGTTCCAGACTGTAGTGCCTAGAACCGCTCGGCCACCTCGGACGGTGAATCTAGAAGTTAGAAAAGACCTTTGGACCAACAGTGACAGTGATTCCACTTGCCTCGTCCGTGTTTTTACGGAATCGGCCTCCACTGTAGACCTACGCATCATTGTTACATCACCACCGCCACAAAATCAAACCTTGCAAATCCCGTACTCAGTCTTACCACTCTCAAAAGGGTGTTCGCTATAATGATCACTTAACTTTACATTGAAAATACCCACCACCTGTCCAGACTGGAGAGATTCCTCTTGTCTTGAACAGTACCTTAACGTTACTTCCCCGCCTACCTGCAACCCAGGAACGATTCCACTCGACCTATTCCTCGAAATAGAATGTCAAGCCTCAACCAAACAAACCTGAACTCGCTATGCTAATCCATCCTATTGACTCCCGCATCATCCCAACCATTCCCTCTTCACAACCTTCACACATGAAATTCCTGACAATCGCCCTCGAAAACATTCATCCAACCCAGTGTCTACACACTCTCCAATAAATCTCGCTTGTTACATGTCCTGTCTTCCATATGAACACCCAAGCCACCTACTTCCACAACCAGGTCCACTTCCTCTTCACCCACCTCTGATCTAAACCCACTCTGCCGGCCCGAGTGGCCATGCGGTCCTAGCCGCTACAGCCTGGAACAGCGCGACCGCTATGGTCGCAGGTTCGAATCCTGCCTCAGGCATGGAAGTGTGTGATGTTCTTAGGTTAGTTAGGTTTACGTAGTTCTAAGTTCTAAGGTACTGATGACCTCAGAAGTTAAGTCCCATAGTGCTCAGAGCCATCTGAACCTTTAAACCCACTCTTCTAGTCCTCGCCCACACACAACGCCCTTATCCTTTATAATGGTGATACAGCACTACAAAATCCTGTACCACAACATTGGTTCCCTATTCATCAACCAGAATCTTTTAATGCATACACTGTCCCAGCAGTACGTCCAAACATTCATCATTAATGAAACGTTCCTCCGACCCAGTTACATCATCTCCACCTCTCTCTAAATCCTCAGTCGTACAGATAATCTCCTTCCCCTGACCAGAGGTGGAGTTGCAACTGGCCACTAGAAGAACAACCCTGTTCGGCTGCAAACTTCAAACAATACTAGCACTAAACACGTTGTCATTACCCCATTCTTTAATGTTCTACACATTACCTGTGCCGCTGTCAACAACCAATTTAATCAACCATCTCCTATGACTTTCTCACCCGCTTCAGCCATGCGTTTTCCATCCATACTACTGTTGCTGCCCTCGATATCACTATTAGATCTCCAACACACATCCAGCACTGAAGTCAGTTTACAGAATCCCTGCTTGGTGACTTGGCGTCTATCCTACACCAGACCCATCGTGAAACAAAATCCTCCTCAGATTTCATTCTAACAACTCCCAGTTCCCTTGCACGCCTTCAGTGCAGAAGTCCTCAATCTAATTGGAAGTGACCACCTACCTGTTCTCCTTACTGTCCCAGACACAATAACTCATCCCCATGTGCCCATCCCAGTCTCTATCCGAGAACTCTCCAAGACTTCTCCCTCGCCGATTGGAATGCTTACAAGGAATTCACAGAAATCCAGATTGAAAGGCACTTCCAGACCTCCCAACAACCTGAGAATTTCCCTCATGCCATGTCCTTCTTGCAGCAGACATTGTCAGACCAAGACTATATATCTTCATCGCACCTCCCCCTCTCCCCCCCCCCCCCTCCCCCGAAGACACCGACTCCGTCTCTGAGAACACCGCCATTGTAGCTCTCATTCCTAAGAACTCGTGACCAGGATACACTCACATAGTATCGGAAAAATACAGAGAAATATCAAGAACTTATTAACTTAAAAAAAAATTGCCTGTGACTCTGGTATTTTTGTCTCTTCGACATATAGAAAGCCTATGGCCATGTATAGCTTTCCACGTTTCTGTTCGGACTCCAGGTTTTCGGTTCAAACTCTGTATATAAAAATTCCAATTACTTGTGTCGACCTTATCGCACCCGTTCTACTTAATTTCCTACATTAACAACTCCCATACCTTTCATACCATGACAGCTGTGCCAAAAGCTCCATCCTTTCTCATCTCCTTTATTTCCTCTACATTGTTGATGCGCCCAAACCGCCTCCAAAAGGTCCATGTCCTTTAGTATACTGAAATCACGACATTCCCCGCCGCCTACCTCACACTCTAGAAATCCCAACAGTCCCTCCAAATCAACCTCAGTAAGTTTACCTTATGATGTAACCAATGGCTCCTCAAGATCAACCCCTCCGAAACTCAGGCTATAATTATAGGATGAGCAGCCAACGCATTATATCTCAATGACGTTTATCTTACCTAACCAACCTACAGAAAGACCACACTATTCTAAAACTGCTAACTTTACTAACAAGCGAAACTTGGGGATTATATCTCTCCTCTATTCTTCATACCTGAAAAATCTTAATGCGACCCAACTTCAGCTATGCAAATGTAGAATGAATCGCTGCCCCACCGAAGTTCCTTAAGTCCCTGCATATCCTTGAACGGCATGCACTTGTTCTTGCTGTTCACATCCGGTTACCTTCTCTGGCATGGATTCTCTTCCATATCGTCACATTCTTACCCTTCTTCACATATATCGAACACCTACTCATTTCCTGTACTATTCGCGTACTAGTTTCCAATAACTCTATTCAGTTTCCTCTGAGCACCAACCCTGGTATGCTGCTGCACCCTTACAAACACTTCTCATCTTACCTACACCTCCATTCACTCCGTATCCTATACCAACACAACTTTCAACAACTCCCTCTCCCAGACAATGATATATGCCCAGATAGTTATCCCTCCTACCAACGTTAACTCTTCCCCGCCAATCCCCCTTCCTCATCAGAACTCCTCTCTCTCTTTCTCTCTCAATCTATCCGCATCCCTTTCCTCTTCCTGCCGCTACCCTACTCACACACCAAATTCATTCTCGCCCAGTCTCTCCCACCTTCTGTTTACTTACTATCCACCTAACACCTACCTTCATCTCCATAGCTCTTCTACCTCATTAGTCTCTAAAATTTCTACCTGCACTCCTCAACCTTACGGAAATACCTCTCTCCCCATGTATGTATCTTTTTTTCTAACTGTCTACCCTTGATTTTTAATTTAAAAAGAAAAACAGTCCTAATGTGTTACATTTTGAAAAAATCTCTAGTATGGCTGACGAATGGAATAATACACTGCTGATAGCCCCTGCCACCGTCATTATGGGGCGAGGGGATGTTATAACAATAAAATGAAAAAATAATGACGAATGGTTTTCTGATTTGGGTACTTACTACTCACAGAATTTTTATTTCGCCTCGCTTACGAATAAAAATGACTAGAAAATTTTAGAGCCTTTCTGAATACGCTAAAACAGCTTGAAGACTGAGGATTAAGCAGTCTAAAGAATGCAGTGAAAGTCATGTGGTGAGTATTGCGATGGGTGGAGAATATTGGCCATTAACTCGCAGTTTGGAAACTCCTTACTCTTATTGGGAATGTCATCGATTGTACCGCTCCTCAGAACCCTTCACTCACAGAGGCTTAATGTAACATCAGAGAGCAGCAAATTTTTGATGGGAAGTGGCACACGTGAACAAGTTTTCATACATAAAATTCCGCTTATTCGTAATAATTTACCATTTTTCTTTAAAGGTGTACAATTAGGGTGAGCTTATATTATGTCATGACCATAAACAAAGAATAAGGCCACACGCTGTGTGTTGCAGGGTTAGGCCTTAGTGTCAGCCGCCCTTGGCTCAGCCAGTTTTATGTGGTTTACTCCAGTGTAAATGCAGCGCACAAGTTCTTTATTCACGTCTCCAAACACACTACTTCAGACAAGTCAAATATAAACTTCACACATACGAAGTGTGAGGCGCGGCTGTAATTACACCGATGGAGAAAAATCGCAACACCGGGAAGAAGTTGAATCGAATGTCGGAAAGGGTTTTTCTGCATATGAAAGATAATGTTACTTAAAATTCTGTGCCAGTCACAGTCACACAAAAGTGATGCTAATAACGCCATTAGGAGGTTGCAAATCAGGTTTACTTTAAATAAACGCAGTAACAGCCGTGAGCGTTAGTTATCTTTGAGACAGGACATGGTGAGTTGCTGTTAGTCAAGAATGTCCTTAAGACCACAAAAACGCCATTATCAACACCTCACTCAATTTGAACAGATCGTGTAATAGCGGTACGAGAAGCGGGATATTCTTCTCCGATGCTGCAGAAAGACTTGGAAGTAATATGGCCACTATACCTGATTACTGACAGCGGATGTCACGAGAATGTAAGGTCACTAGAAGATCGGGCTCTGGACGGCCACGTGGCATATCGTGAGGTAAGACCATCGTGTTAGGTGTATGTCTCTGGCGCATCGTACTCCATCTGCAGCAGCAATTTGAGCAGCAGTTGACACAACGAGCTCTGTCAAATCGGTAAATTCAAGGAGAGTTTCAAGCCAGACGCCCTGTATTGTGCATTTCACTGACCCCAAACCATCGCCATTTCTTACTTCAGTCGTGTCAAGCGAGAGCTCATTGAAATTCAGGGTGGAGATCTGTTATGTTTTCTGATGAAATCGGGTTCTGCCTCGGTAACATTGATGGCCGTGTGTTGGTTAAAATGAGGCCAGTTCAGGACCTGCGTCCGAGCTGTCTTCGTGCTAGACACACTGGAACTACACCTGGAGTGATGATCTGGAGAGCGGTTTCGTATGACAGCAGCAGCACTCTCGTCGTTATCCCACGGACACTTACTGGAAAACTGTACGTCAGTCTGGTGATTCGACCTGTTACGCTGCCATTCATGAACTGAATTCCAGAGGTTGTTTGCAACATAATAGCACTCGCTCACATACCGCTGTCTTAACCCAATATTCCTACAAGGTGTGGACATGCTGCCTTGGCCTGCACGATCACCAGATCTGTCTCCAGTCGAGCACCGGACGATAACTCCACAGCCATCCACAAGCTGCTTTAATCATCCTGTATTGACATACCAGCTGCAACAAGCATGGTACTCCATCTCACAAACTGACATCTGACACTTGTACAACACAATGCATGCCCGTTTGTATTTTTGCATTCAACATTCTAGCATTTTCACCTGTTACAAATGGGTGAGCAACTCATATTTGCAATGGCTTATCTCGCGTCTACATTAACATGTGATCTAGCAGTGTTAATCACATAAATATGTTACCAGGACAAATGTAGTCCAATAATTTAATTACGCCACAGAAATTATTTTTTGGTGTTGCCTTTTTTTTCTCGTCTATGTAATTACCAGGACGTCACCGAGTTTCTCAGCTAGTTACATATAAGTTGCTTCTTACTTTGTGACGTCCTTCTGATGTTCGAGTTTGCAGTGGCGTCCACTAAAGGTGATACGTCTGCAGTCTATTACCAATAATCTAATATTAGTTCCTGCTTTCTTTTTACCTTCATAAATTCGACAATAGTGGGTTTTAAATTGAAAAAAATTATTTCACTAATGGCCTTCAAATTAACTAACTTAGCAGTAATACATGTAACGTTTCCATGCTTTTCGTTCATTTCCATGAAAAACTATGGAAACTGATGTTGTAACACAACATGCGACTTCAAAAAATGTACCATTTTTACGGCTTATTTCATTATGTGCTCAATGCCTGCAAAATTAGGGTAAAGTGCTTCTGATGTACTAAACAATGAATCTCACACAAATTGTTTGTTGAGTGTTGTAAGTTCGTTCTTTTTCATTGTGAACTAAATCTTTATACACTTTGCTCATGGTGTTGCAGTGTTATTCTGTAGATAAGTTGCGGTGCTCATCAATTCTGCGATTGGATATCGGATATTCTGAATCTCGTCTTCGAAAAATTATTGCTATCCCGCTAATTTTTAAATGCTAGTCGTGATAGATCGCCAGACAGTCTCTCTTTAAAATGTTCAAATGTGTGTGAATTCCTAATGGACCCAACTGCTGAGGTCATCGGTCCATAGACTTACACACTACTTAAAATAACGTATGCTAAGAAACACACACACACACACACACACACACACACACACACACACACACGCGCGCGCGCGCATGCCCGAAGGAGGACTCGAACCTCCGGCGGGAGGGCCGCGCAATCCGTGACATGGCGCCCCAAACCACGCGGCTCATTTTCAGAGCACTTGGTCTTTGAATTTTGTTTATACTAGGAACAAATAGATAGGATAAAAAGCATTACAATCAAGATTCTGCCGAACTGAAGAGAACTGTGCATAGCGAAAAATGACACCAAATGCCAGAAGAAACAGACCATTTTTTTTAAATTATTTGTTGGGTGGTTGCTTGCTGAAGTGGTACCACCTTGGGGGCTGGACTTCCTGGGCAACAGGTAAACGGGTAATTCATTCATTATTTAATCATAAGAAGGATTGAGGACTTGGAGAGATCTTTGATCCCTTCTGAGGTTGGCCATTTAACAACCAACGAAGCTGAAATACCCGTAAACAGATTTGAGGGCACTCGCTGTGTGCCATCAGTAAAAGCAGAATTGTTCGCAGCTCGTGGTCGTGCGGTAGCGTTCTCGCTTCCCGCGCCCGGGTTCCCGGGTTCGATTCCCGGCGGGGTCAGGGATTTTCTCTGCCTCGTGATGACTGGGTGTTGTGTAATGTCCTTAGGATAGTTAGGTGTAAATAGTTCTAAGTTCTAGGGGACTGATGACCACAGATGTTTAGTCCCATAGTGCTCAGAGCCATTTGAACCATTTTGAACCAAAACCAGAGTCAGAAGCAAGAAGTAGTGATTAAGACGGTCAAATGCCTTATCAAAGTCTAGGAAAGTAAGGGCACAAGGGACGGACGTTACAGCAGCATCCGAAATCACGTCACGACACTCGACTGTAGGAGTAAGAATGGTACGACCAGGTACGGAGCTTTAATGTTTTGCAAAAATCATCTCCATCACAGGCGACATCCTACTATCATCTCCTCTCGAAACAGTTTGATAATCAAAGTCTTACAAAGTAACTTGGAGAAAGTTATCAGGATAAGCCGATCCAGGGCGTTTCGTGATTAAAACAATTTTTCTCATTTTGAACGAGGTCGGCACTACTCTACCCTGTAACACTTCATTCAAAAGGGACGTAAAGGTAGCACCAAACAGCGGTCAAAAGCGCTGTTGGGAAGTCCATCACACAATACGTTTGTGGACTTCCTCAGGCTCAAATGCAGCTAAGAGTGTTTCTTTTTGTTCAGGGGTAATTACCGTATCCAAGATGCTGACTAGTGGGTCGTAAAACGTTGGACTCTTTGATGTCGTAGATGTCTACATAGCATTGGTGTAAGACACGAACTATATCAGCTTGCTCTGATACCATACGTCCATTATTTGTCATGAAAGAATGAACACAAGCGATTCGACGACGGATCTGAAGACGAAGCAAATGATATAACGAAGTCAGATCTTCCATCACCAATGTTCGTGACTTAGACGCATTTTCAACCACTCCATTTGTATTCTTTTCAAGGTAAACAATTCGCAGAGGGGCATTATCCGCAGAATCATAAAGTTCACGAAGGATGGAATAGTAATATTCTTAATTTCTCCGAAAGTCTGGCGCCTTACCAGCACAGAAAAATATAAAAGTTAGCCTGACATTCGGTTTTGCCAGCTGTCTCCATCATGATGTGAAGAATGGAATAGTACATCCCAGTGGATCGTAGATTACGCTCCCACACGGCTCTTACACGTCATCGAGAGAGGGGTCAGGAAGGTGAGTGACGTGTAACATCCACGGTGCGCGAAACAATTTGACTGGTTGCCGTTCTAGATTGAGGGTTGTAGTACACTCCTGGAAATTGAAATAAGAACACCGTGAATTCATTGTCCCAGGAAGGGGAAACTTTATTGACACATTCCTGGGGTCAGATACATCACATGATCACACTGACAGAACCACAGGCACATAGACACAGGCAACAGAGCATGCACGATGTCGGCACTAGTACAGTGTATATCCACCTTTCGAAGCAATGCAGGCTGCTATTCTCCCATGGAGACGATCGTAGAGATGCTGGATGTAGTCCTGTGGAACGGCTTGCCATGCCATTCCCACCTGGCGCCTCAGTTGGACCAGCGTTCGTGCTGGACGTGCAGACCGCGTGAGACGACGCTTCATCCAGTCCCAAACATGCTCATTGGGGGACAGATCCGGAGATCTTGCTGGTCAGGGTAGTTGACTTACACCTTCTAGAGCACGTTGGGTGGCACGGGATACATGCGGACGTGCATTGTCCTGTTGGAACAGCAAGTTCCCTTGCCGGTCTAGGAATGGTAGAACGATCGGTTCGATGACGGTTTAGATGTAACGTGCACTATTCAGTGTCCCCTCGACGATCACCAGAGGTGTACGGCCAGTGTAGGAGATCGCTCCCCACACCATGATGCCGGGTGTTGGCCCTGTGTGCCTCGGTTGTATGCAGTCCTGATTGTGGCACTCACCTGCACGGCGCCTAACACGCATACGACCATCATTGGCACCAAGGCAGAAGCGACTCTCATCGCTGAAGACGACACGTCTCCATTCGTCCCTCCATTCACTCCTGTCGCCACACCACTGGAGGCAGGCTGCACGATGTTGGGGCGTGAGCGGAAGAAGGCCTAACGGTGTGCGGGACCGTAGCCCAGCTTTATGGAGACGGTTGCGAATGGTCCTCGCCGATACCCCAGGAGCAACAGTGTCCCTAATTTGCTGGGAAGTGGCGGTTCGGTCCCCTACGGCACTGCGTAGGATCCTACGGTCTTGGCGTTCATCCGTGCGTCGCTGCGGTCCGGTCCCAGGTCGACGGGCACGTGCACCGTCCGCCGACCACTGGCGACAACATCGATGTACTGTGGAGACCTCACGCCCCACGTGTTGAGCAATTCGGCGGTACGTCCACCCGGCCTCCCGCATGCCCACTATACGCCCTCGCTCAAAGCCCGTCAACTGCACATACGGTTCACGTCCACGCTGTCGCGGCATGCTACCAGTGTTAAAGACTGCGATGCAGCTCCGTATGCCACGGCAAACTGGCTGACACTGACGGCGGCGGTGCACAAATGCTGCGCAGATAGCGCCATTCGACGGCCAACACCGCGATTCCTGGTGTGTCCGCTGTGCCGTGCGTGTGATCATTGCTTGTACAGCCCTCTCGCAGTGTCCGGAGCAAGTATGGTGGGTCTGACACACCGGTGTCAGTGTGTTCTTTTTTCCATTTCCAGGAGTGTAGCAACACAGCGACCCGTAAAGGAAGCTGGGATGACTTCAACGTTAAGAATACAATCGCACAGGCAGTCTGATAAGTAAAACCTATTTAACCTGCTACTAGAAGTCGTTGTCAAGTGGGTAATTTACCTAACGTCGGGTATTAACATATCCAGTCGTCTTGCAGGCATAAGGAGCGGGCCAATTCATGTAATTCGCGACAGAAATTAAAAATTGGGGAATGATCTGCAGGACGCAATACACCGTACAGAATACTCTAAGGACTCTTACGCAACAGCAGGCCGGAGTGGCCGAGCGGTTCTAGGCGCTACGTCCTCGGGCATGGATGTGTGTGATGTCCTTAGGTTCGTTAGGTTTAAGTAGTTCTAAGTTCTAGGTGACTGATGACCTGAGAAGTAAAGTCCCATAGTGCTCAGAGCCATTTGAACCATCTTACGCAACAGATAAACAATATCGTCTTTATAAAAACAAGTACGGTCCACTGCGCGACCAGTGCCAGAAGAACCGTGTAAAAGAACCAGTTGACAACCTATGTCCCTGCCAGAATCCAAAATTTACGTCTCAGCAATAGGTATGCCTTCGTGAAAAACTACGGCGGTCGGCGTAGAATGTTCGAGTGCTACATTAAAGATCACAAAAAAACCAGATCAGGAGAAATGCCTAAATAAAACTTCCTTTAAGAAGATTATGTCCACCCGTGAATCATAAATGAACTGACGCAAGCAAAGCCAATCGCAGTTCTGATTCCACACGATTAACATTTAAGGAAAGTAACGTGTAGACTTAGCACAGCTATATATGAATGTACGGAAGGTCCGAGAAGAATTAGGGAGACAGCTGAGAGTCAAAGTCCATTGCGGAATCCACAGAGGAATCAGACATCGGGAGACCGGAACCCCCCCACCATAGCAATCCTTTTTCTTAGATTTCTTACGTGTACCGCACGGTCAGATTTTATACACTGTATCTGTAGGCTACCTGCCATGGTGGCCTCTACAGACGGAGGTTTATGACGAGTCATAGACACAGCTTCCTGCCCGTCAGAACGGGGGACATGTAGTGCAGTTCCAGTTACCAAGACCGAAGCATTCTGTGGAAGCCAATGCAACAGGTGATACTTGGTCGCTAATTTTATTCTCCTCGGGAGTTGCTGTAGGCGGCAAGTTCAGGAAACCGTCGGCGGCTGAAGACGAAGGAGCAGGAGAGCATTGCACTTTCTCAGGCTGTAACGGAGAACACAAAGACGAAGGGAGGGGAGGGGGGGGGGGGGGAATTCCCGCTCCCTCTCCCCACACAGGCAGCTCAGATGGAGCCACTTCGCTAGTAGGAGAGATGCTGGAGACAACTTCTTCGCCACTCTCCGTACTACGGGCGGGAGGTATCGTAGCATCGAGAGGAGAAAGTGGGACAATCGTTGCGGAGGTGGTTGGCACAGAAGGCGCAGCCAAATCTTCACCATCGTCATCATCTTGAGTGATACGTGGTTTGTTTGTCACCGTTACAGGATCTGTCCTGGAGGGCAATAGAATTCTGAACCTTTAGCGGAGGTAAAGGCGGATAGTCATTTACACTATTATCAGATTTGATTTTTAGCTCATTAATATCCAAAGCAGAAGTAGGTCCGACGTCGGGAGTGGAAGGAACAAGATCAGCAACCATCAATTTGCGACGCTGCACTAATGAAGGATTTAATACAAAAACCCCAGTGGGCAATTAAACCGAACTCGTCCACTCTCATTACATAGGAAGCAGGTTCTCCCTTCACCAGTATACATGACACGAACGCGGTAACGACACACTTGTAAACGGGATAGAATATTGCGTTTGACATCCATTTCCACGGAAAGAATTTCACTATAACAGTGTAATCTGTGTTGAGTAGACCAACGTTCGTGACGGATGTTTTTACGTTACCATAAGGAAAGTAACCAAATGGTTCAAACGGCTCTAAGCACTATGGGACGTAACATCTGAGGTCATCAGCCCACTATCCTTAGAACTACTTAAACCTAACTTAACCTAAGGACATCACACACATCCATGCCCGATGCAGGATTCAAATCTGCGACCGTAGCAACAGCGCGGTTCCGGACAGAAGCGCCTAGAACCACTCGGCCACAGCGGCCGGCGGAAAGTAACCTTAAGAAGGTTGTCATCAACTTCCGGCGTGAGTCTGAACACTCGAACATTGGTATAGTCAGTTTCAGCATCTGCGAGTCACACCATACTAACGGAATTATCGCGATGCTTGAACGGGACTTGAGAACTATGTCGCGACAGTAATCTTTCAACGTGAAGGGGATCCATAAATTTGACATAAAACATGTCTTCGTCTGCATCTGCGGTGTGGGCCTGATCAGAGTTCACATGAACTGTATCGACAAGCCAAAAGTGGATTTCTAGAGACTCGGGCTGCTTATGTCGCGTTGTTTTATCGAAAGCAAAGCTTACTGTGACTTTTCGTGGAATACACGTGGAAATCATGGTAGCCACAGCGGAGCGGCGGACTCCGCTTCAAGTAGACGAACACAAACAGACAGCAAGGCGGAGCGGAGGAGCTACGGTTCATCCGGCAGACAGAAAAACACTAACTTCACAGAAGCGACGCTGCGGCAAGTGGAATAAACAAGAATCTTCCCGGTCGACGCTCGAGGCGTTTCTGCATTCACACCCACAAACATAACGTAAACACATCGATTTCCTCATACTGAACTCGGACATAATTTCCAGGGAGCAGGCCTTAATTTCATACTGTGTGCAACGAAACCCAAGACATTGAGTAACTTGTAATAAGTAAAAATTCGAGCCTGAGATTTGAAATTTTGGAGGTTGTCCTTCGTAGCAGCAGTCGTACTGTGTCAAAATAATGAGAAAAGCCGGACAAGTGCATGTAAGTCTTGTGCTCTGACGATTCCGAACACATTAAGCTATATGTATTGATAATAGTATATATTAATTTCCTGTGGATCAATGGCTTGGTGGTAGTCTCTCTACTGAACGCCACTTCGGCGACTTGTTTGTTCCTATGATATCCTATTTACCCAACTGGGGAAAGGGGATTAATAGTATGCGTATCACTTGTTGTTTCTAGGAACACTTCACATTGTTGAGAGGTGAAGGCTCCATTAAAACGGAGACTAAAACAAATTCCATGAGTTGACAAAGATTCTTTCCAGCGACCTCTGTAATTCCACGAACGTCCTTTACGGGTAGAACACTTCTTCTAATTTATCTTTTTAGGGCCTCTCATCTCCCATTCTCTCTCTCTCCAAAAATGTTTGGCTAGCTTCTCGTGCTATGTTCGACAGTGTGGTAAGGCATAATATGTAGTACTTCTCGTCACTGAAATAAACAATAAGGTTCTTCTTTGAAGTAATGGAAAGTGTCTCTTCAATTCATAAGATATTTAAATAAGATGTCTCTCCTGAAAGAAGCAGTATTTTTCTTCCAAAGACACAAATAGTTTCGCTTCCGGAACAAGGATATGTCTTCCTTTATAATAAACATAAACCTGATTCTAAAAGCAATGAGCTTCTTCTCCTGCAACGAACGTTTCTCCTCTTCTAAAACAAAAATTGCTTCCCTTCTATAAGATATCGGGCTTCCCTTCTTTGTATTTTCCAGTCAGGGCGCCTCTTGGAGACCAGCGCAGCTCATAAGAAGTCTTTTGCAGGAAAATAAATAACGATAAACAAAGAGTATTACTAAGACGACCATTTTGGAACATAAGCCTAATACTTATTAATGTAAGACAAATTAATAATAAACGGAAAAATAAAATAAAGTAATATATAAATGTATTCTAACGTATTGGAGGTACTTTCTTCTAATGTCTCACAAAGTGAACTGCGTTTTTCAGGCACTGAATGCAATACTTTTTCAGGAATTTGCTGAGGCCTTCACGGCTGACGTGGCGACCTCGGGGCCCACGAAGTCCCCACCGTACTACACGCCCAGCAGCTATTCCCCACTTCAGCATGCATCCATCGTTTCCTAGACTCAGTTATCCAATTCCCTGCTTTTCGAAAGGCGTCTCTAGCATGTTCCCAAACGGTTTTCATGATTATTTTTACTGCATATGATCTAGTATTGTATTTGTAAATATTGGCTACATTCCAGGATCTTACTGGTGTCTCTATTGTTAATGACATAAGGAACGAAATTTCCAAGTAGCCAAAAGATAACGTTATGTTTCTGTTGATGAAACGATACATTTTGTGCCCAAAGTATGGTATTAATCGTTGTGTCTCGGCCATCAGTAGTCTTTATGAAGGCTATTTTTTCGGTACATTATCCCAGACAGCGTGGTTGTCGTTGCAGGTCAAACGATTACTGATAGAGTCAACTGCATTACATTTCTGACACACGATTTTGGTACTTAAACCTATAGAACAAAGTGTGTCATTCGTACCGACGATGATATTTACAACATTATACCACCCTCCTTTGTACGTCTGTTCACAAGATTTCCAATTTTGGCTCGGATACTTGAGTTCCATTGTATTTCGCTTTTCGTCAAATGAAAGACCATCTATTATGTTTTTGGAAGTTCTTTTGTGTTTTTCCTTGATGATGCCATCCAGGTAACTGTGTTCTAAGTGAAACTGCCGGATATGCTTTAATTTATAATTTATTCTACCCATACTTATACGGGTCTTAAACGATTTGGTTTGAGTATGTTGAGTTGTTTGGATGTTATTCCATTTTGGTAGTTCTCAGTTAGCTGAAGAGTTCGTTTAACAAATAGTGCGGTCTTCTTCGGTCAACACTAGGCCTCCCTCTTCAGGGTTTAGGGGCAGCGAACCCACAGCCACTCTCAAACTCTCGCCTTGCCAGATGAATTTGCAAACGGTTGTCATGATTTTTTTTTATATTTTCTTATGCACGGGTAATATTTGCATCACGTATACAGCTTTGTGGAGGACCACACAGTTAATTACTCAAATTTTCTGTGTTAAGGTTAAATCTCTGATGCGGTTCAGAAGCAAAGAGCCTCGAACAGCTGCTAATACCTTCCTCCGGTTGCTGTTTTTAGCGGATCTCAGTAGAAGGTAACACCTAACGCAGTGTGTAGTTCGACCGAATTCACTCACTCTAAGTCTACGTGTCGAAAGACGCTGAGATTTAAAAACGAGAATTTAGTATCATTTATTTTAGCTCCTTTGGCACTGAAATAGAGCCGAACCGGTGCAGTCAGTCTTTGAATATCCTCGTAACATCTAGCAATTAGTCCGACATCATCGGTATAAGCGTTGGTCACTCGATTTTCACCTGATATTGTTATGCCCTCTACTTCGTTATTCAGTAAACACAATAAAGGTTCTAAAGCTACGATGTACAAATGCATTGACAGTGAATGTCCTTGCGGGACGCCATGTTTAACCTGAGTGGGTCTTGTAGGTATAATGACCGTTAATTACAATTCTTGTTTTTATGCCATGCAGGAGATTTCTTACACTAACAATAAAATTCCCATTAAAACAGATTTATTTCATTCTATTGAATGAATATTCGCGGTTGACGCTGACAAAGTCTATCGAAAAGTCAATGAATGCAAGACCGGCTTTGCAGATATGGTCGAAAACAGTCCGATTATATCCCTGAAATCACAGACCCTTTTAAAAATATTCCTGTCAGGGATACATATTTGATGGAACATATTTACTTTATCCACCACTGGTCGAAGTCTATGCTTCATTACCCTCGCAATTATGTTATAATCAGAGCTCATTAAAGTATTTGGTCTCATTTTGGTTATGTGTTTTAATTCCGTATTTCTCTCTTTAGGAATTATAACGGTAACGGTCTGTTTTAATTCTTCAGGGATATGCACTCCATTCAGTGTTCAGTAAATTCCTGTAAATTTATCATCAATTACGTTCCAGTATTTTAAGTAAAATTCTTAGGGTAAACGATGAGGACCTGGTGAGTTTCTGGAACGTGCTCATTTAATTTTGTCTGAAAAGTCTTCGCACATTATTGCACTATTCAGATCCCTGTTTTGTTCTTTAGTTATCTGACTGTCGGCATCGCTTGTGCGGAGTAGTTCTGTTGCTGGGGAAGGTTTATACTGATTGTCATCGTATAAAATATTATCAAATCCATAGGCTACGTAAAAAATGTCCTGTTGATATGTCAGAATGCAGCTGCCTTAACCTCGCATTTTCTCTATGAAAGTTTTTCTTCTGTTTTTCTCATGTTGTATTAGATGATTGAGTTATTTATTTTCTCCTTCAATTTCTGTTTGAACACGCTATTGTATTTTGAGTCCGTCTAGTTGTCTCATTTTAATACACAGTATTTGACCCTTAGTTTTGCTTATATTTATTTTAACTTACCCGGTCATCGGCTGGTCATGAAGTTGACGTAAACAACAGTAGTGAAATTCCACCGTATTTCTAAACCACTTTGCTCTTTGACTTCCATAATATATCAAAGTTGGCCTAAGTTCCTTTTTTGCAAACAGTGTCCTCCAGTCAATTGTGGACCTGTATCTATGGCATTGTCTCAGAGAAGCTTGCCACGCTCTTTCAATTTGTTCGATTAGAACATTTTTGTTCACCACATCAATATTGAATTTCCTTAATGGACGACCCCAGTATCTTTTCTGTTTTAAAAGTGCAATACTACACATCACAGCAATAGATCGGAGAAAGAAGTAGTTATCAGTTCAACTGCACGGATGAAAAATTTGATGTTACATACATGCGATCTATTCTGCTTTGCTCACTATTTCTGAAGTACGTATGTTTTACAGACAGGGGGTATTTTGTTTCCCATTTCTCCTTCCATTACATATGTCTCACTAGGCTCTCCAAGGCTTTGGAGTTACTGAAATTTGAGTGATGATTTTTCCGGTGGATGTCACAGTTCCAGTCTTCGCTGTTAATAACTTCCGCAGGGTTTGCCTTTAGTAAATACCCTATAACATGTTTCAAAAAATTGGCCGTAACATTTCGAATATTATTTCAGAAAGGAACGTAAGAATTATTAACAGCTGCGTTTTAAAGTTGCATCTGATGCCCCACCCTGAGTCTAAGAAACGTAAATGTGTGACATCGTTGACGAGGACTGCAGTGCCACATGACCTTTCTGAGGCTACATTTAAAATTTCGTTATATCCCTCAGTAGAAAAGCTTTTAAAATTGAATTTTGGCAACAGCGCGACATCTGTATCTGAATGATGAAGTCTTTGAGGGCGGCCGTTTTTGTGTCGCTCTGTATCTTGCATACATTTTTAGTCGTGACTTTATATGTTTGATCCACTTTAAAATACTGTTCTGATAATTTGTTAGTATTCGAGGGGTTCTTCTCTTCGATTACTGTGTACATTTCTGTATTCTTACGTACATTCACGTTAGTATTTCTTAATATTCCATTTCAATTGCCTTACTCAGGGATAGACAGTCTAAACTTCTTCCTCGAGGATAGTGGCATGTTTTGGATCCATTTTCTTCTTTTCTTCTTGAATGAGTCAGTTCTGATTGCCCTTTGCTGGTCGTATCGTCAGCAATGGTCTTGCTGAAACTCATCTTCAGCCTTATATCAACTCGTTCCATAGCAGCTTTATCTTTCACCTTTGCATCTTCCTGCATACTTCGTAACTTCTCTTTTACAGCTGGTGTCAGGCGTTCTGCAGCCGGATATGCCAGCCTCCTCTTTTTGTTTAAACTTCCTGGCCGACTGAAGCAGTGTGTCGGACCCAGACTCGAACTCGAGACTTATGCCTTTCGCCGGCAAGTGCTCCACCGACTGATGTACCCAAGCACGACTAACGACCCGTCCTCGCAGTTTCAGTTCTGCCAGTACCTCTTTTCCTATCTTCGAAACTTCACAGAAGCTCTTGTGCGAACCTTGTAAAACTAGCTCTCCTGGAAGAAAGTATATCCTCTTTTTCTTATGTTTCCTGGATTTACTGGCTGATCTCGACCGATCTGGAGACGACTGTTAGGACTTATCAGACGACTCCTATAATGGGGTCGTGAAAGGAAACTTCTGTCTTCCAGCAGGTTTTCTACTGTCGTTCGCCATCTTTGCCGGCAGATTGCTCCCTGTTCGGTAACAGCTGCTCGCCGTTCAGTCTTGGTGTTGTTGCCATTTTTGTTTTCTGTGACCCCATGCTTCAACTGGATGGCTTTAACATCAATATTCGTCCCGTTTCAAGCTTCTTTTTGGTCTTGAGTCCCGCCATGGGTTGTGTTTATTAGAGTACTGTCACTTTGTTTTCTCTCGGGTGATGTCTGTGTGGTCCTCACACCAGATGTAGGTGATTTTCCATCCAAAATGTTAGAGGGACCTACACTAACAATAGTGTCCTCTTCATTAGTGACATTTTTTATTTACTTCCGTAGTGTTGGTTCCGTCCTCCTAAACCAAACAGGGGTTCACCCTGCTCCTAAATCTGTTCCATCGATCGGGAATGTGACATTTCAGCCACATACGTTAACTTCATGTGGACAACAGGCAATGCGCCTGTACGTTTAGCACCTCGTAACTGCAGGACCATTCTTCTGCTGCATTCAGCTCAAATACAGGGTGTTTCAGAAGTGATGTTCAATATTCAGGGATATGACAGGAATGATCAGTCTAAACAAAAAGGTCAAGTAAACATGGGCTCTAAATTGTATATCTTATGAGCTATGAGCGGTTCCTGATCTTCGATACTGTGAAGCAATTCTCTTTCGCTGCAAGCTCTTTGCTTTCCATATTTTGGGAAGTGGTAGTCTGGACCAAACAGAAACAAAAAAAATGACCAGTAAACATGTGCTCTAAAATGCATACCTTAACAGCTAAGAGCACCTGTTCATCTTCGGTACTTTGGAACAATACTCTTTTAATGAACAAGTGCTCATAAATTTTAAGGTATGCATTTTGGAGCACATGTTTACTGGACTTTTTTTCTTGTTTTAGTCCATGCTACCACTTCCCAAAATATGGAAAGCAGAGAGCTTCAAGTAGAAATTTGTTTCGCAATATTAAAGATCAAGAATATCTCATAGCTCTTAAGGTATGCGTTTTAGAGCCCATGTTGACTTGACTTTTTTGTTTCGAATGATCATTCCTGTCATATCCCTGAATACTGGCCATCACTTTTGAAACAAACTGCGTACTGTGTCGAATTACACAAAAAGCTCACGTTCTTGGCTGACCGTCAACTATAACCAGGATTCGATAACAGAAAACACTAACATAAGATGGAATGTGCCCGTGGAGCTCGATTTTAATCTTTCGGACACCATTAAGAATAGAGAACATGTACGTTTCTGAAAATTATTCCACGTCATTGGATATAATACTGCCTTGCGGTCTGAGAACATTGTTAATTTGATCAATCGGTATCTCAAAAAGGAAGTTCAAACACCGTGACTGCCCGTATATCCATCCCAGCAAGGAACACGAGAACATCATTAACAGCGCAGTCTGAATGGTTGAACTTAATTATGCCATCGCATTTATCAACAATGGAAGCACACAAATCAGCACTAACAGATTTTACGTACACAACATTCGTCACGAACACCGACAACATCAGCTTCAGTAATCTTAACTTTTCGATGAACCAAGTCTTAATTTCTGCAGCTTTCGGTCGAACGAAATTGCGATCAAATACAAATTAAATTGCGTATTGTCTCAGGTTATTAGGTAGACTCATTGCTTTCTTCTAAATCTAATATCTATGCAGAAATAGCGCTTGAAGAAACGACTAACATCGCTTGTAGGTAAACAGATTGAGAACATGACGTCCAGCCTGGCTCGGCGGTTGACTCGCGACTACCATCAGGACCGACGTGGTATGAGAAAGATAGTCTGTACGTTTCGAAAAGTCAGTTTCAGAGTATCAATAAAAATGTGACATTTGGTCGTATCTCTCGTCTGCATTGCCTTAGAAGCTTAAATTATTTACCTCAACCAGGGACCATAGACCTTAGTATTTGACATAAATTTTAATTTGATACTTCTGTCCGTTTCTAACAAAAAGAGCTCTTAACAGGCTAAACGATATAAACACTAACAATAAATGGAAAAAAATATTTTTATGCGACATAATTATAGATTAATAGTTTTCGCACTTTATCTGTTACTTGTACTGTGAAAACTAACTTTTCATCACATTTCACGTTTATAGGCCACTGGAGAGTACCCAGTAGGTCCTGACAGAGTTTTCGAGTATCGAAATACGACACAAAAGGCTCTGTATTTTGACTGCAATAACACAAAACCTTAATTCTCTCAGACCTCCCAGTGACCGTAGACCTCAGGGTGTTAAATAAATTTCAACATATTACCTCTACTTGTTTCTGAAGAAAAGAGGTCTTCATAATCGGACAGACAGACAGATAGACAGGGAGGCAGAGGAACAACAAAATGATCCTATAAGGGATCCGTTTTTAGCGACTGAAGTGCGAAATCCTAAAAATGAAGAAATACGAGAGGGACAAATGATTCATACGATGATCCGTTGAATATAGAAGCCGACACTAATTCTGCTACGAGCACTCATGAAACAGGACAGCATTATTCTGCAGTGAGACTCAGTTAGTAGCTACAAATCAATACTGCGGTCTCCTGTCTGTGATGAATGTGTGTGTGATTTTCGGATGGCGTCTGTCACTTTTTCATAAGTACTATGTTCTTGCACAACATCGAAAATCGGTCATGCTGATCTTCTTAAGGGAGAAGTATAGTACGTTTCCTCACACATTCGATCCATTTTTAAACGTGTATAAAGTTCATGACCAAGACTAAAAAGAGAAGCATACTGTGCTATTTATGGAAAATCTCGGGAAAATCACATTCAGAAATTATCGATGCTCTTCGTAATACATAATATGTTCAGATTATATTTGTGAATTGGTGGAGCAGGTGTAAACACGCTGATGCATAAAACTAGGTCCTAGGATAGAAGAGCCCGTCTCCCAACAGCTTTATTTTTTAATGTGCACCCTTGTGTGTAACATTTTTTGTTACCCATATAGTTGATATTCAGAAATACACAAGTTATGTGTTCAATAACGACTTTTAAGGGAATATCACATCTAAAAATCTGAAGTCTCCACTTTAACCCTTTCATATGATGACTAACATAATCACTATGAGAACAGGTGGACGACAAACCAAAATATACTTTTCAAACTCTGGATGAAGTTGTGTTCTTACTTCTTTCCCCCTGACAACGGAAAATCTGACTCTGTGCAGATGTCCTGAGCAGATCATCACCGCCACCGAGAAAAAAATAACAGAGATACTACGAATCATAATTTGAATGTGTTCCATGGACACATCACACTTCTACATAAAGAATGTTCTTAAACAGAGTCTTCAGGGCACTTATAGTATGCATTCAGTAATATCAATCACAGTAGTAGATGTACAGTGGAGGAGGGGTGGAGCCGTTACTGAATGGACGTAATATTATAAGAATGTAAGTTTTTATATTTCTATTGATGTTCGCCAGGGCCTTCTGCCTGGCGGCTAGTTTCAGTTCGTTAGTCACGTTGCGTTATACTGGACAGAACTACTTCGAATCTCACGTGTTGAACCATCAGCGGCTAAACTCACGAGTTGCTAACGCTGCCAGATAGGGAGGTTCGGAGGTGGTCACGTGGTGATGGAGCTGCGGCCAGCAACTCACTTCTGCAGGCAGCTTCTGACCCTGTTAGACGCTCTCCTCTCCTGCTCTCTTGAGTAGCAGCCCATTCAGTTTCGGCGGCTTCTCTAGGCCTGCCTTCAAACAACTTTTACTGAAATAAACTATCATGTCTGTCATAAAATGTTCAACTTCGTCACCTCAACGATTGCCTACTGCTTTCCCTTTCTCGCCAATCCTGACACATTAACATCTGGTGTCAAAAGTGCGATCGCTCACCGTTAGGCCTATCTTATCAACCTAACAGAAGTTCAGCATGCCGTACCCATTGAAGCTGCCAGTTGTACTTCGCACTTGTCGCACCAGATGCGACGCGCAATAACAAGAGCACGCATTCTTAGTTCGCCACTCAGCCTTCTGCCGTTTCGGCATTCTCTCCTAACAGCTGCCGCAGTGAATACCAGGCCACTTGTGGTGCCAGGCGCCTCGCCACACCACACAGCTAGAAGCCGCCACTGCCATTCCCAGGCAGTCCGGTGGTACGCCACGCCGCAGGTAGCCGTCTTCCACGCCGCTCCGATGCACCACGGTGGCATGTTCCAGCCGCGCGCCGCCATCCAGGAAACGCGCATGTTTCGGCGACTAGCTGAGGCATGTCACACAGCTGTCGAGACCGTCAACATCATCTTCGCCGCTGTTTCGTGCTGCGGTCGTCCAACGGGATGCAGCTGTCAACGAGCATCACCGCAGCAATTACATCTTCTGTAAGTTCTTCGATCAGTTTTTCTTCACCGACGCCGCCTTGCTGCCAGCTACGCCGTCATCTTACCGAGTGTAGGTCTATTTTGTGCTCTAATTGTAAAGTTTTCGGCGAGCACTAGGTATCCTAATATTGTAACCATGCCTTAAAACCCTACTGGCGAAGGGAACTCCCCACCTACAGAAAAACCAGACCCAGCACCTGCGCTTCAAGTAGAGGTTGGTAAGTTAATGTTGAGATGATAGAATTGGTGGAAGAATGCCAAAAACTGGCTCAAACCCAGTCTGCCGATCTGAGTGTATCAGAAACACACTCTGCTGCGCCGCAAATGACGGCTGCAAGCACCTTAAGTAGCACAGTACCCCAGCTACCCACTGTAACTTTGGCTAAAATTTTGCCCGCAGTCAATTTCATTCCGACGTTTTCCGGGAAACCTAATGATCAAATAAATTCCTTTGTCTGAAAAGTCCAAGATGTAGGCCGCACTTGCACGTGACCAGACGATTTCCTATTAAATGTACTCTGCCTTAAATCGTCAGGTGACGCTCGTACCTATATCGAATTAGTTCGAACCCTTAGCGATAAAACCTCTTTTGCCACGTCAGAGGCTGGGTTGAAAGAGAGGTATACAGGCAGGCGTGCTGTCAGCTATTACAGGGACAAGTTTTCCACCCTCTACCAGAAGCAAGGGGAGGATGTAGAGACATTTGCTGACCGAATTAGCAGTGTGGCTTGCCGCACTTACACGCTGGGATTGGATTCCACCCCTAATGAGGTGTTAATTGAGCAGGTGGAAGCCCGCTCGATTGACGTATTTATACATGGAATCCACCCGTATGTTGGAGGAGAGGTAGAAATAGCATCACCCACCTCATTGCATGATACCACACGACTCACAATGGTGCGAGAGGAGGTAGGGCATTTTATTGAAAGTTCGGTGCGTCTGAACGAACAACTGGGTCCAGTTTTTAAATATGAGCAGGTATGCCAATGCTGCCGAAAGGCAAGCCATGCTGCCGCTCTATGCCACGCACCTTATTATTCTCAGTGTTCCACCATATGGCATATGAGGAGAAAGTGCCTGCAGAACCCAGGAAACGAGGCCCCTAGCACAATCAGCTCAGGGAAAAAGGCACCAACAATTCACCACAACCCCAAAATCAGCCGGGAAACGGTCGTGGGTAAGTCACGCTGCCCGACCGCACCCCGTGTAAAATTCACGCACCCAGTCTGCAACGTTGTCGTAAATGAGGCAGCGAATGTCCTGCTCAACCGCAAAGTTCTAGGAAAAAATGACAATGGAGCGCAAACCAGCGTATTACTCGTAGGACATGGGGATAGACGAGTGTTAAAACTACCCCATTACCACCTTAACAGTCTGAGCGAAGAAATAATCATACCCGCTAGGTATTGATTAGTTAAATTGAAAATCGAAGCCAGCCACTAGCCTTTTGACAAGGATGTAATCCGAAAACGAAGGCGAGAAAATGACGTCATACTGGGGAATGACTTCCTCCACCACTATCAGAGTATAGTGTATTACAGGACGAAAACTGTACGTCTTGGTGAGGTAACCCACCGTTTCAGTGGCCTCCACTCTATTCCGCCGCTTTCACAAGTTCCTCCTGTGCATTCGTGGGCATTACGTACAACTACCTCTGTCAGAATCAACAGTGGCACAGGATGCATTCTGTGGCTTGGGATCAAATCCCACGAACTGCCGAGAACAACCGAACTGGTGGACCCCCTCTGTCAAACCAATGTCCTCGACAGATTACGGGTACCTGGCTTAAAATCAGCGGAAGTGCAACGAGAGAAAATTTATGTTCCCGACTGTTTGGACAATTTAGGAACGAAAGAGGAAGAAATTCCTAGTGGCATCTGTGGTGTCACCGCCAGACACCACAATTGCTAGGTGGTAGCCTTTAAATCGGTCGCGGTCCGTTAGTATAAGTCGGACCCGCGTGTCGCCACTATCCTTGATTGCAGACCGAGCGCCGCCACACGGCAGGTCTAGAGAGACTTCCTAGCACTCACCCCAGTTGTACAGCCGACTTTGCTAGTGATGGTTCACTGACAAAATACGCTCTCATTTGCCGAGACGATAGTTGTACAGCCGACTTTGCTAGTGATGGTTCACTGACAAAATACGCTCTCATTTGCCGAGACAATAGTTTGCTACGACCTAGCAAGGCGCCATTATCAGTTACTATTGATAATGCGAATCATGTACCGTCAAGAGCGACGTTCATCATTAATGGATTAAAATATTCCAGCAGCTATGTTCGTGCTTCTAAATTCTAATTTCCTTGTCCTGTTCCAGACCTCACGCCAACCTGCGTGATCTAAAACGCGTGCCTTTCGGCCTCCTCTAGTAACATGGGGTTGGCTCTCCTGCCAACCACAACAGCACCAATATAGCTAGCGGTCACAGAATTGAAGAAAAGCACCCTGTACAAGAGACGTTAAAACCTAACTGAAAACATCGCCGGCCAGAGTGGCCGTGCGGGTCTAGGTGCTACAGTCTAGAAGGTTCGAATCCTGCCTCTGGCATGGATGTGTGTGATGTCCTTAGGTTAGTTAGGTTTAAGTAGTTCTATGTTCTATGGGACTGGTGACCTCAGAAGTTGAGTCCCATAGTGCTCAGAGCTATTTCTTTTAAAACATCGACTTCCGGGATGTAGCATATGTCATATTGCACCCGTGCTCAAAGAAAAATTTGAAGATAAATTAGCTCAGCTCATCTGCCTGCAGTTGACGAAAACAAATTGTACTCCGTCTTCGAAGAACACTCCTGGTTACTCGAGGAAAGGCGTTATTTGCTGGCTACTGACCTTGTTTACCATGAAATTCTCACTGTAGATGCAAGGCCCATTGTGCAGAGACCATATAGAATACCATATCACCTCCAGCCTGTTGTGGAGGAAACTATCCAACAGCAGCCAGAGGCAGGGATAATACAACCCTCCGTTAGCTCATGGTAGTCTCCAGTCGTCGTCGTCCCAAAGAAATCAATCAATGGAGACAAGACCTACCGTCTTTGTGTAGATATGAGAGCAGTAAATAAGGTACCCACACCTGATACTCTCTCCGACCTATCGACGAAACACTGCACAGGGCCCGCCGGGATGGCCGTCTGGTTCTAGGCGCTACAGTCTGGAGCCGAGCGACCGCTGCGGTCGCAGGTTCGAATCCTGCCTCGGCCATGGATGTGTGTGATGTCCTTAGGTTAGTTAGGTTTATTTAGTTCGACGTTCTAGGCGACTGATGATCTCAGAAGTTAAGTCGCATAGTGATCAGAGCCATTTGAACCACTGTACAGACTAGGAAACTTCAAATACATCACTACCCTTGATATGAAGAGTGGGTGTCACCAAATATCGATTGCACCACAGGACAGGCCCAAAACAGCCGTTGTAGTCTATATCAATTTTTGAGAATGCCATTCGGGCCGCTCTTGCTAACTTACTTTTAAGAGGACTGAAACCTACAATGTGCCTAGTTTATCTAGATGACATCATTGTACTTTTCCAGAACCATAGATGAACATGTTACCAGGTTAACATATGTTTTGTCTCGACTAAGAAGTGAAAATTTAAGCTTGAAAATAGAAAAATGTACCTTTGCTGATAGTCAAGTACAGTATCTAGGGCATATTATTAGTGCTGTTGGAGTAAATCCAGAACCCACTTAATTGAAGTAGTTATAACATTCCCTTCCCCTAAAAATTTAAAAGAATTGGAAAGCTATGTGGGACTCAGCAGGTATTATAGGCATTTTGTAAAGGAATATGACACAGGAGCCAAACCCCTTACCCACCTGTCGAAAAAAGATGTACCCTATCAATGGACCCCCGAGTGTGAAGCTGCTGTGCAGCATATCACAGATGTTATGACTCGTTCCCCCTTATTGATCTGTCCCGATTTCAAGAAAACAATCATTTTTTAATGTGATGCATCAGATTTAGCAGTGGGGGCTATTCTGAGACAAATTAGTGATGGTGAGGAAAGACCAATTGGTTACACAAACCGTCAACTGAGTGAGGTGGAAATTAAATACAGTACTATGGAGAAAGAATTGCTGGCACTAATGTATGGAGCCAACTATTTCAAATGCTATCTTTATGGGAGAAAGTTTACAGTAGTAACAGATCACACAGCACTTCAATGTGTATTGAGTTTAAAAGACCCTAGCAGCCGTCTCACCCACTGGGTCCTGAAGATGAGTGAGTATGGTTACCAAGTGCAACAAAAAGCTGGAAAATTGCACCAGAATGCTGACGCCCTTGGTGCAAAAGTGAGAGCAGCTCAAACAATTGTCAAATTAAAAGAATCACAGAAGTATGACTCAAAATGTTGCGAGTATCGGTCCCATCCGAATTTTGTTACATAATATGGAATTCTATACCATAAGAACTCAAATACCTAAGGACCTACAATCCAGAATTATTGCCCAGTGCCACGACAGAATTCAAGCTTGCTATAGTGGATGAAGAGGCACAAACGCCTGCGTAGCCACGAAGTATTGGTGGGAAATAAGATGTCGAGATGTTTCTAAGTATATAGAAAAGTGCCTACCATATGCCCAAAGAGCACCATGCTCACGAATCAAAATTCCCTTACAGACTCTTCCTGAGACATAAAAACCTTTCAGTTTGTCGCTTTGGGCGTAGTCGTGCCACTTCCCGTAAGTACACAAGAAATTAAATATATTTTGTTCATTATTGATCACTTTTCCCAATATCTAATTATGGTACCCATTGCTGACACGTCAGCTGAAACAGTAGCATGAGCTTTTGAGGATCATCTTGTTCTTCCTTTCGAAAGCCCCTAAGCCATTATAACCGATCAAGGAACCAATTTTATGTCCGCCTTATTTGTTCAAGTTTGCTAATTGCTGAGAATTAGAAAATGGAGAACCACCCCTTTTCACCCCCAGGCAAATGGCCACATTCAGCATGTCCATTGCACTGTGAAACGAATACTGTCCTATTACATCAACTCAGCCCACAGTGGCTGGCAAAGATACATTCTGTACGTGGCAAGTGTGTACAACAACCGTTTCCATGAAGCCACTGACCATACCTCTTATGAGATAGTGTTTGGCTGCCCTATGGAATATACCTTTTACATCGAAAAATTGCCTCCGGGAATCGATCACACAGCCATTAAGGGGCTATCCGGCCATCTTAACGCCACTTGGAAGAAGGTACAAGGGAACATCTGCAAAGCAACCAGGAAACAGATAGAAAGAAGTAACAAAAATGCCAACCTCCCCCCTCTCCATAAACCTGGTGATTTAGTTTTGCTAAAAAACCCTAGTATAAAGAAAGGAAGAGTGAAGAAACTTACTCCTCTGGATGACAGACCATATTCAATCATTCGGCTCTCTTCCCCTATCAATGCCAAATTACAACTGCCTGACCGCAAGGTGGTCATCCATTTTGATAGACTAAATCCTATTCAGGTACTATGCCTCTCCCACCGCCTTCTGAGACAAGCGCCAGACCTTCAGCAGGTTCTACCCGCCCTGTGAAGCTCAGGAAACAGGAAGTTCCACTACCCCCAGCTCGCCCTGGATACGCTCTGAGATCTAAACACCCATATGCTCTTAGATGCTCTTAGATCCAGGGACTAAACACCAAGCCACTATATACACAAGGCTTAAGCAACAACCTTGTTACTTTACTTTAAAATGAACATTCAACCCATACAATATGTATTTTATGTTCCCATGCTATGATAACTAAGATGTCACCCTAGCCTCCCTCTCTGGAAAAGGTTATCAGAGCTTTACCCACACAGCCTGTGCTGCAACGATGGCCAAGCCTAGTTAATCCCTAGTTTTGACCAGTATTTATATTATGTTATCATGATAACCCTAGTGGTCAGGCAACAGCTCTATTTTCAATACCAGTACATTTAATTCTAAATAAAAGTATCATATGGAGAAGTTATGGATCAGTGTGACGTTACTGTATGAAGTAATGAATGTATTAAGTCTCTACATTCTCATTCCAAAGACTTTCTCCCTGAAATGGCACAATGTTTTAGTAAGTAATTTCCCCATTTGAACACCCAGAGTGATAATTAATAACATGCAGTACTAACTGAGAAATTTGCTCCTAACAAAGAAACATAACTTTTCGCTTTGACACCAAAAGAAATGTTACGTAACTCAATGATTATTCTTGCACCATGGTCATATGGCCTACATACAACAGTGCCACTCTAAATTCTCCCTACCGTCCCTCACGGATGGCTGTTCTTCTTCAGGTTAACTATGAAGGTAAGTACAGCTGCTTGGCAGTACTGCAAAGTTGTAAACATGTGCGCTCCACCTGTCAGAATCAGGTGAACCTGTCAACAAAGAGTCGCACGTTCGGCGGCCATAATGTGAAGGGCAGAGTCACTTCAAACGTCTGGCACTGCTGTTACCTCTCCACCCCTCCCCAAACCGCGCCATCCCACTAGCCCATGCTGGCGCCATCCGTGAATGCAGAAAGGTACCATCTTCTTATGTAATACCTATTTCTAACATGATTTCTACCATCCTTCCATCTAATACTCGGTAATTTCAGCAACTTGAAAACCCACCCATAAATTTACTAACACACCTAAAGAATTAATACGACCACTGACCAGACTATAACTCCAAGGGGAGTTTGGAAGCAAGCGACCTCCAGCTGGTGGAACACGAAGCGGAAAAGAATCGCAATAACGAAGCGCGCCATTATGGGTTGTCTTCCCATGCACCACCATTTAGCTTGGTGGCGCTCTGATTTCTGAGCCTCCTCTGAAGTATAGTACCACCATATCATCTGCTGTCTAGTGTGACATATCTTAAGAAGCGACTACGTGCTCCCTTTCCAAATCTGTAAATGGTTTCACCATTAAGTGCCCACCACAGCCTATTCATTTTTGCCACCACGAAAGTAAAATAATTCTTTATAATTGAGCTACAGTAATTTTACCCAATAAACCAGTTTAAATCAATTCCTTCGAGAAAGGAGTTAGAGTACTATTCGCAACAGTCACTAATCCCATTCTAGTATTACTAATTTACGTGAACTGCATTTTATAAATGGTTAATTCAAACGTCCCAAGGAGTCTTGAAAATCTTTCACTTAGAACACGCTGGAGGTGTTGCCGTGACGCTCTATACGCGCTGCATAGCCGCTCCACCATCTCAGCGTTAACCTGAAACCGCCTTTGTCAAAGCCACGTCTGCTTGTGCCCCTTGCCAGTTTTATAACGCTACCTGCTTCACCATGTACCGAGTTTGATAAATTGTTTTACCATTCAGATCTGGTGGCACCTTCAAAATTCTTACCGTACATGTATCTTTACCAATAGGAGAACCCCCAAACAGGCAGGTTTAAGGATTAATTCCATGAACTAAATATTACGTACCTATTCACTGTAACCCGCTCCTTGAACCTAGGACTTATGTCCCCTTTATACTTCAGATAGCTTTACAGGTATTAGGAGAGAGCATACGACCCAAGAGAAAGAGGCTTCGAGCCTCGGCCACAGCCGACAAGAGAAGAATAATTACATTTAAGTCCGTCCTGTCCCTACAACATTATGCACCACCAGAACACTAAAACAAGTACACCCCACCAGTAAACGGTGCCTAACCTCTTCTTTCCCACCCAGATATATACCAGAAGGATCAGTATTATGCACATTTTGAATGATTAGAGGTGTTAAGCAATGTCCGACCCACTATGCGTTGCCAGTTGCTAGCTGATTAATAATTGATACCCAGTATCTTGTATTTTTTGTCCCCTTATGATTCTGTGTTACGTTTAAGCATTTCACAGCCATTTTGTTGCACAGCAAAGCCCTTGCTACAACCTATATGTTATACCATGTATGTATTTTTATAATTTATGCCATTTGTTTTGTACAATGTGCACTTGAATTATATATTTATGACCCCAGTATGTAAAGCCCCACCACAGCCCTAGAATCTAGATATATTGCACTATAGCAATACTCCCATTACGTAGCATCCCCCTTCAGTCGTGATACACGATTTTGTGAGTTAGCGATTCCGGAATCGTATTATGCGGCATGTTCATGCCCAGAGCCGGACCGGTATGTTTAGAAGAAAGGAAGCAACCGAGTTATCTAAGATACTCAATAGAGAAGAGTCTAGTACGCTCCTGAAGTTGAGAAGAAGGGCGCTACCCTCTCCCTGTAGAGCGGTAAAGGAAATTGTTTTTGTGATGGGATCCGTGTGTTTAGGAAGACAGAGACACCCGTTTGTTTATTCAAACAAATACACCCATGATATAATAAGATTGAAGCACCTACTATCGTGTGATACGAGTACCTCCGTGCAACCCAGCCCTACGATGTACTACTCAATAGCAGTGATTTATTATTTAATAGCTTTCAATTCGGTATCACTACACCCACCGAAGAAGTGTTTGCACACTTATCTTACGCCCATAATGTGCGACTCCCTACTCTCATGTGGTATTTATCAGAGCAACCGATGGTACTACCGTCGTCTGAAAATTGGCCGTCTCTCCCCAATCACTCACATTCCGAACTGATCCAATCTTTAACCGATCTGGTAAACAGAGAGTCAGGGCAGATCATACTAGCCTGTGCCACCGCCCATATCACGGATTGCTACAACCACCAGTATCTCAATCATATAGTCATTCCCCGTTCTGTATGTACACCTCTAATAACTATCCTTATTGATTTATTGCTGTGGGTAGCTTTTTGTGCGACCTCGGCCGTCCCTCCCTGCTGTCCCTGAACAGCAGCCCCCTGGGAATATCGCACTTAACTTTTTGTAATGGGAACAGAAATGTTTCTTGTTGTCCCATACTGCAGTAGTCCAGTAGAAAATTGCCATGGTCTGAGTACCATGTGAATAGAAAAGGAATAATAAATAAATAAACTCCTTCACTACTTTAAGTGTCTCATTTCCTAATCTAATTCCCTCAGCGCCACCAGACTTAATTCGACTACATTCCATTATCCTCGGTTTGCTTTAAGCAACAAAGTGAATCACCGTATGCGTGTGAAGCAATGCAAAAGTGTTAATTCTCTTCCCCCCTTGTGATCTGTGCTTTGCCCATTCCGGGACCCCCCTCGTATACGTTCCGGCGGAAGTTGCAGTGCGCCACAACCCGCCGCTGCCCGCCGCGGCGATCGACCTTCGCAGCTGCCAGCGCAACAGCTGATCGCCGCACCTTGCGCTGCCACTCGCAGCGCCTCACAACACGGCCGCACCATCCGCCGTCGTCCAAATTTTGTCACGCAAGATATTAATACAAAAAATATTGCCATTCTTTCAATACTTTTCCTAAGCAAAAATGCAAATTTAAAAAAATCAAAAGTGTATCGTCAAAAAATATGTAAGGCTGTCCTTCGCAGGAGCCCCATAGTAACTGTCAATTGGCCTCCCCATGCTTCACTCCTGTGGAGGGGGGGGGGGGGGGGGGGCAGCGTGTACAGTGGGGGCTGTTACTGAGTGTATGTCATATTATAAAAGTTCAATTTTTTATATTTCAAGTGATGTTCGCCAGTGGCTTCTGCTGGGGGCTAGTGTCAGCTCTAAGTCACATTGCACTGTACCGGAGAGAACCACTTCGAAACTCACGTGTTGAACCATCAGCTGGTAAACTCACGTGTTGCTGACGAGGCAACGCTACCGAACTGCGCGTCTACAATTTGGCTCTCCAATAGGAAGGTTTGGAGGTGGTCACGTGGGGTGGAGCTGCGGCCAGCCGCCGGGAGCAGACACGCCGTCCGCTTTCTTCTGCTGGCAGCTTCCGACCTGTTAGATGCTCTCTTCTTCTGCTCTCTTGTGCATCAGCCCATTCAGTTTCGGCGGCTTCTCTAGCCGTGCCTTCAACCACTTTTTACTGAAATAAAACATCATGTCTATCATAAAATGTTTAATTTCACACCTCTACGGGTGCCTACTGCTTTCCCTTCCTCGCCAATCCTGACACATAACATAGATGTAGTCAAATAATTACATAGTGACAAAGCTGTCTAATGAGGACTCAGAACGTCGACATCGCATGCACAGGCAGAATGTTTATCGTTGAGCCTCTACTGCCTCAGAACGAAAAAAACTTACCCGAATTGGACGTCACAATCATGAAGTTCACATACGCTGAATGAAGGCTGGATCATTGAGGGAATGTTAGCATCTCTTCGCACCCCACCTTACTAATGAAAATTCCATGAGTGGACTTATCGTGCAGCGTCCGCAGACTAAGAGGTGGTGGGAATGTGAAACCCAGGGTCATCTTACATTCGCAGTTTTAACCAAATAATTGTGGAAATACTGTGAATGGAGACACCTATAGGTTCATCAAGACAGAAATGTTCTGCTGTGTCTACAATCGCTTGACCTGTGAAACATGTACGAAACTAAATTTGTAACATGGATTTGTTTCTCACGGGATTCTGTCTCGTTAATGAAAATTACCTATAGTTGAAAGACACGCGCGTTAACCAACATTCGGAAAATGTAGGACGAAAAGTGTATGTCTATAGAGGCTGGTCGGGTTTCCCTACAAGAAATATCTTACATAGTATGTAAAGGTGTTGAATCTGCTATAACTAGGTGTTACATTTCCCATTACTAGAATGACGTTAGCAAACCTATTCATTCATAAAAAAATCTGATAAATTCACAGAAACTTCATCTATTATGACACCATTAGTTATCATTTGGCAATTTTGTGCTTTCGTATTACAAGTAAAACTAACGCAAGAAGCATTTATGAAATGCCTGAGGTATACCGAAGAACATGCTATGAATTTTAGCTGCAGCAGGTTGCCATGTAAAAAGTAAATTGTTTGTATCCACGCTTGTCGTGCTGTCGTGTGTGGCAGTTTATTGTTAAAAGCCGCGTCCTACGTAAATGTCAAAATCGACCAACAGCGTGTGGTGAATGGGTGTGCGACAAGCCGCAGCATCGGACGTTACGCTCGGCTGTCCTGCGTGCGCGCGAGGGTCTCCATCTACAAGGTAGCTATTATAGAAGACCAATTGTTTCTATAAAACTGCACGCATAAATCGTACAGTATTGTATGTAAAGATTAAGACAGCAAAATTAGCCTTAGTTAGGAAAGTAAGGCGATAAAAGATTGCTGTGCATGAAAGTTACAAAGGGAGGAAACTTCACGGAGAATTTCATAATTATTTACATCATTAGCTACGAATGTCACCAGATAAATTATTCGAATATACGAGGAAGAGCAGAGATGCGTTCAACTATCTGATTCATAAATTAAAGACTAGTGTTTCTTATGTGATCATGAACTTCCAATTGCTGATAAGTACGGAAGAATTGCTGACTAATAACAAAAATTTGTTAGCAATTTCCTATAGATATCTATCGTGTAATGATAATGTCTGTGAATAGCAAAGTGACTCGCCAAGGATGCTGAGTTCGATACCAGCTGCATTCGGTATCTTAACTGACTGAAATACAATCCTGTCATCTGTTACGTGTACTAAGTTTTATCTATACCCTTTACACTGCGTATATTTTTATGATCTACCAGAGTACTTTATCTTTAAGTGTATAAGCACCACACCCATCAAAATCTTAATAAAACACAAGAGCTTGCCACACAATAAATGTGATTAATTTCTGTAAATAGTCAATCTCTGTTTACAATATTCACTTACAATATGTACTTTTCTGGTCTTACAATGGCATTTCGTTTCAATGCAGAGGGTATTAGCATCTGCTAAACTGGTACTAAACTTCGAAATATGACTAATTTGTGAAATTATTTGCGTAAAGGTAAGAAATAAAGGAGATTAGAGAAACATTTGATGCTTTTGCTGTACATTATTTTGAGCATCATTTAAAGGCACAACAAATGTTTATCAGATCTGTTTTATTTTTCTGCACAAATCCTTTCACAAAATATCCGACCGATTTCTTTCATTTTTTAAATCTTCAAGTTTTATTCACAAATATGACATTCACACCTCATTAATCTTCCTAGCGTCTTCTGTTCTCAGAAATTCTAAATTTACAACTTGATTCCAAAGGGAGCATTTCTGACTGTTAAATATCACATACGTGTATCTTTTTATGTGCAAAAAAGGCAGATTTGAAGAGATGTACTTTTTGACAGAATTTACAAAGCTCGCAGCAGCAGTTCGTGAAATATTTTTATTTTTCCTCAAATCACTAATTAAGTTTCCCTTAATTACTTTGATAACTTTGAAGCAATCAAATATTTATTTGCAAAACAAGACCTCACATTGGTCACATTGATACTCTGTTTGCCCGTTTCCCACTCTTTGTTTGTTTACTAAAATTCGGACAAGAACTCATTGCGTGATTTATAGCGACCCTTGCCTTAGCTCTGCTCAAACATTTGACCAAAACGTTTAGAGTGCTATCATTTCATCTTCGGAAGCTTATTGTCGGTTTAGCAGATGTAACTACCTTCTCCATCATACGTCCAGAAAGTACATATTGTATGTGATCATTGTAAACACATATTTACTATTTACAGTAAATAATGACCTTTATGTTTATCTGAAGCTCTTGTGTTTTATTAGGAATTTGATGATTTTTCTACTACACTAATATGCAAGACGTGGGTATGACACTAAACTGATTTTATAGTTTGTGATTCAGTTATAATACCTCACCACGTTATTTAATGTTATTGTTAATGTTTACATCTCGCTTCTTTTCAATTAGGGCCGGTTCTGCATGCAATGATTTATTCATGAGTTCGTGTATTTCCGTCAACTCTCAGTTAGTAACAGTGGTGCAATGTGTTTTACCGTTGTTGTTTGATTCTTTAGGATAAATGTATCCGATAAGCAGTGTGAATACCTTGCAGTGCATGATGTGTTGCAACACAGGCACACCGCACAGCTTGAGGACCACATATGGGCGATGGAGAACTTAACTCTAATTGAAAGTATATTTAAAGTATTCAATTAGATTTAAACCAATAAAACTACCGATATTCGAAGCTATCCGGAGTGGATGGAAATTGCAAACGCCGGTGTCAACAAACGTCTAGAGGGGGTGCTAACAGGCATTACATAAATGAAAGACAGATGAAGTATATTAATCACTATGTTCATTTCATAATTATTCTCCTGGTATATGGGTGCTACCTGACAAACAAAACTCACATTCATATCGTTGACGGTCGTCTTCAGAGACGTTTGTGTAATGCTGCAGCTTGCTATTTGCAGAACGGTCTTCTTGGCCTTAACACAGGGCAGTAAATTGAGACTGTGAGACGACTTAACGTAAAAACATTTTCTCGGATTTCGTTAAACACTTTAGCAATTTTCATTTCCATTAAGTGAAACGGAAAAAAAAACTCTGAGTGCCCTGGTACCCACCGCTATTAGAATTAACAACCCATACTGGCGTCGGATGGTAACGCCCATGTAGAGCCACTTTTTTGTATAATTTTGCTCGATATTGTGCTCGTTGTTTGTTGTGGCCGGACCTCAAACGACACCACTTTCAGTTGATCGTTAATTACTTCACTCAGCTCTTTTTATTACAGAGGGCAGCCAGCACTCTGACCGAACATGTGAAGAAAGGTTGATATCCAGATACTTTTTATTTCATTTATATAAGCTTCGTGGCAAAGTGACAGTGTATGTGTGTTACTCCTTTGTATTCTGGGACAATTGTAATCTTGGTGAAAAATTAAGTACCTCAATACTTCACTTGCCAGATCCTGCATGAGCGAAACTGATATCACTAGCTTCATATCCCTATATTAAAACTAAATAACACCGAGCTTCACAGTCGTCTTTCAGGTTGGAAAGATTAGAAAATGACTTAAATATAGAAAGCCTAGAAGGCGATGTTAGAAGGATTCAGTAGATTACACCGCATAAATTAATACGGTCGCGCGCTTCCACGCTGATAGTCCGTATAAGACGAGCACATCAAGCATTTGAACATGTACCTTCCACGTCGGTGACCTACGCTGTATAACATTCATTCAGTACGAGACACTGAGAAGAAAAATTTCATTTCTTGACTGTAGGTATTTCGCTCTTTACAAATGCCACGAAATAATAAGATACTAAATACTTTACACCTCTAAATCGACTGTCTGTGTGCACTCTTATGTATGTTGTGTAATGAAATGCAACTCCTACAGCAGTCCTTAGGATGTTATTTATTATATGGCTACCAGTTTCGGTGCTATATAATAAATAACATCGTAAGGACTGCAGTAGGAGTAGCATTTCATTGCGTAAGTGAACGGCAGAGGTCCCTCAAACTTCCAATCACATGATGGTCATACAAAAACCTCATGTATGTTTGTGGGATAGAAGCAAGAACAAACATAGTTCACTAATTATTCGATGCCATGTAGTAATCAATTCACTTGAAGATTTAGAAGGAAAGAAAGTGAAAAATATGTTAATTAACACGAAAATGTATACTACATCGTCTGTTCATTGTTTTGTTAGTGTTATCCACCTTGATTGGTCCGTAAATGACAAAAAGAATCCAAATCCAAGTCATTTACTGTTGCTTTGAATCGTTGTAGCGACATTTTCTTCCATGTTGTTGCTTGGTGTTCGGGAAGTAGACCAGCACACTTGCTCCCACGGAATTAGGTCAAGATGGCTAGAAGACTTACTAACTGCATTCGAAATGGAATGTCACAAGTGAAACAAGTAGATGATTACCTAGAATTGAAATAATTCATTAAACTGGTGCGTAAACAAGAGCAGAAAGAAACTCTAATTAATGCACTGCCATAACTCTTTCGAATAGCAACACAATAAAATTATGAAACACAGTTTTCCATTCAAAGTTATCCCACTATAACCAGTAGTTGAGCCAAGAGTAACCAATGGCCATGCTTACAAATTCCTAGGTATGTGTGGCAGTTACACGGGAATTTATCTGCTAACACGGTGTGAAATCAACAAAAATTTTCGCACAGTATTGCGTCCGAGGTCGGTTGTCGTTTATTCGTATTGGGTTTTCCCTATTGTACTGAACACTTGACGCCGAGCTAAATATGTATATTCTGCGTGGCAAAAAGCCAACATTCCGTTCTTCCAAAATCAGTGGTCACGTGCACAAAATTGGGATACGAAGTCTCCTGCAGCTGAAAGACTAACAATAGTAATGAAAACAGTAACAAACCAATAACGAATGAAGTTTATCGCATTTGAGAAGAAAGTTGATGGTTAAAAACCAAAATAGACAGATCGTTCAGTTGTAGCAAAGCAAAGGCATAGTTCTCATTTTGTTAATGTATTCGGTTCTTGATATTTGCAAACAGAAGAGAGAACCTGACTCGATATCTATCTGTAGTCTTACGAGATCTGAAATAGGCACTGTTCTTACGTTAGATCACAGGATGAGCATGGTATCATTGAGCTCACATGACGCTGATACTTTCCACTTCTTTCAATGCTCTGGCGGTAGTTAACGCAGACAAGTCATAACATGAAATGAAGATTCAGTTGCAATCTAAACGTGTAATGATATTCCTAGAGAGATTTAAAGTTATTCTCTTTATTTCCCGGCCACAGGTGCAAACTTTTAAGGCTGTAGAACTGAGAGTGAAGAATATATGACACTTGTTTTAAATATCAGAACAGTTACTGTTCTGAAACTTCCTGGCAGATTAAAACTGTGTGCCCGACCGAGACTTGAACTCGGGACCTTTGCCATTCGCGGGCAAGTGCTCTACCATCTGAGCTACCGAAGCACGACTCACGCCCGGTACTCACAGCTTTACTTTTGCGGTCGGGCACACAGTTTTAATCTGCCAGGACGTTTCATAACAGTGCACACTCCGCTGCAGAGTGAAAATCTCGATCTAGTTACTGTTCTGATTATATCTGCAATAGTAACTAATCAGATTACTTAATCGATATGGAAGGAATACTACGAGAATCTAGCTGTATCATTCAGCAAAATTCCCGAAAGTGAGTGAACGATCATAGAAATACCAGCAATAATGCTACGTCGCTACTGCTCTAGCCATCTGAAGAACTTCAAGAACTACTAGCAACGTCCTGACTGCTATCTGCAGCCTGCTTCGGACCTGCACTAGCAGACACTGGTCTAAGACTCCCTGCTGCAGATGGTAGGAACAGTAGAGTTCACGACTCCTGGTGGAGCTCAAACTGGACAGCCATGCCTTCAAGATGAAAGACCAAGAAAGCTAAAAACCTGGCGTATGGATGCCCTAATGTGTTTGCTTACTGAGCTGGTCTAAGGTAAGGCTGCAAACCGACAGCAGATTAGATAGTTGAAAAATACCAATGAACTGCACATATATGCTCTTCACTTTGTGGTGAAAGGTTATTGTAACAAAACTGACATTGCGTGAAAAATGGCTTTGTCCAAACTGTCAGTAAAACATCAAATATCTCGCAGTGTTGTCCTAAAACAAATTGTATTACGTCCGGACATGTATCTTACATAATCAAAATTACATTAATACCATTAAAATGGGGAGATATTGGGTCTGAAAAACTGATATAATGGCATGATGGAGTAAAAAATAAAATTGTGGACACACAAGAAAAAATGAGTGTATCGCTCCTCAAGTAGACCTAGTTTTGTTTATAGTAATATGTCTTTTACTTTGTATACCCGCTCATGTAGAAAAGTTTCTAATGATGAAAAAATACATGTATGGATGAAGGGACGTGGTGTACTTGCTGATAATGTAACTGTAACGGGTGATATTACTTTTTATAATTGTTATTAATAAAGTGTTATCCTTGACTCCTGTAACCGTGGGTGTCAGCCGAGAACCGCTAGATGTGCATATGGTGATCGGGGGCTCAACGATCACCATATCTACCATAGATAATGCATTCTAAGACGTTTGTTCAGTGCTTCAGTATTTTTTCCATTTTCGTTTGATACTGAGATGGAAGAAGTATAGGTTCTGGAGATATGACGTCATAAACGATGAGATGCGTAAAAAACCGTTGCGTCAGGCATGGCATTCTGTTTTATTACTTAACCGCTATTAAAGCGATTTGCAAACACTTTTAGCAAACGTATTAAAAGAACATCTAAAACCACAGACTTTTTCCAATGCAACGTGGTGTCAAAATTTCAGATCAATCAGTCAAGAACTTTCCGAGATTTACTGCTGTGAGAATGTTTGGCTGTACTTTCTTTCTCGCACACCTGCTAAAACAACGGCATCTGCACAGCCTCAGTAACGTACTGTTCGTTTTCTAATTCTGACCATTTGCGAAAAATGCTTAACCTAACTACTCCTGGTTTCAAACATTCGCTGACGCAGAAAACCTAGGCATGAAGGGCCCACTGGAAGCAATTAGACGGTATTAAAAAAAAACTTCTGGGTCCACTAGGAATCTGTATTTGACAGTTATATTGTTCCTTTCATTGTCATCATTTAGAAAATAAAACAAAATGTTAATAGGTTCCTGATCTGTTTGCTGTGCATTAAAATTCTATGCTACTACGTAAATTGCATTGGTTATTATATTATTCACATTCAATAGGATATCAATTTTTAGTCCCGGGGATGTAAAAAATTTCCAAAAAATTTCAGAATGGGAAAAAGTGGGATATCGGCTATGGCTTACCACCATAAACAATAGTTCTTAGCAACTGCGTTTTATATTTTTTATTCCACCTCCGCCACCCTTTACTTACCCGCCTGCTCTTTTTAAGACGTCTTTTTCGACTTTCTTCTTCTTCGTCTGTGTTATAACTACAGATCTTTGCAATATATAAACTGTTAACTACTTTGTTACTTAAATTAAAAACTTCCATTTAATTCTTATATCTTGAAACTTAGTACTGTCCTGTTTCTTCGAAACAGCATCTAATAAAAAATTTTTAGATGGAAATGTCAAAGCAGACTGGAAACGTTTTAAATGAAATGAACTAAAAATCATGTCACTTTCTTTTGGAAAACTTGGTACTCTTTCATAGAACATCGGTACCTCTGAAGATGTTTGACACAGTTACCGTGCTGCCTATGGTAAACGAACGTTGGGTCTTATGAAGTAGTACTGTTTAGCCGTCAGAAACTAAGCACCCATAAGTAAATAAATCAGTAATTAAAACTCTTCTTCTAATGCTGCTCATAAACGTGTATTGCCGCCTTCCACTCTCACAGTGACTGGAAGTCTACTGGGTACTTTCATTTCATTTTTTCCGGGCCTCCTAACCTCCATTTCCAGCCCGACCTCCGCTCTCCAATTACGCCGTCATCGGCGAGGTTATCGACTATTTTTGTAATCAGTGCAAACTTGCAGATTTCCCTTAACATGACATGAGATTAAACTTCTTCATAAAAAAATAAATTGTAGGCATCTTCTAAATCTGACTGGTAACAAAAAATAACACCTCTTCTAATGCTGCTCAGTATGGCGTACAGCCGCCTTCTGTTTCCACAACTTCTCGAATTCTGTTGGTCTTTGAGTCCACAACTCCAGTAATATAATTTGGACATTTACCCAACTCGTTACAAGCGTCATGAGCCGCATCATTAAGCCGGCGGCTAGTGGACAGTGAATGTCCCTTTTACTTTATAATTCTAACAATTTCTGCCCAAATATTCTCAATTGGATTCGTGTCAACTCTTTAAGGTGGGCACTGCAAAACAGTAACATTTCTGTGGTCGTAGAACCAGTTCTTAATCACTCATGACATATAAACGGGCGATCGATCGTGTTGTAACATGATCTGATCATTACGAGGTCTGTCAGTTACAGAAGGCAATATGATATTCTCCAGAACGGAAATATAGCCCTGCGCGTCCAGTTTCCCTTCCAGGTCCCACAGGAGCCCACATCCTTCGGCCGATATCCGTGCCGTTACTGATTCCCTACCACTTTTTCTGCAATTTGATCATACCAAGGTCCTTTTGGCCGATAAACAAGTACTCTTCCGTTATTATAGGTTGCTGTCGAGGCCGTACAGAAAACTTTTTCATCTCTCTCCACAACTGGATAGTTTTACCGACATTAGCAGCAGAAAAAGCCAGACGGGCTTCTCTGAGGGAAACTGACAATGTCTCTTTTTTGAGCAGCGTTTCTTGCTCGCAGTCCCCCTTCTCTTAGACGACGAATAGGGAGGCTCAAAGCTTGTTTAATTTACCGTGCGTTTACGAAAGGACGGTTTTCATTGAAACGGCATATCAGCCGATCACCAGCTGTTACTTTGTGGCGAGCACCACTATGAAGCCGTTTGTTCAGGTTACTCTCTTCTTCTTTCGTCTGATCCGCCTCGCAACCGTCGACTTCTGAAGACCCATCGTCCTTGCTATATCTATCTGAAAATCCTTGTTCATGTAGTGCTGTTATAGCACCCTTGTCTCACTTATCCAAATGATATATTTAGCGTTGACTAAATCCTCCGTTGCGTATAACATACGCTGCGAATGCGTTGCCGGAGGGAAACACACTACTCCAGCGCTCAATCATTTTGCCCGACTCCGCTATTTCAAACATAATACTGACCATTCAAGTATGTAACATAGAAATCAGTGATAGTGAAGAAAGGAAATGGACGACAGCAACGAGGAATGTCAAACCTGTATCACTATCATTACACAGAGGAGCAACTTATATTCTGTGAAACTGCTTCCAAGGGAATGGTCCTTGTTGTTTTGTCTTAATCTGTCTCCATTTCATTTTAGTTATATGGTAAATAACGTCACATAACACCCAGCTACCAAAAATTTGCTCCTGACGCAGACTAGACACTAGAAATTTATAAATTGTCTCACGGTTTCTTTACTTGAAACTACTATTTATCATTATTTGCAATCTTGTGAGACGGCAGGCGGCACTGCGCTTGGCGCTACCGCACAAGTGCCACTTGGTCAGAAAAGGGAGCACATCTGGGAAGCAAAAAGTGCACTGTTGTCGTGAACAGTTTAGGAATTTTCCAGTTCGTGCCGGCACCCGAAGTATAATATTTGGGTTTGATCTGACATTAACAGTAAGTGAGAGAAAAATCATAACGGGTTTCAATATGGCATGAAGGGCCACTGATCATTCCCTAATTTAGCTTACGTAGCAACAAATCAGTTCTCATTGACAAGTACAGGCTACAAACGTCAACATCCAATAGAAACAATTTTCACTACTCTGGTAGGATATGGCAGGACATCGGTAAGCTCGGATTATGGTGTTCTATCAGTGAGACATTATCGAACGAAAACTTTTATGAAGATAATGGGACTTCATCTACAGTCCTTTGCAGAATGTGCATTAGTCGAGGAACATGTCATGCAGCTTACAAGAACATTGGACCAAACGAACCAGATCTAACATCGATTCTAGCAACTAAAGATTCTTCTTAGTTGTCAAATATCTACATTAGAATTTCTCACCAGTTGCCTTAGTATCCCTTTACACCTACTCGCGAAAGCGGGTGATCACATCTCCCCCCCTGTGCTGCTCATTAGGATGGGAAGGAGTTGCTTGGGTCCATACAAGTCTGTGTATGATTTATAGATTTTTTACACCGATCTAGGCGAATAGTGGCAAAAGCGATTACCAAATCTCTATTTAAATGCTAAAATGAAGAGATATTTTAATAGACGTACATAGACTATTCGAAATAACCGCAAGCTACGTTCACTGTATGAATAACTGACGTTTACACCCATAAAACCAAATAATCCTATCACCAAAACAAATAATTTTCTTGGTTCGCTAAACGTATGAAACAGTTAACTACATTTATGATAGCTACTTTTATTAAATTTATTTTTATTATTTTGGTAATATTGTAATTTGAGTGAATAGTTATTTTAAAGATCCTCGCACTGTCTTCAGTTCCAGAATCTATCTACTGTCTTTGTGTTTATCAGTCATGGACTTTAATGGTGTGTATCATACATAAAATTCTGACTTATTCAAAATATTTTTTTTTGCGAAACTGACAGCGAAACTTTTGGCACCTCATATTTTGGCATAATATTTCCGGTCTATGACGGTAAACTGTATGGCCAGCAACTCTGATATTTAGACCGCGGAAATTTTACGAGATTACATTCCTCTTCTGTTTGAAGCCTTCTGCGGTATCACCTTCCCAATACAACAAAATCGTCTTTAATATCCACTTCTGAAGACGTTGGCAGATAGAGCGATACTATAACAAATAGTTCCAGTCTTCTTGTTTTCCTGTTTACACAACACATTTTCTTTCAGTTTTACTTGCAGGCCATTAAGCGTCTTGTATAAAAACAAAAATAATAAATTAATAAATAATAAAACCAGCGAGTAACTAAGACGTTCAAGAAATATGTAACTTACGTGACTTAATTAACATACAATTCCCCTTTTAAAAGTTTCTATTGGCCCATACTTTCAGGTTAAGTGTATTTCACAGTCTACAAAATAGAATTTTATTGGACCACTCGCAACGTTTTTTAAGCATAACGTCTCGTTAGCTATGTTACCCAGTTAAAGAGGTTATTCAAAAAGTGTCGTTTAACAACGAAACAATTATCCCGAATTATGGCAGATAATAAGCAGGCTATCCGAAAATAACCAAACATAAAATTTCGGTTTTTTTCGTCGCAGTAGATTCATTACATAATAATATAAAGTAGGGACAAAGTCCATTAGCAAATCATTAACGTGGAAACCAGGCTTAATAAAGCCAACTTTTGGGAAAAGAAAGGAAATTTCCAAACACGTTAGTAGACAATCGAGGGAAGGCGACGCATTCCCTACTCTACTCAATTACAATGCAAGTCGCGTCATCTAGCGAGAGCTTTGCCTCAGAGTAATCTGCGATGTTAGACAACACGGTGAGCGGCGATAAAAAATCTGCTTTTTACACGGCTACCTACTGCAGCTACAATTCATGGAATGAACTCCAGTCTTTCACAGACGTCTTAGAAATGCTTCTTACGTTAGGTTTACCAGTAATATAAAGCTCTTAAATGTTAGCCCAACGTGTCATAATAAATGAAAAAGTTTCTGTGATAACATGTATCGTTTATAAATAAATAGTTATCCTGTTGTCTTGGCAGTCGCAGGAAATGCAATACCTGATGACAGTAGAATGGGCATCTCGACGTAACAGGATGCTACTTCTTGGTGTTTTGAAAGCCGACTGGTTTTTAGGATATAGTACTTCTTGACTTACGTATTGAACAAAATTACTTTCCCCTTAATGCGTGTGTCTTTCGACTATAAGTAATTTTTCAGTCGCAAGACACAGTACCTTGAAAACATGCCAATATTACAAATTCAGATTCATAAGTGTTTTGTAGATTAGGCATTGTCAGATACAGCAGACTACTCCCATCTTCACTTATTTAAAAAGACTGATATCTTTGTTGCGACAATTATTTGGTTGAAGCTGCGAATGTACGGTGTCACTGCATTTAACTATCCCGACCCGTCTCAGTCAGCATACCCAACACAGAGGATATTCTCGCTCATTATCACTCATTGCATTTTCAATAATAAGAAGGAATGAGACGTTTCCCTCAGTGAACCAACCCTCATTCAGCATACGTAAAAATCATGATTGAGTATTTCAATACTCAAATGCATAGGGGAAAATTCTCAGCCTCTGTCGAAAAAAAAAATCAAAGATTGATGGCGCAGGTCTTTTACACTTGGCATGTACTTGTCACGCTGGGCCAGTAGAGGCTCAGCAGTAAGCGCTCTGCTCTTGCATGCAGAATCCAAGTTATGAGCCCACATACAAGCTAATTTTTTCACTTTGTTCTCAACTGAACAAGTATACTATCTTTACTGTTGTATTTGTTATTTCTAAAGGCATACGACGCGTTATGTGTTCTGAATCTTCTGTTTAAGCAACTCCTTTATGTATAAATATGCTCTGTCCGTGAAACACATTCATGCTTTGATTCATAGAATCTCTGTTCCATTCTCTCGGTGACCGTGATGATCTACTCATAACATTTGCACGCAGGCAGATTTTCCATTTATAGTGGCAGTGAACTAACGTCACAACTTCATCCAGCGACTGGAAAATTTATTTTGGTTATATAATAGATTTCAGCTATCAGTCGTCATTTTTAAATTTTATTGGCAGATCTAGAATTCAGCAAAAAAGTAGCCATTCCCAATGCAGTATCATTTTTGATCAGTGCACGTAATGCCTGTTGGTCGGGCTTCATCCACAGTTGAATGAACTGTGGATAAGCCCGACCAACTGGCATTGCATGCATTGATAAAAAATTACAGTGCATTGAGAATGGCTCGTTTCTATCTGAAATCTAGATCTGCCAATAAAATTTAAAAAGGACGACTGACAGCTGAAATGTATTATTTAGAAGTCAATAACAGTCGCTGCGTGCAACAGCCTTCTGAATGGAAGGTAACCTGATGATATTTTGGTTAGTGATCCAAAAGTTTTCACAGTAATTACGCGAATATGAATCATCATATGAGCCCTTTGAGTAGACAGTTGAATATTCTACTTATAATATTTCCTTGAAAAGTAATACGAATAGGTTGACTGGACGGTTCAAATTTTCAGATACTGCCTTCCCTTAAAAAGTAGTAATGGGCACATAACATATCTCTAACTGTGATTTTTCAGTTTCTCCCGGCGTATTTGTTGCTCGAACAGTCCAGGGATATACTGAGGATCATAGTGTCCTACGCGCACAATATTTCGGCGATCAGACATGTCGCCATCGTCAGGTGCGCTGACGAACTGAGCTCCTGGGGGCGGGCGGCCGATTTAAATCCCCTCTCCCCGCAAGCCACTATCTTCACCGTCCGCGCCGGCGCTCGCGAAGACGTGGGCGTCGGAATCTGTCGTAGCGGCTACAATCTCAGGAAGGCTTGGGACCCGTCATTGAATGTAATTAAGAACACTCTCAGCAAGAAGTACGAACTGGCGACCATGGTGGACGAAGCAAGCACATCGACGCTACGACAGAAACCGACGCCCACGTCTTCGAGATCACCGGCGCGCGGGCGCGGATGGCGAAGAGAGCGGCCCGCGGGGGGAGGGGATTTAAGGGGGGTAGGACGTCAAACGAGCTGACTTGGAGCAGGAGAGGCATCACAGGACATTTTAATTTCCACTGTCTATACTTCCTACAAATAAATTCATAAAACTTTGAAAGCATGATCAGAAAGGATTCAGGATTTATACTCATAGCAGTGGAAGCTAAAAACGTAACCAAATACATTTTTTCCATGTCAAATTTCATCATTTTTTCACTTACTACTGGCTGCATTTGTTGCTATAGGTACACTTTTCTTCCTAAGTAAGAGAGATTCTTCGTTGAATTTGGCACAGCATACAAACTATAGTTACAAGTGTATGAAACTATAGAGTTTATTTAATTTATGAAAAAATGAATGAACTGTTACATTTTAAACTTCTTCTTTAGAAAAAAACTCTAATTTATAGTTAATTATCAAAATTTTTACAACAGTTTTTAATAGATTTGGACAATTCTAGAGTTTCATACGTCTGTAAGTATTGCTTGTATGCTGTGTAAAATTCATCGAAGAATCTCTCTTACTTAGGAAGAAATGTGTACCAACAGAAACAAATGCAGCCAGTAGTAAATGAAAAAATGATGAAATTTCACATGTAAAAAAAAGGTATTTTTCTACGTATTTGAACTTCCACTGCTATGAGTGTGAGTCCTCAATCCTTCCTGATTTATTTGCAAAAGTATAGGCAGTAGAAATTGAAATGTCTTGTGGTGCCTCTCCTGCTCCAAGTCGGCCCGTTTGACGTCCTACACCCCTTAAATCGGCCGCCCGCCCTCAGGAGCTGAGTTCGTCAGCGCACCTGACGATGGCGACATGTCTGATCGCCGAAATATTGTGCCCGTTCGACACTATGAACTGGCAGTATAAAAACGGTTCAAATGGCTCTGAGCACTATTGGACTTAACTTCTGAGGTCATTAGTCCCCTAGAACTTAGAACTACTTAAACCTAACTAACCTAAGGACATTACACACATTCATGCTCAAGGCAGGATTCGAACCTGCGACCGTTGCGGTCACGCGGTTTCAGACTGAAGCGCCTAGAACCGCACGGCCACACCGGCTGGTTTCCCGCGGTATAACCGTGGACTGTTCGAGCATATCTATAACTGATTATCAAATATATGGAGTGCAAATATGGGTACCGTTAGAACGCTTGTTTCGAGATCGATCCATGACAAACGGTAGCTTAATTACGGAGCTATAGAGCGAACTGTCGCTTTTGGTAACATAGCTTGCTTATGCTTGTTAGATTTGCGATAATATTTTAGTTGCAACATCAACAGAATATGTTGAAACCAGTGGACGAAACCTTTAGAATGACCATTAGAATGAAATCTTTACGCTCGAAAAAAACACCAGCGATCCGCCAAACAGTTGTCAGCATTCTACTGAATGAGGAAACTGGTGGACGGAAAACGTCGCAAGACCTGCCCGAACATCGTGGTGCAGTGTGACCTTTTTTTGGTCATCCGTCTACTGACTGGTATGATGCGTCCCGCCACGAATTCCTTTCGTGTGTTAACCTCTTCATGTCAGAGAACCACTTGCAACCTACGTCCTCAATTATTTGCTTGACGTATTCCAATCTCTGTCTTCCTCTACAGTTTTTGCCCTCTACAGCTCCCTCTAGTACCATGGACGTCATTCCCTCATGTCTTAGCAGATGTCGTATCATCCTGTCCCTTCTCCTTATCAGTGTGATCCACATATTCCTTTCCTCTCCGATTCTGCGTAGAACCTCCTTATTCCTTACCTTATCAGTCCACCTAATTTTCAACATTCGTTTACAGCACCACAACTCAAACGCTTCGATTCTCTTCTGTTCCGATATTCCCACAGTCCATGTTTCACTACCATACAATGCTGTACTCCAGACGTCACATCTTCAGAAATTTCTTCCTCAAATTAAGGCCGGTATTTGATATTAGTGGACTTCTCTTGGCCAGAAATGCCTTTTTGCCATAGCGAGTCTGCTTTTGATGTCCTCCTTGCTTCGTCCGTCATTGGTTATTTTACTGCCTAGGTAGCAGAATTCCTTAACTTCATTGACTTCGTGACCGTCAATCCTGATGTTAAGTTTCTCGTTGTTCTCATTTCTACTACTTCTCATTACCTTCGTCTTTCTCCGATTTACTCTCAAACTATACTGTGTACTCATTAGACTGTTCATTCCGTTCAGCAGATCATTTAATTCTTCTTCACTTTCACTCAGGATAGCAATGTCATCAGCGAATCGTATCATTGATATCCTTTCACCTTGTATTTTAATTCCACTCCTGAACCTTTCTTTTATTTCCATCATTGCTTCCTCGATGTACAGATTGAAGAGTAGGGGCGAAAGGCTACAGCCTTGTCTTACTCCCTTCTTAATACGAGCACTTCGTTCTTGATCGTCCACTCTCATTATTCCCTCTTGGTTGTTGTACATATTGTATATGACCCGTCTCTCCCTATAGCTTACCCCTACTTTTTTCAGAATCTTGAACAGCTTGCACCATTTTATATTGTCGAACGCTTTTTCCAGGTCGACAAATCCTATGAACGTGATTCGAAACAAAGGGTGAGGAAAAAGAGCTCTTTAGTTTGTCCCGTCAACGAGAAAGTTTCGTTACAACGAATAAGTGTCGTTAGCGTGGCTCTAGCATGTGTGCCCGTGTAGCTACCACTAAACGTTTGTCGATCTGATCAGGTGTAATCAAGGCTGCTTTAAGTATACCATAGTTCTTCTCCGTCATCTAATTCACGGGATTTCGTGTTATTTAAACACTTTTCCCATTCGAATATCATTGCTTGTTAACAGAAGTGTAGCGTTTTAACTTTTATTGCTTTCTTAATTTGCTGAAACTAAGACAAAAATGATGCTAAAAGAATGTGTCATTCGTGAATAGGTTGATACATAACACCGTGATGAAACGTGCAAAACAGTTTGAAAATCCGTTTGCTATGTCCACTGCAGAAAGAAATGAGTGCGTTATTTTTCTGGCCGTGATCGTCGTTGATAACTGTTTTCCTCTCAGCTTTCGTTTCGCGTAATTAGTTAGCATATGACTGAGTGTTGGTAGCACTGTGTCTCCTAGTCTGTTACGCTATGTACCAGACAGCAAAGCTTTGCAGTTGAGCATAACGAATAGGCGTGGGGTCTCGCTATTTCTGTCATCCACTGTACCTGTCATAGCCAAGTCGATCCTAACGAAGTCGAGATGAATCGAATAGTGGCGAAACAGGCCGAGTCACTGAGCGGGTGAAGTTTTGCACGTCGTGGCCAAACCTGCTTTAGAACATCTGCTAAATTCCTGTACTGGTTAATTTCAGTTTCTTGTTAATCAGTACCACAACTGCTGATGATTCTTGACTACATTAGCAGTAAGACTTCAATATTATACACTCACGAAATTTTTTTCACTACCAACACTTTTCCGAAACTCGCTGGACCGACACTGTTAACAAAATGCGTAATTTCAGTTCATGTTTCTTAGGAGTACATGTTACAGGTAGATACAACTGCTTTCTAGTATGTTCTGCTGCTTATTCCTTCCACCTAGTATTAAGATAACATTTTTGATTTTTGTGTTAGCTAATATCACTGACACTGATTATGGTATCCCATAGTGTTGGTGGTATACTTGCTAGATTATTTAAAAGAAGAAACACGTGGATGACACGTTAAACTCTATTCATTCATCCATCCATTCTTTTTCCTTATTTTATCGTCTTTGATATTTTCATCGTTTTCCAACCATGACATAGATCACAATGTCCAGCTCGATAAATGTAGCTCTAAAATACACTCCTGGAAATTGAAATAAGAACACCGTGAATTCATTGTCCCAGGAAGGGGAAACTTTATTGACACATTCCTGGGGTCAGATACATCACATGATCACACTGACAGAACCACAGGCACATAGACACAGGCAACACAGCATGCACAGTGTCGGCACTAGTACAGTGTATATCCACCTTTCGCAGCAATGCAGGCTGCTATTCTCCCATGGAGACGATCGTAGAGATGCTGGATGTAGTCCTGTGGAACGGCTTGCCATGCCATTTCCACCTGGCGCCTCAGTTGGACCAGCGTTCATGCTGGACGTGCACACCGCGTGAGACGACGCTTCATCCAGTCCCAAACACGCTCAATGGGGGACAGATCCGGAGATCTTGCTGGCCAGGGTAGTTGACTTACACCTCCTACAGCACGTTGGGTGGCACGGGATACATGCAGACGTGCATTGTCCTGTTGGAACAGCAAGTTCCCTTGCCGGTCTAGGAATGGTAGAACGATGGGTTCGATGACGGTTTGGATGTTCCGTGCACTATTCAGTGTCTCCTCGACGATCACCAGAGGTGGACGGCCAGTGTAGGAGATCGCTCCCCACACCATGATGGCGGGTGTTGGCCCTGTGTGCCTCGGTCGTATGCAGTCCTGATTGTGGCGCTCACCTGCACGGCGCCAAACACGCATACGACCATCATTGGCACCAAGGCAGAAGCGACTCTCATCGCTGAAGACGACACGTCTCCATTCGTCCCTCCATTCACGCCTGTCGCGACACCACTGGAGGCGGGCTGCACGATGTTGGGGCGTGAGCGGAAGACGGCCTAACGGTGTGCGGGACCGTAGCCCAGCTTCATGGAGACGGTTGCGAATGGTCCTCGCCGATACCCCAGGAGCAACAGTGTCCCTAATTTGCTGGGAAGTGGCGGTGCGGTCCCCTACGGCACTGCGTAGGATCCTACGGTCTTGGTGTGCATCCGTGCGTCGCTGCGGTCCGGTCCCAGGTCGACGGGCACGTGCACCTTCCGCCGACCACTGGCGACAACATCGATGTACTGTGGAGACCTCACGCCCCACGTGTTGAACAATTCGGCGGTACGTCCACCCGGCCTCCCGCATGCCCACTATACGCCCTCGCTCAAAGTCCGTCAACTGCACATACGGTTCACGTCCACGCTGTCGCGGCATGCTACCAGTGTTAAAGACTGCGATGGAGCTCCGTATGTCACGGCAAACTGGCTGACACTGACGGCGGCGGTGCACAAATGCTGCGCAGCTAGCGCCATTCGACGGCGAACACCGCGGTTCCTGGTGTGTCCGCTGTGCCGTGCGTGTGATCATTGCTTGTACAGCCCTCTCGCAGTGTCCGGAGCAAGTATGGTGGGTCTGACACACCGGTGTCAATGTGTTCTTTTTTCCATTTCCAGGAGTGTATATTAGACTATTTCCATTCCTCTGAAACTCTTACATAGGAGTTACTTTCTAAATTTGGTATTGTTCTTATGTCATTCTTCGTTACATTAGTTCTTATAATTTTATAATCTAGGGTATAAACTTTTTCTACATTAACTTTCATCATTTTAAAATCTAAATTATCCAATTTTAAATCCTAGTATATCTTTATAGACGTAATTATTGAGTACATACTATCTACTACACACGACTACTCATTATGATTCACCGTATCTCATGACTTACCATCCTCTAAAGACACCATTTTGTAAATATGCTTAAAGATCATTTGTTAAACATGACGAGGCTGGCTTCTCGGACAACGTTAGATACATTTATTTTCAGATTTTCTCTGTTTATGTGATTGGATCTTCGTTCAGTGAACATTTCAATTAATGTTCTTTTTTTTCAGTTTCTGTTACTAAGAGATACCTGTTGGTCCTTATTTTGTATCAATGGTTCCTTTGCTACATATCCAAAATTGTTGACAGATACTGAACAGTTAAAAAATTTTCACTTTATCCAGTCATACGTTCCTAGTGAACATATTATCAGTACAGTTAATTAATACATATTAAATACTGTATTATCGAAACTTATTTGATTAAAAGAGAGTCTAGAACGTTTATTATCTAACTCAGCAGTTTCCTGCGTGTCACGTTTGGTTTATCCAGTAATTACATCTCTAAACCATCACAGAGGTATTTCCTGTGTGGACGATTTTCTACCTCAGTTATTACTGTAGTTTGTTAAAGACCTAGCGTAAATCAGTTGTACTGGAGAGTACAATCAGCGTCCATCATGGGTGAATAGAACTTTAGTAGAATTCCTTCATGGAAGTCATATAAGTAGAGCCTTTTTGCGTATTTTGGTGCATGATGTTACACTCGACTATATCGAGGGTATGCTGAAAGGCTCTACAGATTAAGTTGCTCGTCTGTCGCTTTGTGGAATTGACTTGGTTCTCCAACAACACAGCATGACGGTCAGTCAAACATAAAGGTAATCTGACAAATAGAGATTCTTCTACGATGCTTTGTCGGTGCAAAGAGGGTCCTCCTCTGTAACGGACAAACTACAGTGCATTCACTAAAGCAACTCGAAGGATTGAGGAGCCCAATTGCAAAAGCCGCTAACTGCACCTTTTGTCCATTTTGAGTTGAGCACATTACCGTATAGACTTTTTCAGCGCCTAGACGGTGGAATAGGTTTCAGCGTGCAAAACCCGCTGTAAACCATTGAAAATGGCTCCAGAAAATCGTGTTCGCTTGCACAAGCCGCTAACTGTACGTTGTCTTCGAGTGCAACGCCCGCTAAATACCCAACATTTCCAAAACTCTGCAAATTCAACAGGCATAACGGTCGCCATGCTATGTCTGGATGCAAAGCACGCCAGCTGACGTCAGACTTACCAGTCTAGATATTCAAAGCTACCTTTCAGTCTGTTACGATTAGAAGGGATCTTTTCCTTATTAAGAGTTAGCTTGGCTGCGCTGTACGCAACAATGAACCTCTCGCTACCGATGCGTTGTCGAAATATACGCCGGTAAGCACAGTTGAGCTGATCAGTAGGATGTTTGCTGATGTATCTGCGTGGGTGATTTGAAGACAATAAGTGATTTTCTAGGTGGTTTATCTGCAGAAGGTGATACAAACGAAGTGGGAGCAATTGAAACTGTAGCAATTCTGCAAGAAGTCAAGCCGGCCGGTGTGACCGTGCGGTTCTCGGCGGTTCAGTCTGGAACCGCGTGACTGCTACGGTCGCAGGTTCGAATCCTGCCTCAGGCATGGATGTGTGTGATGTCCTTAGGTTAGTTAGGTTTAAGTCCTTCTAAGTTCTAGGGGACTGATGACCACAGATGTTAAGTCCCATAGTGCTCAGAGCCATTTAAACCATTTTTTGCAAGAAGTCGAACCCATCGTAGTAATTGCAAATGACCGGAAAGAGACCGAGGGTAACGGTACCTCCAGGAAAAGGGAGTCGTGATCCGTGGAAAAGAAATATTTCCAAAACAAAAAAGTAAGAACATGAAAAGTATAATTAAAGGAAGGTTACACAAAGAAAACTGCGTTGACACTAATTGTTATGACATACGTGGACGGATTAGTGAAATTTTGATATCAAACTCTTGTGATCATGGGGGTGACAGGGTTCCGTTCGCCGCCCTCTAGACCACATTTATGACGGCTGCTGCAGCTGCCTCGCCTTGCTGGTCCTGACTATACCCATCTACCACCTCATAACATACGCACTGTCCTCTGTCGCTATTTGGGACATAAACGCTCTTGCTCACGCGCGTCGTACGCCTGGACGTTTGGCAGCTCTTGACTTGAGACAGGCGATCGATCGGGTCGATCACGACTACCTGGAAGAGATACTCTGCGGTATGGGATACCCTGATACTACCGTCGACGTCGTAATGCGTCTCCTTTGTGGATCTACGTCTCGTGTACGGTGTAATGGCCGTCTCACTCCACCTATCTCGATCAGTGAGTCATGGCTGCACGCTCTCTATACCGTTCTATGCTTCTGGCGTGGAACTGTTGTTCTGCGGCCTCCGTCAACGCGTCTCTATGATGTCTCTTGGAAACAATGTATTCAGCTGCACTGTTTGTGCAGACGGTCTCGTCATCGTTCTTCGGAACGGAGCTGAGGTCAGGGAGTCACTGGCGTGGGTCACCGCCTACGGCGAGGCTTCTGCTAGCTGCCTTAACGTCCACAAATCTAGCGCCATAGCTACACTCCTGGAAATTGAAATAAAAACACCGTGAATTCATTGTCCCAGGAAGGGGAAACTTTATTGACACATTCCTGGGGTCAGATACATCACATGATCACACTGACAGAACCACAGCCACATAGACACAGGCAACAGAGCATGCACAATGTCGGCACTAGTACTGTGTATATCCACCTTTCGCAGCAATGCAGGCTGCTATTCTCCCATGGAGACGATCGTAGAGATGCTGGATGTAGTCCTGTGGAACGGCTTGCCATGCCATTTCCACCTGGCGCCTCAGTTGGACCAGCGTTCGTGCTGGACGTGCACACCGCGTGAGACGACGCTTCATCCAGTCCAAAACATGCTCAATGGGGGACAGATCCGGAGATCTTGCTGGCCAGGGTAGTTAACTTACACCTTCTAGAGCACGTTGGGTGGCACGGGATACATGCGGACGTGCATTGTCCTGTTGGAACAGTAAGTTCCCTTGCCGGTCTAGGAATGGTAGAACGATGGGTTCGATGACGGTTTGGATGTGCCGTGCACTATTCAGTGTCCCCTCGACGATCACCAGAGGTGTACGGCCAGTGTAAGAGATCGCTCCCCACACCATGATGCCGGGTGTTGGCCCTGTGTGCCTCGGTCGTATGCAGTCCTGATTGTGGCGCTCACCTGCACGGCGCCAAACACGCATACGACCATTATTGGCACCAAGGCAGAAGCGACTCTCATAGCTGAAGACGACACGTCTCCATTCGTCCCTCCATTCACGCCTGTCGCGACACCACTAGAGGCGGGCTGCACGATGTTGGGGCGTGAGCGGAAGACGGCCTAACGGTGTTCGGGACCGTAGCCCAGCTTCATGGAGACGGTTGCGAATGGTCCTCGCCGATACCCCAGGAGCAACAGTGTCCCTAATTTGCTGGGAAGTGGCGGTGCGGTCTCCTACGGCACTGCGTAGGATCCTACGGTCTTGGCGTGCATCCGTGCGTCGCTGCGGTCCGGTCCCAGGTCGACGGGCACGTGCACCTTCCGCCGACCACTGGCGACAACATCGATGTACTGTGGAGACCTCACACCCCACGTGTTGAGCAATTCGGCGGTACGTTCACCCGGCCTCCCGCATGCCCGCTATACGCCCTCGCTCAAAGTCCGTCAACTGCACATACGGTTCACGTCCACGCTGTTGCGGCATGCTAGCAGTGTTAAAGACTGCGATGGATCTCCGTATGCCACGGCAAACTGGCTGACACTGACGGCGGCGGTGCACAAATGCTACGCAGCTAGCGCCATTCGACGGCCTACACCGCGGTTCCTGGTGCGTCCGCTGTGCCGTGCGTGTGATCATTGCTTGAACAGCCCTCTCGCAGTGTCCGGAGCAAGTATGGTGGGTCAATGTGTTCTTTTTTCCATTTCCAGGAGTGTATATTTGCGAGGCTTCCTGCGAACAGCGTTACTCCTTTACGTGTTGCTGATACTATCCGAAACTTAGGATTCGATTTCGCAAGTAATCAGAGGGCACGATTGCCCTTAACTGCCGGCGATTACTCTTCCCGCTACGTGCTGGGCTCTTAGGTCAACGTTTACTAGCACTCGATCTTCTGCAACGGACACAATATGTAAATGTTTATTTGGATTGACGTATCCCCCACGTGGCAGAGACACTTCCTATTCCGCCATACATGTCCCGCTGCATGCCAGCGGCATTGGGTTGATTTTTTTGCCATTGTTTGCTGTTCAAGATAAGTTACGCGAGCCTCACCCTTCCGCGATGCAGGGCTGGTTTAGGTCTGCATTATGTGTCTGACAGAGAGATAGCCCTTTTCATTGGCTTTCACATGGCATTGTGGCGCTGTTGTCGTACGTGCCTTACAAGTCAACAGCTGGAGGCGCTTGCATTACTCTCTCTCTCAGCAGCTATCGCACTATCGGACGTCCCGACGTCCTTCTTTTACTTCCGCCACTTTTTCCTCGAAGTGAGCTACATCCGTACTGCGATAATGCCGGGACACTTGACATCCACGGAGGTCAACTGTGGCTTTCTTCAGTACCACAGCTCAGTGATTATGGTTGAGGGGAAGCATCCCCACGTTGACTGGCGTGCTGATTCGGAATACGTGTGCGCTTCTTCCAGTCTGCATGGTATCTTACTGTCAATGGGAAGCAAGTACGCCGGCCACGCTTTCACGGGTTTCACCACGCAGACACAGCGTTGTGTGTCGCCTGTGATGTTTTGCAGACATACGAGCATCGTCTTGTGTGCAGATTGGCAAGAGGTGTCTGGTTATTGGTGCGACAGTCGTTCTCCTCAATTAACCGTACGGTTACTCATCAGATACCTAATCAACTGTGGAATACTTCCCGCAAGCGAAGACGAATTTTGTGGAGTGAATTTTTGGAGACTTGTTTGATGATGGCTAGGAAAGTATCCTTGATTTTTGGCAATTCATTAATGACCGTCACTGTCCAGTTGTGCGCAACCCAAAATTCAGACAATTTTTCCCTGTTTCCTTTCCAGTGTCTTCCTTAACCCACCCCAAACTGTCATGAAGAGTTCATCCCCCTGTCTTCTACGCTTATAACCTATATATTCTCTGTTTATCGGATTGTTCTTCTCGGAAAAACTATACGTCTATAGTCTCCGTGAGTCTTAAATCTTCCTGCGACCTCCTCCTCGCCGCACAGGTTCCTGCTATTCGCGGTAGTGTTAATGTTGATCTAAAAAATGAGAAATAAATAAAGAAACCATTAATGTTCATTGTACCTCTTCTTCGTGTTGCCTTCACTTCCCTAGATTCCTGGAGGATGGATCGGAACATGGTGGCCAGGAATCGGGTTCGACTTGTGACCCCTGCCCGCCTTGGGCCCACTCCTCCCTTAGGACGACAGGAAGGTTCCTATAAAAAAAAATGAGATAGGGGTCACAGTATCTGAGTGCCATGCAGAGGGCCTGAGTTTCATACCCGGCCTGGTCTGAGAATTCTTCCCCTCGGGAAGGGGGTATTCTGTTGTCCTCATCATCACTTCATCATTATCGACACACAATTTGTCCCGTTTGGTGTAGACTGAAAAGGCTTGCAACTCGGTGAACGAACTTACCTTGGTCTGGCTCCCGGCTATCAATGCCATTGATCATTTCATTATTTTATGCTATCCAACTTGTGTAGCCAATTTTTCAAATAAAAATGACGCAATTATCTCAATTTTATACATGTTATATGGAAATGCGTGACGTTTGCGACAGTATCGTAAATTTGTGATATAATGTGTACTGTCACTTTTTACTAATATTTATTAGCACGACCCGTTCCGCAGCATGCTGCCATCATCAGGTGTGTTAATGTTAGAGGTACATTACATTAATCTGAAGGTTAATGAGGTTCCTTAGCTAGGTATGTCAGTCATGTCATGTAACGAAATATAGCCATGTGCAAAAGCTACATTTATTGTGCTGTATATCTTAGGTTAGCTGTATGTTTAAATCATTTCATTAGTGTATTTGCTTACGTTTTGTTTGTCTGACACACAAAGCAAAGTAAAAATCACATCATCACTTGACACTCACAAATGTTTACATACAGCACTGGCCATTAAAATTGCTACACCACGAAGATGACGTGCTACAGACGCGCAATTTAACCGACGGAGAGAAGATGCTGTGATATGTAAATGATTAGTTTTTCACAGCATTCACACAAGGCTGGCGCCGGTGGCGACACCTACAACGTGCCGACATGAGGAAAGTTTCCAACAGATTTCTCATACACAAACAGCAGTTGACCGGTGTTGCCTGGTGAAACGTTGTTATGATACATCGTGTAAGGAGGAGAAATGCGTACCATCACGTCTCCGACTTTGATAAAGGTCGGATTGTAGCCTATCGCGAATGCGGTTTATCGTTTCGCGACATTGCTGCTCGCGCTGGTCGAGATCCAATGACTGTTAGAAGAATATGGAATCCGTGAGTTCAAGAGGATAATACAGAACGTCGTGCTAGATCCTAACGGCCTCGTATCACAAGCAGGCGAGATGACGGGCATCTCATCCGCATGGCTGTGACGAATCGTGCTGCCACCTCTCGATCCCTGAGTCAACAGATGGGGACGCTTGCAAGACAACAACCATCTACACGAACAGTTCGACGATGTTTGCAGCAGCGTGGACTATCAGCTCGGAGACCATGGCTGCGGTTATCCTTAACGCTGCATCACAGACAGGAGCGCCTGCGATGGTGTACTCAAAGACGAACCTGGGTGCACGAATGGCAAATCGTCATTTTTTCGAATGAATCCCGGTTCTGTTTACAGCATCATGATGGTCGCATCCGTGTTTGGCGACATCGCGGTGAAAGCACATTGGAATCGTGTATTGGTCATCGCCATACTGGCATATCACCTGGCAAAATGATATGGGGTTCCATTGGTTACACGTCTCGGTCACCTCTTGTTCTTATTGAGGGCACTTTGAACAGTGGACGTTACATTTCAGATGTGTTACGACCCGTGGCTCTACCCTTCATCCGATCCATGCTAAACTCTACATTTCAGCATGATAATGCACGACCTCATGTTGCAGGTCCTGTACGGGCCTTTCTCGATACAGCAAATGTTCGACTGCTGCCCTAGCCAGGACATTCTCCAGATCTCTCACCAATTGAAAACGTCTGGTCAATGGTGGCTGAGCAACTGGCTCGTCACAATACGCCAGGCACTACTCTTGATGAACTGTGGTATTGTGTTGAAGCTGCATGGGCTCGGAGACCATGGCTGCGGTTATCCTTAACGCTGCATCACAGACAGGAGCGCCTGCGATGGTGTACTCAAAGACGAACCTGGGTGCACGAATGGCAAATCGTCATTTTTTCGAATGAATCCCGGTTCTGTTTACAGCATCATGATGGTCGCATCCGTGTTTGGCGACATCGCGGTGAAAGCACATTGGAATCGTGTATTGGTCATCGCCATACTGGCATATCACCTGGCAAAATGATATGGGGTTCCATTGGTTACACGTCTCGGTCACCTCTTGTTCTTATTGAGGGCACTTTGAACAGTGGACGTTACATTTCAGATGTGTTACGACCCGTGGCTCTACCCTTCATCCGATCCATGCTAAACTCTACATTTCAGCATGATAATGCACGACCTCATGTTGCAGGTCCTGTACGGGCCTTTCTCGATACAGCAAATGTTCGACTGCTGCCCTAGCCAGGACATTCTCCAGATCTCTCACCAATTGAAAACGTCTGGTCAATGGTGGCTGAGCAACTGGCTCGTCACAATACGCCAGGCACTACTCTTGATGAATTGTGGTATTGTGTTGAAGCTGCATGGGCAGCTGTACCTCTTCACTCCATCCAAGCTCTGTTTGACTCAATGCACAGGCGTGTGAAGGCCGTTATTACGGTCAGAGGTGGTAGGTCTGGTTAATGATTTCTCAGGATTTATGCACCCAAACTGCGTGAAAACGTAATCACATGTCAGTTCTAGTATAATATATTTGTCCAATGAATACCCATTTATCACCTGCATTTCTTCTTGGTGTAGCAATTTTAATGACCATTAGTGTAATTCCAGAGACTCTTAACTGCGAGGATATACTAATTTCCATTTATTATACAGCACAAAGAGTGAATACGAAACTTTTCTATATATATATATATATTTATGTCATGGGACGTATTAAATAGTATAATTATTTAGTATTTCTTGGTTACAGCCATGTTAAGACATTTTTATGTGAAAAATGGGGATTCATCATTAGAGAAATTTTTCAAGGAATTTACATTTCTACTTTCTTACTTATCATTTAGCAACCCGCTGCGAAAAATTCCAGTTTCTCGTAAAAGTCCATTTGGTATCCGTTGACCTTTTCATGTAATGTATGAAGAACACTCGAGATATCACGTAATGGGTGGCCAGCGTTCCTTATGCGGGTGGCTGTTTATGGTGTGTGGTAGGCTTTATGTGTCCATTATATCTTTTTTGAAAGTTTCTAACAGGCCGTCTACAGTGAGGGCTTTGCATGTAAAAATACTATTCTGTAAATGTCTGATTCCGTGAGTTTAGCTGTTTGTGAATGTATCTTGTGCTTCAGTGAGTACTGCAGTGTGTTATATGTTGCGAAAGCAGTGTTAATCTAGAATTTATTTAATAAATAATGCACCTAATTCCAACGAATTCTAATGGGAATGACTAATTAAAGTAATGCATTTTAATGCAGCATTGGCAATACAATAATGTTTTAAGATTATATGTAGCATAAGCAGAACTGTATGGGAGTTATTATACAACTACTCACCGTATAAAATTATCTATTTAGGATCATTCCTAAACTAAAGGTATTTCCTTCACAAGAGTACTTAATATGTTGCCATAAATTAATTATTTAAGCAATAACGAATCCATTCTTTCACAAGAAACGATAATTTAAAAAGAATTACACATTCTATTATTCTCAGGTTCGCTTTCTGGATGTCCATTATTACTAACTCGGAGACAAATGGAACGTTGACTGGAGAAGTTGACGTGCATAAAACAGACTTGCTTCGTTAATGTCCCTCTAAAAGGATTCCACAGCTCCACCGAGACAAAAATTCATTTCCTATATTGTCGTAAAATTTTATGGTCTTTTGGCAGAACTTTGGCTCGTCGTTTGAGCACTGTCCGTTATTTGATAAACGTCAAACACACTCTGTGAACTACAATAGGGCTCTGAGGCTTCATTGTCTGGGGGAAAAATTTTTTCTCCTCTCAGCTCATACAGAAGTTGCAAAATATAGCACCTACAGTTTCCTGGGAAATAGAAATTTTCCACTTCCAAATCGTTGTATGAATATCAGCATGGAAGTCTCTCGTTTCAGAAAATTTTTAGAAGACAGAAACTGGAACTGATGAATCCCGGGATTATTATGGTTACTTAATCATTCCCTGTAATTCCATATTACTGCAACGGAGCTCATTTCTATGTCTGCTGTAAGGAGTGATGAAAAGTTCCCGTTTTTCAGGCGCTGCTTCAGCGTGTATGCAACGCAGTACGACTTCGGTGCAGGTATCTAAGCACCGACATGTGAGCAAGTGATTAGTGTGGCTTTCGCGCGTTTCCTACGTCCGTGCAATAAAAACACGAAACGTGAACTGTGACAACGTTATTTCCAAATACATCTAAACAGGACCAGCGTGTTGTTATTCATTTTTTGGATGTCGTAGGACAGACGCAGGTAGACATTCATCAGAGAATGAAAAATATGTATGTACTAGTAGTGTGTCTATCTAAAATTGCGACGATGGGTACTGGTGATACATGATAATGCACATTCCAATACCGCAAATGTCGTAACGCAGAAGCTACACCAACTGCAGTGGGAGACACTCGAGCACCCACCCAATAGTCACGATCTCTCCCGTGCCATTATTATGCCTTAGACCTCTTAAAAAAGGCTTGAAGGGGCGACGGTTGCCATCGGAAGAGGATGTGCTGCAGGCAGGTACGGACTTCTTCAGGCCACAGTGTTTACCAACCTGGTGCGTCTATGGGGGGATTGCCTCAGTGCTCACGGCGGTTATGCCATTTTGGTATACAGATTATGAACTGAACGGCCTTCCAACTGAAAGTTTTTGATCACCCCTTACATTAATCTTACAAGTACTTCAAGAGACTCAAATTATTATTCGCTTTTTTCGAGTGGGCTTTGAAATTTACGCTATGTATTTATTCTGGACTACACCTTTGTTGCCCTATTTTGAGTTTTATTACTACTTCAATTACATTAAGTTGTTACATGATAATAACTCCGTAGTCGCCAGGAGAACGTGTTTCACGAATTTTCATTTTCACTGGGGAAACTGTAATGTCATTTGAACTCTACATAAACAAGCCTTGATTTTTTAAATATTTAACAGCTTACGTATTACATGCTCTGTGTGGCAGTATGTGAGATTTTCATGATTTTCTTGTGCATTTAATTCCTTATACTGTGTGATTCTTACAAGACATCAAACCGTGAGACCGAAATATAAATGCAAATATCTCTTAAAGAAGAAACTATGATGCACTGAAGTTTACTGCATTTTATATTCATAGCTATAGTAACTCATATTGCTTCCTGTGCGCCAATGCTCTTAACTTTAGCTAAATTTTCAACCCCCTGCTACAGTTTTTTAGCTCAGGGACGAGAAACTTTCTGAGTCAACCTAGTGGTCAGCATTCGTCTCCAGTCGCATTCACAGTGGAGTCAGTTTCTTTACTTGAATTTATTTGATGGACCGTCCATAAGCCGAGAAATATGTCTGGACATTTTCTTGTTTATTACGTTATAGCCTTTTACCTTCAGTTCAAACATACGGTGTTTTGGCTTTTGTTGCCAGCAGCGGAAGATCTTAGGTCACACCAGAGACATAATTTGCGACAAGGTTTTCCTTCTGCAAGCAAGTCGTGGTTATAAGAAAGACCTTTGTCCTGATCATCTGAGCCTCTGCTCTTATATTTAGGAAACATGATCACCTTTTGGGCTATTTCCGTTCAAGCCGGTTCTAGGCGCTTCAGTCCGGAACGGCGCGACCGCTACGGTCGCAGGTTCGAATCCTCCCTCTGGCATGGATGTGTGTGATGTCCTTAGGTTAGTTGGGTTTAAGTAGTTCTAAGATCTAGAGGACTGATGACCTCAGATGTTAAGTCCCATAGTGCTCAGAGCCATTTGAACCATTTTTTCCGTTCCAGAGTTAAGACGCAAATGAAGAAGCTGTGTTGGTATAATCGTATGTACACTGGAATTGACGTCCAGATCCACAGGTCGAGAAAAATACGTTTGGACATTTATTTCTTTATTTAGTTTTTACATTAGAGCCTGTTATCTATAACTGGAATATAGGATATTTGATTCTTGCACAAATTATTTAAATAAATTACAGCTTTTTTCTGTATATCGGCAAATAAATACAATTGGGCAGTGAGTAATTGTATTATAATGTGCAAATCATCCGCAATGAGTGTTACACGACTATAGGTGTCTACGGCAGGGCTCGGCCAGAGAACTGCGCTATTGGTGGCTTGCGGTCACTGTGGACAGAGCGCCATGCGTGTGCCGCATTTCTGTCGCGGGAAAAGTTTTCCTGCTGCAGCAGCTGTCCTGCAAGTGGCAGTATGTGCCTGCCTATATTTACCTACAGTTTTAGTCAAAGCAGTTTCAGAAACTTGCAAAATATTTTTAATTTGTTTACCACAAATAAAAGACACAGATGTTGTAATAAACAAAGAAGACCAACTACTTATTAACCTCCTATCAACATACTACATTCAGTCAATATACCACACAACAGTTGAAACGTCTTTTTAGTAACATTTCTATGTTGGAGTGAAGTTATTGCTCATCAGACGAATTGCTCCGGTAGATAAACGAAAATGAGACAACACCTAACTTTTCATTTCATTAATCTGATTACTGAAAAAAATTGCTTTCACATATGTGTTTCGCTCGAAGTAGGCTACACAGTCGAGTAACCTATAAACACCGGCGGGAACTGTTCACGGGAAGTATTATGGTAAAATATTTCCAGGTTGGCTGCAGTTCAGTGTCAGTTTCTCTATGCATTTTCAATTTCCACGGCAAAACTGGTTAAAAAAATATTAAAGTCGAATTCAGACTGCCCACACCATGCGATATGACTATATGATTTGTGATTTACAACGAAGAGTTTTGCTGGCAGTTTAAAGTGATATGGAACGCAATTTATTGCCGATATATTTCCTTTGATACCAAATTCTTTCAACTTGCTTCCCGCCAAAACAACGACTTCATAGTTGTGACCAATTATTGCTGGAGTCTGACGCCTTAAGTAAGTGGTCAGCGCATATGACTGCCCTCCACCAGGCCCGGGTTCGATTCCCGCCCAGATCGAAGATTTTCTTCTGCCGGAACTGAGTCTTGTGTTGTCGTCGTAATCATTTCATCATTATCGACGCACGAAGTCGTCTAATGTGGCGTCAACTGAAAAGGTTTGCAGTTCGAAAGTCTCCATGTGGAATCTCCGGCCATCAAAGCCAAACGATCATTTTACTTCTTCATTGAAGGAATTCCGTACCTTACGACTGGCGAAAGGTTTTCCCAACCAAGGCGACGCTTATCGATTACATTTTCTAAGCCAGAAAAATGTTATTGGCTGAATTCACCTTCAACAAATCTCATATTCTTACTTTTTTTTCTGCGACTCCACGTCGTTAGCCATTTATTCAGTACGTCTGTAGAAAGTTCTCCTTCAATGAGGAAATATTTCGAAAAGAGCAATTTCCACTGGACATAAAACTGTTGCATTAGGCACGAAGTATTATTCCAAAAACTTTTCAATGCTCAAAATGCGTTTCATTGCAGTGCCATTATGCATCGCGTAATTTTCTTCTCGTAACTACGTTAAAAGGAGAAGGCAAAACCGAGGACAAACAACATAAAACGTTATAGATTTTAATGATAATTTAAAAATGAGGTGTCTATCTACATGAATACTTGCTTCTTTCTGTGAGTTCTGTTGTTTGTATTCAAGCAGGCGACGAAATTCTGATGAAACATTTTACTTCTCGGAGGCCAGTAATTTTATGTCGCAAAATAAAATATGGGAGCCGCTTTGTTCTTCAATAGACAAGTCATTTTCATACCAATGTATGTTGGAGCATACTGATTCGTTGGACATTATTTATAGGTTGTTAACTCCTTCTCGACGAATTTCTTCCTCACTAATTCTGTCTTATTACAACAAACGAGATCTCAAGGTATCAAAATCTAAAACACTGGGTCAACAGTTAACGCTGCCGCGCTTGTGTCACTTGGAAGCGATCGATGCTAGAAGGGTTTACGGTGGTGTAGGGGGAACTTACAACCCGTTGCGTGGGAGGTGTGGAGGACTAAGGTGTTGTGAAACTACGGGCAGACACTGCAAACGCGCGATCACATTCTCGCATTTGCCCAGCGCTAGCCTAAAGGCTCATCCACACAAAACAGTCTGCCTGCAGAAATATCGGCGCAAATGTCTGTATATGCAATTAAGGGCTGCAAATGTGGCGTGTGTACACGACACGAGTTGCAGTCTACTGCTAGCCCGTCGTCTGTAGGTCTAGAACAGAGAATACAATAGCAAGCAACTACGCTCTCGCAACATCACTTACTCGGAAATTTGTAATGCAGAAAATTCTATTATGGTATGATGCGCAATACAAATGCAGACAAGTGGAAGGAACAGGAAGACTGATCAAAATGGTCTAGACACTGGTTGAGTAAGTGAAGTCAGTTTTTGCACATAAATGTGATTCGCGAGTTGCTGGGCGTAATTATTTGTGGACGGATTTCGATACAGGTAATTATCTGTTGACGCCTGTAACACGAGCAGTTGACGGTTACATGAAGATTCATGGAAACAGGAAGAAGGTACAAGGATACAGAATTTTCTACTGCAATTTCATAAACAAGCATTGAATGAAATCATACCCAAAAAATTCGAAGTTATTTACGCTTTCCTAAAGGAGGAGTTTTGTGATGTATCAGTTCTGACAAGTTACAGATAACTGTATTATATTTTTACAATTTTAAAAGTGTTTGAAACTCAGTATATTCTACGAAAAAATAGGTGTGGCTGATAAGCTATAGTTAAGTTTGTTACCGAGTCGGGATTTTCAATTGACTGCATGATCTCTACCAGAAATCTGTTACAGACCTTTGCACAAGAATAAAAAAAACTACATTCTTAACTATAGAAAGGACTGTAGAGTATCTAGGAAGTTTCGTACTGGTACTGTGATAGTGAACCCTACAGTTACCACAAATACATTTTTGTTATGAACCATATGTTATATTAGGAAGCAGTAGAAGTGAAATAATCTTTATGTCCCTGAAGGCACTGTTCACTGTTGCAGGATCGTAACTTCACTATATAACAGTTATAAGCAACTACCTTTTTATCTCGATCGCTGTATTTCTTGCCCTTAATTTTACAGAAACTTCTGTGTCTCCTATGCATTTCATTTGACGTGTAACTGCCATTTTAAAATTCAATGTGCACATACAGACGACGAACACTTTAAACACTTTACCGAACAGACAGCTGACGTAAACATGTTTCCTGCCAGAACTGCGGCGACCTGCTGTCCACACGCTGCGTTCGTCTGCGCACATGTGGTTAATGCCACAGGTTTGAGCAGTTTCGCACAAACTTCCTGGTTTGTGCACATCTCTATCTGTGCAGATCTCCTGTCCATACTCGATTATCTATCTGCGCAGGTGTGATGTTCTCTGATATCTGGGCAGACAGACCGCTGCGTATGGACTGGCGCTAAGGTATCGAAACCATTAATTTAGAACTCCGCTTGCTAGCTCCTAGCGAAGAACCGAGAACAAAGCAGACGCTACTGGTTTCATATTCAAATCAATTGAATTAGAACGTCCTGTTTACGGTATTTCTAATTTATAAAGAAATATGAGAAAACATTCTCCAGCCTCACAATTTCTCTATGTATATTCAACTATCAGACAACCACCAGAATCATCATCATCACGTCCTTTGGGCCTTTATCCCACTTCACCGGATGCCCTTTCAATCCCCCCCCCCCCCCCAAAGAGCGCAATTAGTGTACCCCAGTGGTCTGGGTCTAATGTAAGACATGAAATAGTGCGAACGTTTTCAAATGTCTGCGAGTCCTGTACCTGAGGCGGAACGAGGGGACCAGCCCGGTATTCACGTAGTGAGATATGGAAAAACCACCTAAAAACCATATCCAGGCTGACTGGCGGACCGGCCCTCGTCATAAATCCGCCGTGCGGATTCGATGTGGGGCCGGTGCGCCTACCCGAGTCAAAGAAGCAGCGCATTAGCGCTCTCAGTTATCCTAACGGGTTGTCAGACAACTACCATAATACATTTGAATAGCTATAGGACTGTCGTCACTTACCAGCCAAACAGTCCTGATTTGTTATATCCTTAATTATCGCATGGAATAGGTACCAAGTGAATCAGATCTTGCAAGCGACGGTTTCGATAGTATAATAATATAGTATAATAATATACTTTCCTTTCAGTGTGTTTTTTAAGTTCATAAATCGTATAAAACTTCACTGCCAGTCGTGAATACATTTGAATCACATTATTCATAAGTTTCCATTGACATTGTGGATAAACGCAATTATGTGAAAGTATCGGTGATGAAAACTGAGACGTCATTCGTTATAAGCAGTTATGATCAAGTTACGAATTCTTTCTTTTGAGACTTCAGGAAGTAAGTTACACATTTTCATGGGAGACCAAGTAACTTGTACTAAATGATGCACTACACTTGGAAGGGACAAAGAAACGTTACACTATTTTCAACATAGTCACCAGGTCATTGTACACCGCAGTCGGAACGTTCTACCAATCGCGTATTTACTCGACGACAGAAATTCACTTCTTGGTCACGGAGCTGTTCGAGAATAGCTGTGTGAACATCCTCATCGTTATGAAATCTCTTTCTCCTCAGATATCCTTTCATCTTGCCCGAAAGATGGATCTCGTATGATGCAAGATCTGGCCTGTATGGCGGATAAGCATCACTCTCGTCTGTGCAATCCTAGTCAAATTTTTGGCACCATTTCACTACAGCTGGATGAGACCTTGCATTTTATCTGTATACCACCCGAATTTCACGGTGATCTGTGTCCAGTTTAGACGTTTTGTCCACAAGAATCGTACTGCCCCGTGCACTTTAACTTCGATGTATGTTTTCAGTTGCTGCGCCATTTCACTCGTACATTGTGATGTACTTTTTATTCGTACCACAGCAGAACTGTGTCTGGAACAGATAAATCGCCACTCTCGTTGCGTAATGATATTAGTGCGGGACGACATATGTGAAAATGTTCGAAATCCTAAGGGACCAAAGTGCTAACGTCATCGGTCCCTAGTCTTACACACTACTGAAACTAATTTGGACTAACTTATTCTAAGAACAACACACACACCCATTGCCGAGGGAGGACTCGTCCTTCTGGCGGGGAGAGCTGCACGAACCTTGGCAAGATGCCCTAGAACGCGCGACTGACATGTGTCACAAAAGTTCTCACCTCTCTACGTATATCCTGCAATCGGACAGTTATCCTATAAAATATATACTTGAAACTGTATGCAGTGTATATATGCTTGTCAAGCAGCTGCAGGCAATAGAAGGTGATGCATTTGAAAACTGCGTGTGATAATCAGTGTCCTTAGCCGTCCCCCTAGCCTTAAGGTGTAAATAGTGGAAATCGCCGGCACAGGAACAAGCTAATGACGCGAATGGCATGTGCCTCTCTGCAATAACAACTACTTTGTCTGATACTGCAGTGAGTGATAGGCGCCTTATAATTCAGGTTCTAATGCACACCCAAAAATCTGTTCGTTTCTGGCAAGTGTCTGTATCACTGTGAGTTGATTATATACCTCGCCTGATAGTCGTGCGCTTTAGTACACTGCCCTCGGATTGAATCCGCTCGGTCAGTTGAACGACGAGAGGTGGTGTGTCGGCCAGCCTGCGCGTGATTTTGAGAAAAAAAAAGTGTGTGAAATCTTATGGGACTTATCTGCTAGGGTCATCGGTCCCTAAGCTTACACACTACTTAACCTAAGTTATCCTAAGGTCAAACACACACACCCATGCCCGAGGCAGGACTCGAACCTCCGCCGGGACCAGCAGCACAGTCTATGACTGCAGTGCCCCAGACCGCTCGGCTAATCCCGCGCGGCAAAATCTGAGTTTTAGACTGTTTCCACATCAGACTAGGTGAATACCGGACTGATACCGTCGCCCACCTCATATACATGATTCCATAACATTTTCGATAACGTACACACGCTTTCAGGATAACACTACGTCCAGGGGTGAAGTGCTGCCGACAAGTAGGACATCCACCGACCCTTTTTCACTAACACTGCCAAATCCCGACTAACATGCCGACCCTGCGAAGACGGAGATACTGCTTTGAAAAGGAATTACTTTAGGTTCATTGCATCAGAAATTAATAACATGTGAGTTTCAGTAGGCTGTGATTAACTCTTACATATTGTATACTACAGTATGTTGTATTTGATTCAACTCGTGTATTTGTAAACTCATTGGCATGACGCATGTAGAGAGTATCTCGTAACGAACAGAGTAAATTGTACACACGATTTTGGTTACAGGCCCAAACAGGCTTCCATGATTATAAAGTCTTAATTTACTTCCGTGAACACCAAGTTTTCAGACAGTGTAAATGGCTGCAAGCGTTACTGTAACACTGGTAATTAGACATCTCCTAAAACATTTTCGGGGCAGAAATTATTTCGTGAGTGAAGGGGCTCTATGCTGTAACGTCATACCAGCCACAGATATATCGCCGAACGATGCATATTTTTCCAAAAATATCAGAAAAAATTCTGCAATTTCCATGAGATACCTCACACGTTGCCACTACCTGCCTCTGGTGAAACTTGGAGAGGATTACACAATGAGCGCATGAAATGACTGTGTAAGGCACTGTTTGTTAAAGCAAGCAATTAAAATATGTGTACCACGTGCCAACAAAAACTGTTGGAGGTTTACCAATGTGACGGGTAAACAGTTTCTTTCATTTCCTGTCAACGTGTTTGTTGTTGAAGCAACACACAGGTGCTTCAGGGGAGTTGGAACGCTTTATCCCGACAGTGTTAAATTTAGTGACTTGGCTTCCCTGTATTTCAGGAACCACTGTAGCCACTGACATGAAACTTTTACAAGACATTAAACTGTATGTTCTGAGTCTACCGGACGTCAATAATTGCATATCAGCCACTGCTTTCGGAAATACAATTTTTAATTACACAGTTAAAATTTGGTGTACTTTTTGACGTTATCCTAAATAATTTTAATTATACATAACATCCTGTTCTTCTTTTATTTCAGTAGACTCAGGATATGTATGTTATTACTCCCCGAAAATTTGAATAGTCTACTCGAAGTGGTTTCTCAGATTCAGGGGAAAATACAACAGAAAGCGTAAATTTTCAGGAGCGGTTTCTAAAGTTCCAGAAGACTGTAACTCAGTTAATATATGCTTATTTTTTATTTTTAGTGACTCAGAAGCACCCTGTACCATACTGTATATCATGCTCTTGATCTCTTTCCACGGTTTTCCTTCTTTTCTTCTTTCTAGACTCCTTAGGGGCCAACTGTGCTTCATACTCTGCTTTATCAATGCGGACTTCGTCCGTCCGTTAAAATTCTCTGATGAAGTGTGCTCCAGGATTAATTCCCATATGCGGTAGCACTTTCATCCCACCATTGTTGCCATCATTAAAATCAATAACAGCATTACTGACCACTTACTTTAGTGTCTTCATTCCAACAAAAACATTTTTTGGTAAACGAGTCCATATAAGATTATTGAACGACTCTGTGGTGTGTGGCTCGATAAGCGATATTCCCGCCGCCGGTATGGGTCATCTTTCCGGCGGTGTGCGCAGAGCGCCACCTTCTACATCTACATTTATACTCCTCATGCCACCCAACGGTGTGTGGCCGAGGGCACTTTACGTGCCACTGTCATTACCTCCCTTTCCTGTTCCAGTCGCGTATGGTTCGCGGGACGTACGACTGCCGGAAAGCCTCCGTGCGCGCTCGAATCTCTCTAATTTAGCATTCGTGATGTCCTCCGGAGGTATAAGTGGGGGGAAACAATATATTCGATACCTCATCCAGAGCCGGCCGCGGTGGTCTCGCGGTTCTAGGCGCGCAGTCCGGAACCGTGCGACTGCTACGGTCGCAAGTTCGAATCCTGCCTCGGGCATGGATGTGTGTGATGTCCTTATGTTAGTTAGGTTTAAGTAGTAGTAAGTTCTAGGGCACTGATGACCACAGCAGTTGAGTCCCATAGTGCTCAGAGCTATTTGAACCATTTTGAACCTCATCCAGAAACGCATCCTCTCGAAACCTGGCGAGCAAACTACACCGCGATGCAGAGCGCCTCTCTTGCAGAATTTGCCGCTTGAGTTTGTTAAACATCTCCTTAACGCTATCACGGTTACCAAATAACCTTGTGGCGAAACGCGCCGCTCTTCTTTGGATCTTCTCTATCTCCTCCGTCAACCCGATCTGGTACGGATCCCACACTGATGAGCAATACTCAAGTATAGGTCGAACGAGTGTTTTGTAAGCCACCTCCTTTGCTGATGGACTACGTTTTCTAAGGACTCTCCCAATGAATCTCAACCTGGCACCCGCCTTACCAACAATTAATTTTATATGATCATTCCACTTCAAATCGTTCCGCACGCATACTCCCAGATATTTTACAGAAGTAACTTCTCCCAGTGTTTGTTTCGCTATCATATAATCATGCAATAAAGGATCCTTCTTTCCATGTATTCGCAATACATTACATTAGAGTATGTTAGGGGGCAGTTGCCACTCCCTGCACCAAGTGCCTATCCGCTGCAGATCTTCCTGCATTTCGCTACAATTTTCTAATGCTGCAACTTCTCTGTATACTACAGCATCATCCGCGAAAAGCCGCATGGAACTTCCAACACTATCTACTAGGTCATTTATGTTTATTGTGAAAACCAATGGTCCCATAACACTCCCCTGTGGCACGCCAGAGTTTTCCTTAACGTCTGTAGACGTCTCTCCATTGAGAACAACATGCTGTGTTCTGTTTGCTAAAAACTCTTCAATCCAGCCACACAGCTTGTCTGATATTCCGTAGGCTCTTACTTTGTTTATCAGGCGACAGTGCGGAACTGTATCGAACGCCTTCCGGAAGTCAAGGAAATTGGCATCTACCTGGGAGCCTGTATCTAATATGTTCTGGGTCTCATGAACAAATAAAGCGAGTTGGGCCTCACATGATCGCTGTTTCCGGAATCCATGTTGATTCCTACAGAGTAGATTCTGGGTTTCCAGAAATGATACGATACGTGAGCATAAAACATGTTCTAAAATTCTACAACAGATCGACGTCAGAGATATAGGTCTATAGTTTTCCGCATCTGCTCGACGACCCTTCTTGAATACTGGAACTACCTGTGCTCTTTTCCAATCATTTGGAACCTTCCATTCCTCTGGAGAGTTGCGGTACACTGCTGTTAGAAGGGGGGCAAGTTCTTTCGCGTACTCTGTGTAAAATCGAATTGGTATCCCGTCAGGTCCAGTGGACTTTCGTCTGTTGAGTGATTTCAGTTGCTTTTATATTCCTTGGGCACTTATTTCGATGTCAGCCATTTTTTCGCTTGTGCGAGGATTTAGAGAAGGAACTGCTTTGCGGTCTTCCTCTGTGAAACAGCTTTGGTAAAGGTGTTTAGTATTTCAACTTTACGCGTGTCATCCTCTGTTTCAATGGCATCATCATCCCAGTGTGTCTGGATATGCTGTTTCGAGCCACTTACTGATTTAACGTAAGATCAGAAATTCCTAGGATTTTCTGTCAAGTCGGTACATAGAATTTTACTTTCGAATTCACTGAACGCTTCACGCTTCACGCATAGTCCTCCTTACGCTAACTTTGACATCGTTTAGCTTCTGTTTGTCTGAGAGGTTTTGCCTGCCTTTAAATTCGCAGTGAAGCTCTCTTTGCTTTCGCAGTAGTTTCCTAACTTTGTTGTGGAACCACGGTGGGTTTTTCCCGTCCCTCACAGTTTTACTCGGCACGTACCTGTCTGAAACGCATTTTACGATTGCCTTGAACTTTTTCGATAAACACTCAACATTGTCACTGTCGGAACAGAAATTTTCGTTTTGATCTGTAAAGTAGTCTGAAATCTGCCTTTTATTACTCTTGCTAAACACCTTCCGGGCCGATCGGGTGCAAGAGGAGAAGCTGAGGAAGAGGGAGTGATTTTACTTTGGGACGCGGAGCAGTAAAGGAGTTTTCGGAACTATGGCTGGCAGCGAAGGTCCGGTGTCAGCCAGCAAGCAGGGGACGTCCAGAAGGGGCTGTTTACACGAGTGACGGCGCTGTGGAAAATATCGGCATCGTGAAAAGAGACGTTACTGGCAAGCCGTTCGTGTTGTCCTTCCGCTTGCTTCATGTCTGTGCTATCGGGATCTGCGGCGGCTAGTTTCCTCGAACAAGCAAGAGGGTAAAGCCTTTGCTTGTCCTGTAAATTCTGGGCGGAATCCCCTACTGGGCCTGTACGGTTGACTGTATTTTCTTGGGTGTCCCTCGCTACTCCTGAGTCTGGACTATAATGTATTGATTTTAATTGGTTATTGTATTTACCACACCACGGAGTTAAGATGGCTAGTCGCTATTAAGATACATATAAAATGTTCCTGTGGATATATTTGTCTCTCAATTTTAATAACACTATTGTTACGTTTGTTTGAAGTACTAGCGTGTCTGAGAGACACGTGTATAATTTTGAAATCAGTAGTTTCCTAAATTATTACCAGTTATTGAGAGGCCAGTTAGTGTTTAATGGCCTGAAACTGATTCTATTGATAGTGGTACTAGAATTCCTTAAATGACAGTAGATCGATATTGTAATTAATTTCGTGTATTAATTTTATTGACGTGTTGTAATGAGTTATTGTTTCTAGTTATTTAAGGCAGATGTCAGTCTGTTGTAGAGACCAACTAGTTCTGGGAGTTTCTAGTGCCCATTCGTGACCTTTGCAGTTTCCGTCTGGGGGTCAATGTCGAGCTTGTATTGTAACAGTTGAACGGGCGAGCGTCCGTTTTCTGAGAGTAGTTGTTGAACCTCACGAGCTTGTTTGGTCACATGAAAATTTGTTATATGCTAAATTAACTGAATTATTTTGGTAATAACACTGTCGTAATGAAACAGTACATTAGTTATGAAATTTAGCTTATTTCAGCAAATGTGTAATAGGCCATAAGTACGACGTTTTTATGCGTGTTAGGTGCAACTGTCGTTGGTTATTGCCTGATGTTACCTTGGTCAAGTCCTACCACACTACAGCCTACTGTGCTGAGTTCGTGTCCCTGCGTCAAAGGTATAATTACATGTTGTCTCGACACTTCACCCAGTGGGATTTTGATTCTGAGCATGCAGACAGTTCTTCAGTAATTCAGGATTTGCCAGGTCTCTGCAAATAGGTTTCATGATATCCATCGCAGCTGCTGGGATGGAATGGTTATGGGTGTATGAACTGTTTGAGTATTGGGCATTGCGGTAATTGCACCATGAATCAGTTCCAGGACGGCAAAGGTGATGATGTACTAGTTTCTCATCAGTTGAGTCTGTGGAAGGTAGCCAATACTGCCTGTTTCATTTTCAGCATACCCTCAGTATTATTTCTAATGGCCATACCATAATACAGCTGTAATTCATCAATCATTTTTTCTGTCTACCTCGGGCAGGTGTGTATGTGTTGTCCTTAGCGTGAGTTAAGTTAGATTAAGTAGTGTGTAAGGCTAGGGACCGATGACCTCAGCAGTTTGGTCCCATAGGATCTTACCACGAATTTCAGAAAGTTTCTCTCATAATTTTTTAAACTTCCTCAACCTGGTGTCCATCCCCTTTTGGACATGACCAACGCATTCCAATTTTGTGATAACCTTCTCACCATTAGGATGAGTGGCTACTACACTGTTACAAGCTTTTGAGTCTACACCACCTAAGGACTTGGTGTAACACACTTCCCTTTCCTCCACAGATCGAACAAAAATTTCAATAGCTGCAGAAGCCTCCATACCCCTTGTTCCTTCATAATTTGTCACAGATATGCCCTTCATTCCCCAATTTACACTTACAATAATGTTTGGTTAAAATTTGGTCGTCTTCTACCTTTCCAGTATCATCACTGGTCGCTGTAGCAACAGAATTCTCTGAACTGTAGCCGCGCTTCTGCCAAGTGCCATCAAACGATACTTCTATTGGAGTCATACCATAATTTATTAAACAGCTTCGTTCGCAGCACCCTTCATTGACTCAAATGCAACAGATTCCACAGCAGCTCCAATAAATCCTGCGTACTTGCTTATTTTACAAGGGGAGCGTGGCATATTCATCACGGCACACAGTTTCTACTGCAGTGTGTCCTTTGCCAACAGCTCTCAGTTCATAAAAAACCCAACATTTACTTCTAAATAATTGTCTTTACACTTATCATAATTTCAAAATGAATGAGTATATTTACAACTGGCACAATCAATAAGTTTCCTGGCTACACATTTGATACCCCAATGTCTTCATGTAAACTGATTGGCCCTCCACATATTTATAACACACACATTCATCTATAAACCTTGTTAGAATGTGCAACCTAACCTACCATTTACATCACTTTCATTTTGAGAAAACTGTATCACAACGTTTTATGTTAATCTTCGAAGCAGTAATGGGTGTTTCTCCAGATAATGACGAGTTTTCCTGTATTTCATTGTCTGTAACTTAACATGCCACATGTTGAAAACAGTGTTTCCCTTTATTTGAAAAATCTGTTACCATGAAACCCACGTTTCTTAAACATTTCGTTTTGGCGTCATACTTTTTTTTCTGAGAGATTTACCAATCTTTCACTTTTCCTAGGAAAAACTTTAGCACTTTGACATAAGATACGTGTTTATACTATGAAACGATATGATACTGTTTTTGACAGTGCTACCAATTCAGACACGTAATTTAACCCTTATAACACAGCCTTCTATATAAAAAATTACCGGTTTATAGATATTCAAGTAATGCACGTAAATATTTTACTATTTTCAACCGGTATAGATTATATTTACAAAATAAAATATACTTCCTACGTGAGTTTATAAGTGATATATATACCATTCTATTTTGAAAATTGCAAATTTTATGGGATAAAAACCCTACAATTTGAAAATTTTCCATTTTATCTCTCCTTAAATACTACTCCCCATGTATTAAAACCATCACACATACAAATCGTACGTAACATATACACTAATGTGTACGTATCACCTTATTTGGAGGAAATGTGTTTAATTTCCTGGCATTAGTGGCACACAGACATTGAAACTGACATAAAGATATCTTCGTAGTTAATATTTCGGGTGAGATTTTTAGTACAGGCAGTTTAGTACAAGGCAGACAACAGTAAAACATTCTAGGAGATTTATTGTGAAAAGGGTTTTAAAATAGAAGATGAATTTGAAAAGGAATGTTTCAGATGTTAAATTTACACCTGACTGTAATCACTGCAGGTGATATTATGTGGCTTCTTGCTAAACATGTCATGCGAAGTCATCTGTACAGCATCATAATTACTCTGAGCGTGTCGTTGTTTATGTTTAATGTAACGAGTCATTATTCACTGAGAGCCTATTTATCCCGGCGGTCGAACTTCCCCAGATGGGTACTCCCGGCCTTATATGCCATGCGGTCATTTTCATTTCATTATGCCTAGTCAAATAGAGAACTTTCTGAACATGTCGTCAGATACGTCTGTTTAATCTGTCATATTGTTGCTTCCTGAGAAAGTCTAGTAGAGAACTTGAAGTGGTATGTATATTTTAATAAAATGATTTGCCTACTTCTGTAAAACAATTTACATTTAGAGCACCATAAATTTGTCTCCTCCTGTCTCACATTTAAGGCAACTGTATTTCAGATTTGTCTAGAAGCAACTCGAAATTTCCAAAAGAGGATCTGCAGCTCTTCGTTAGGCAGTAGCAACTGACGTACATAGGTAAATGCTTCCGTATTCAAAGTGTAGAAGTATGAAACAGGAATTTCCGCATAGTCCATGAGAGCCGTCAGTGTGGGGCGTGTGCTACCGCGTCTGCAGGGCCATCTGCTTCCTGTAACGGCTGACGACAAATGTCAACACACCGTAACCAAAGTTAGATATGTCGGTATCAGTTTCAAACCCATAAACGTGTCGAATTTTGTGCCTACGAACTATGATTTGGGGACATTATTGGTTGTTTTCATTTGAATAAAACTGCTGCAGAGTCGCATCGAATGCTTGTCGAAGCTTTCGGAGGACTTGATCTTGGGAAAACAGTGTTTTTCGAGTGGTTCAAAAAATTCAAGTTGTGACTTTGACGTCAGAAACGACGAACGCTGGAAACAACCGAAAAAAATCGGAGACGCCGAATTCCTGGCCTAATTAGATGAAGATAACATTCAAACTGAAATGGAGCAACTGAACGTGACGCAGAAAGCCGTTTCTCTTCGGTTGAAAGCTACGGGAAAGTTACAGAAAGTGGGAAAATGAGTTTCGCCTGAACTGAATGGAAGACCGTAAGCAAATCGAAAGACCACTTACGAAATGCTGCTTGCCAGATACAAAAGAAAAGTTGTTTCTCCACCGAATAGTGACAGGTGATGAAAAATGGATATATTTTGAGAATCCGAAGCGTCGTAAATCATGGTTGAATCCAGGCAAACCATTGACATCCACTGCAAGACCAAATCGCTTTCGAAAGAAGACAATGCTATGTTTGGTGGGATCAGAAGTATAATCTATCATGAGCTACGAAAACCTGGAGAAACGGTTAATGCTGATCGCTACAAACAGCAAATGATTTAAATCTAGCATTACGTGAAAAACGACCCGAATGTGGAAAAAGGCAACAGTCATACTGCTCCATGATAATGCAAAACCACACACAGGGAAAAGATCGATTCTTTCGGTTGGGAAATATTAGGACATGCAGCTTGTTCTCCAAACATGGCTCCATCCGTTCATCATCTATTTGAACCACTGGGACACGATCTCGCTAAAGAACGCATCAATTCATATGAAAAAGTACGAAAATGGCTCGCTGACTGCTTCGCTACAAAATAACTTTTTTGGGGGCGTGGCATTAATTGCCTACCAGAGAGGTGGGAGAAATGTATAAACAGCGATGGATATTATTTTGAATAAAATATTGTTTACCAGTTTCAAACAACAGACCTGTAATTATTTCAAGAGATTTAATGTTTCATACTTCAGCACTTGGTATTCTCAGATACTGCTCAGATCTATAGCTTAAAAATTACAGGTACTTCTCCACTGCTCGACGAGGCTCACAAATGTCGTTTATATTAAGGTGTAACATCTGTGTTGGCACATACTGCAAAGTAATATATATGTAGACTGTTGTAATAGTTTCGTGCCGTTTCCTAAAAGCATTCTTGTTGTATGTTTAACTGAAGTATATAATATGGAACACTGTACTGTCAAACAACACTGAACGGTTTATCTCAAACGAAAAGTTTTCGTGAGTTGCTGAAATTTCGTTATGCATGTCGAACGTAGCATGGACACACTTTTGAAGTGAGGAATATCCCAAAATTACAGTCGTAGATGAATCCATAGAGAAAGTGCAGAATATACCTCTGGACTGTTGGTAAAAACAAACATACAACAGAGCTGATGCCATTAGCATGTCAAAGGAAACTGTCTCATTTTTAGGAAAAAGTTACCGTTCGAAAAGGTTGCCACGTGTGTTGTATGATTAGCACTAGGAAATACGAAAAACAATATCCCAAAGTCGAACTGACCTTTTGCGTCAGTTTGTTGCTGTGGATAAGATATAGGTGCCACACTTCACTCCAAAACCGAAATAAGCTACCAGAGAAGTGAGTATAAACCAGTAACACTGCTCCTTAAGAGAAGGTGAAGTCTGATATCATCGTCTGGAAATGCTTTAGTCGAAGTATTCCTGGAAGAAAACGGAAATTTTCTGATTTAGTACATTACAAACAGCAAAAGAAAGATTTGAATATTATGTAAATCTTCTGAAACCACTAGAAAAGCCGGACTGAGTGGCCGAGCGGTTCTAAGCGCTACAGTCTGGAACCGCGCGACAGCTACGGTCGCAGGTTCGAATCCTGCCTCGGGCATGGATGTGTGTGATGTCCTTAGGTTGGTTACGTTTAAGTAGTTCTAAGTCGAGGGGACTGATGACCTCAGAAGTTAAGTCCCATAGTGCTCAGAACCATTTGAACCACTAAAAAAGCATACATTAAAAAAGACGTGGTCTGAAAAAACTCACCAGAACAAATGGCCTGCCAAAAAATTTGCTTTCGAAATGATTAAATTGTAGATGAAGATTACGGAATAATTTTGACACGCAACAACGAAGTCATTAGCGCCCCCATACTAGTCTGAGGAGATGAATGTGGCTAAAATGACTGATAGTGTCAAAATAGTAGCAGAATAAAATGACGAAATATTCTCTAAAACTAATCGTGTGAGATACACATTTAGAAACTAATTTGTCATTTTGAGATATCGGACGTTCAGCAGCATATCAGTAACGTAGAAGCACAATTTTTCGACAACTTTACTAGTTATCTTCATCAGGATCTACCTGAGACTGCTAGTTGACTGAAATGGGTCCGGTATATACAGGGTGAGGCGAAAATTCGCGCACTTGGGCTTCACAACGCGACTCCTCACATGCCAGCGATAACTAAATCTGGCAACATTGTAACCACACGTATGATGACTACCTTCGTGAGCACGTTCTTATACTGCTGTACAAGTGGTGCACTTGATAGTTTTGTGTTAGCATGCAGGAGGTCGATGGTTCGATCCTGGGTTGAGGCAAATGTTTACCTGGCAAATGTAGTCCTGTTGATTCGTTATCTCGCATCTTAATCATCAACAGCGATTGCAGCATTCCCTCTAGAAAACATTTGCACTTACATACTATAATCGTAGAAACAGAAGATTGGTCAGCTTTGAAAGTAGTCCTTTCCACTTCGTGGGGGAGAATTTATTCGCACCACTTCATGTACTTGTCGTGAAACCTCTTTTTTGTACCCTTCTCCAGTGGTACCATAGATTAGTACCAACTATCATTCTTGTTCTCATTCAGGTCTATTACAATCCTTAGGATCTTAAGTTACCAGTAGGACTAGTGACGTGCTTTGCGAATAATATCCAAACTCGGTTACTATTCGTATGTGTTATCAACACGTTCAATCTAATTATGCCTTTCAACATTGTCTTGTAACCCTATGCTGTTTAGTACGTATCTCAATGCATTATTATTACTGTTCTGTCGATGGGATTGTGGAAACATTGCGTCTATTAGCGTTACGGAAATAGTGTAATTCGAACCCAAACATTTCGCAATTAGTGGTGTCGGGATGAATCACGCAGGACAATATCTTTGAGAGCTAATGTGCATTAATTGGAACAGTGTGCTGAACTGGTGGCGTCTTTATGCTGTACGCGCTGTCAACCAGACAGGGTCTAGTTGCGAGCGGAGTAACATGGTCATGATAGACTCCAATGTGCATGTGAGCACTTATCGAATTTTCTTATTGTAAACCTCTAAACCAGTGTGGAAGACCTATGGCATAAACAAACGATGAGTATGTTGGTATGCATCTGCTCCTTGGTGCATCTGATAACTGGGTTGGTGTTACTGCTCTTGAATTTGTGCTAGATATCCTTGTTGACGTCATCCAGATAAAAATGTTTCGTCATCTGGAGCTGTGCCTTCAGGAGTCAGGTTCTCTGCTTCCACCACCACGTGACAGGTCGTTGAGACTCGCCGTACTTCAGCTATGAGGAAGCTATTCTGGAGGTCAGAGACCAAGAACCGCAGAGAAGTAGGCGTAGAGTAGCAAGGCAGCTGTGTGTCTCGCAACACACAGTGGTTAAAGTGTTGCACAAGTATAGCGGTACCACTGTTTAGGATAGGGAAAGTTAGTTTGTGCGATATTTGGAGCACGAGTTACAGCCAGGTGCAGGCCGGATTGCAGTAAGTTACGCATACCAGCAGTTGCAAAGGCAAATAGAGGCCACGGTGGCGTAGAACTGCCAGAGAGGGCATACACAGCAGTTTCCATGGTGCAAGTCACAGGCATAGGAGGGCCACTGACCAACCTGTGTTTCACGTATGTGACTCGAAGTAGTGCGTTAGTGAAACAGGGGAGTGCAGCCGAGTATAAATAGACGTTATTTTCTAACGAGATTCAGTCAAGTGTGGCATCTCTCGTGTACGGCGGGGCATGTCACACCACCAGGCTACATGCAGCAACAGATCGGACGACAGTACTGCATCGTCAAAAACGTGAATTTCTTGCACAGACAGAACCCGTTGCCATTGATTAAATATCCGTGTAAGAGGTGTCTTTGTGGGAAGAGACGTGTCTGTGGAGTGTTATGTCATCAGTTGCACACAAAGGCTTTCTTATGTTTTGACACAGCATTATGATTTCTTAGATTTAGAGAGACATTATTCCTGATACTTACGTACGCATCTGTTTATTCAGTTCCTATCATGTCCAAAGACACATAATTACATGAATGTTGTATTGCTTCTCCAGGTAATCACGAAACATATTAACATTACTTGTTCTTTGTCAAACTAACATATAAATCTAGCTTATTTAACATACGTTATAGTTTCCCTTAGGATTTGTGTTTTCAAGTTTTATCTATTTTTTGATATGGTTTATAAAAATTGTTCTTGTAATGAAAGCTATAGCTACAGATACACCAAAAATTACCGAAACTTACTACACAATGCTAGATAAGGCATGAAACACCCGGAATTTGTTGTAGCTAAGTTTACGAATGACATCTGTAGATTATATTAATATGCCAGTTCGGAAAGAAAGCAGATAATCCATATTGTAAAATATATGAATTACATCGTGGAAGTGACAGTTTTTGTTCAGGTAGTACGAACAAAATTTTGGAGATACAACGAAGTCCACAATGCCAGGGAAATTTCATGTTGCAATATAACGAGGCGATCACTGATTTGAAATGTCAGAGCCAGAAATAGAATATAGCACAACGGTACTACTAATAGAAACTATCCACGTAAGACGGTGGACGGGGTAATATGACGGGGATTACGTGAAAGACAAAGCTTAATTGAATGGTGTCTACGCAGATTGCAATCTGCTCTGGATTGTCGTAAGACCCCACGTAAACTGGGCTATAGGGGAATGTCGAGTAAGGAGAGGATGGAAGCGCGTGGCCACAGCAGGAGAGGCGCTGGCAGAGGCAGAAACCTTAAACGGTCAGCAGCGCCGCAGGCCACGCGCGGAAATCAATGAACCGCTACAAAGCCACGCGATAAGCGTTCTCCCTTGTGCTCACGTACCAGATATAAACTGACTGCACGCTATCAGAGGAGAAATATGGCGACGCAGATCTGATGTGCAGCATGTAGTACAGGCTTGCACATCCTAACTGAAGAACGTTTCAGATTATAAACAAATGAAAATATGGACGTGAAATTCTTTTCTGCAACATTAATAACCTCAGTGTGATTTTGTGACTCCACGAATTACGTGCAGCCTTTGTACATTTTTGATCCACGGTGGATTCAGCGCCTCTAGAGTTGTAGTGAGGACGCCTCTAAACGTGCTGCAGCCTTATGTATTGAATATCACACTGTGTAGTGTGTAAACGAGTCTTGATGTAATTTAATAAGAATATATAAAGACAGATGACGTCTGAGGAATATGATGGTTCTGTGATCACCTCGTAATATCTTGAGTCATAACAAAATTTTCATCACGAGCACGAGCGACCAGTTGAGTGAGACACTTTCCCAGTAAACCAAGGTGCTCGACTAGGCATGTGTAACCTGTGGAAACGAGCAATGAAAGTGTAGGACTTAACGTGATACCGACAAGATCGTTTAGGTAGGGATAAAGAAGTAAAATTACCTTCAGGAAAGAAACATTCCTCTTTTACCATAGGCGGTTTTGAGAAATCGCTGAATAACTATATCCTAATGTTCATTCGGGGATGTGATTGCAGTGCCTTCAAATCTGTGGCAGTCTGTGGAGAGAAAAAACATATTGTCAGTGATTTTAGGTCTAATGGTGGTGCGATCTACACCTTAGCCAGCTAACGTAAGTGTGTGGTGCAATTACTTCCGGTACTGCTATTGGTTTATCATCTCGAAAAATTAGTGACGTAATAAATTATTTATTTGCAGGTATCTGCAATCATGACACTCTGAAATACCAGAGCCACAATACCGTAGCAGGCAGCTTGAGGAGACAAAGGGAGACTGCACTCCTTAGATAAATTGGACTATCATGCGGTATTTTTAGCATGTGATGCGGAAAATCTCTAGAACAATTCCTCCTGAAATGGTGGAAATGTACGAATACAACGGACCATCATGTGACACTGTAGTGAGATATCGCAAATGCTTCCAGTGCGCTCAAACAAGTCCCAATGGCGAAGAACAAAGTTACAGACCATCTCTCTGCACATAGCTTAGAATCACAAAAAATTGGAGGTACTAGTAGTATACAATTATATCACAATCGAGGCGATAGTGGAAAAAGTGAAAATTAGTCATGAATCAGTTCGCAAAATGTTTTGCACATGAAAAAAATCATCTGTAGTTCCCGCGACTGCTCAAACACATTTAGAATGCCATCCAACAAAAGCCAGCGCGCAAATGATGCAGTTGGGTCAGACCAGTTCAGGTGACTTCTGCAGCCACTAAATCATGAACTAGTGCTGGTGAAAGGGGTACGTCTTCTGCCCCATTTCACAAGCCGCGATTTCATGCACTGCTAACGTCGCAAATTTCTTACTTTGCTGCTAATTGAGCATATGTCTGTACTTGGGGAAAAACAGAATGGAGCGCTACTGTTTTATTTCTTTTGAGATCAGCAGTCCTTCCACTTTTCCCCTTGCCAGGCACTGCATGTCTGTCTGTATGATATGTACTTGTGGGTCGGTGTTTCCAAACGCCTGGTGTTATTTTAGAGCAATTTTTATCATTCAGATTGTAGCAATACCAGCTTCACTGTGTCTGATCTATAGATTATCAGCAACACATGCTGGAAATAAAGAGCTTCCCTGCTATTTTCGTTTTCCTCCATCGCTCTCCAACTCCACATAAGGAAACAGGGCTCAATGGCCAAATGATTCTTGGAGGGAGGTTTTTTGAAACTCTCTTCTTGCAGCTATGGTGTGAGTAAGGGTGTTACACTGGAACACGGCTAAGTCCAAGCCGTGTTGTTTTGTGTAGGTTAGGATGTCAAATGGTTCAAATGGCTCTGAGCACTATCGGACTTAACATCTATGGTCATCAGTCCCCTAGAACTTCGAACTAGTTGAAAATAACTAACCTAAGGACATCACACAACACCCAGTCAGGTTAGGATGTCGTTACAAACTAAGATATCTGCATCTTCATGTCAATTTAGTAATTAATACCGTTTTGCTAGTAGACCAATTGAATCTGAGTAAATTGGTGTATAACGTAAAGTCTTGTGATGCTCTGTCCTTAGGCAGTATCAGTGCACTTACTCTTATCATGTAATTTTGCTGGTAAGTTAACCCTTTTATGTCTATAATTAAGTGATATATTTAGTTTCGTGGAGTGCTAATTTGGTATGTATTCAATATGAAGAAACTTCTCTGCTGTCTCATTGTAGTTTAAATCCCACTTACTACTGTTTTATTTTATGGCATTCAGTGAACTAGGCATCAGCAGCATGTGGTCTGTACTCTCGATCAGAGCCACTGGTTCCATTCCCAATTGAGTCAGAGATTTTCCACAAGTGTGTGTGTGTGTGTGTGTGTGTGTGTGTGTGTGTGTGTGTGTTTTTGTGGTGTGTGTTTTTGTGGTGTGTGTTTGTTTTTTGTTGTGCGTGCGTGCGTGTGTGTGCGTGTGTGTGTGTGTGTGTGTGTGTGTGTGTGTGTGTGTGTGTGTGTGTGTGTGTGTGTGTGTGTGTGTATTCTCATCTCCATTTCATCATTACCGAAGCACAAGTTGACAGTGGCACCTGATGGCTGAACTCCACAGAAGGGAACGTATCGCCAGAAATTCCAGAGGTACATTCCAGTGAGCTTTCCTACTATCATTCAAACACAATCCATTGTGTTCTTATTTGCCTGGTATATGCTCTGTAACTTTTACCTGTCCTGTACATACACAGATGACCATACTATCACGTGCGCGTGGTAGTTGGCAGAGCTGTCATTTGTACTTAGGTGATTCATGTGAAAAATTTGCCGACGTGATTGTGGCCGCATGACGGGAATAAAGTGACTCTCAATACCGAATGGTAGTTGGAGCTAGACGCATGGGACGCTCCATTCCGCATACAGATATATTAATCTGCGAATCACAGTGTCAAGAATGCGCCGAGAATACCAAATTTTAGGCGTTGCCTCTCACCACGAACAACGCAGTGGCCAACTTCCTTCACTAAACCGGCAGCATCAGCGTTTACGTCTTTCTCCATATCATATGGATTTTATTCGATTGACAGGGTTACTCACGCAATCGTGATGAAACAGTTCACTTCTGTTACACTTCCTTAAATACACTCCTGGAAATGGAAAAAAGAACACATTGACACCGGTGTGTCAGACCCACCATACTTGCTCCGGACACTGCGAGAGGGCTGTACAAGCAATGATCACACGCACGGCACAGCGGACACACCAGGAACCGCGGTGTTGGCCGTCGAATGGCGCTAGCTGCGCAGCATTTGTGCACCGCCGCCGTCAGTGTCAGCCAATTTGCCGTGGCATACGGAGCTCCATCGCAGTCTTTAACACTGGTAGCATGCCGCGACAGCGTGGACGTGAACCGTATGTGCAGTTGACGGACTTTGAGCGAGGGCGTATAGTGGGCATGCGGGAGGCCGGGTGGACGTACCGCCGAATTGCTCAACACGTGGGGCGAGAGGTCTCCACAGTACATCGATGTTGTCGCCAGTGGTGCGATCTCCTACACTGGCCGTACACCTCTGGTGATCGTCGAGGGGACACTGAATAGTGCACGGTACATCCAAACCGTCATCGAACCCATCGTTCTACCATTCCTAGACCGGCAAGGGAACTTGCTTTTCCAACAGGACAATGCACGTCCGCATGTATCCCGTGCCACCCAACGTGCTCTAGAAGGTGTAAGTCAACTACCCTGGCCAGCAAGATCTCCGGATCTGTACCCCATTGAGGATGTTTGGGACTGGATGAAGCGTCGTCTCACGCGGTCTGCACGTCCAGCACGAACGCTGGTCCAACTGAGGCGCCAGGTGGAAATGGCATGGCAAGCCGTTCCACAGGACTACATCCAGCATCTGTACGATCGTCTCCATGGGAGAATAGCAGCCAGGATTGCTGCGAAAGGTGGATATACACTGTACTAGTGCCGACATTATGCATGCTCTGTTGCCTGTGTCTATGTGCCTGTGGTTCTGTCAGTGTGATCATGTGATGTATCTGACCCCAGGAATGTGTCATTAAAGTTTCCCCTTCCTGGGATAATGAATTCACGGTGTTCTTATTTCAATTTCCAGGAGTGTAGTATCGCCGCTCACCGGATGTGCTAGAGCGCACTTAATTACCAATTTCGAGATTCAGCAGACCTCTCAAATGATGTTACTACAAGAAGGTCTCTTATGGATAAAGACCTGTGATTAATATATACATATGAAGCGCTAACGAAAGTTGATCGTGGAAAGAGGGTTAATCAGCTGGAGAGCAATTCCAATAAATACATTTATTACGCAGTACCAACCTGCGACACAGAAAAACATTAGTTCACTATGATCTCTTAGACACGGAATATATATATCTAACTGTTCCTCAGACAGAATTATCTCTCAGGTTGACATAGGATATGATGTGTTGGAATTAATGCAAAAAAGTATAATACTGGAACCCCCAAATAATTAGTCCCACAAGGGGAGGAGAAATCTCAAGTCTGGCACAATCTGTAATGCGAAATTACTATCATTGTTGTGGGGGGCCATTATACTCAGTGCAATAGCAAAACACAGATTCTTCACAAGTTATGGGATACTTCCTGATATCATGTCCGATCTCCTCCTGGCCGGCGTAGTACAGAAACTCGACATGGCGTCTACTCAATAAGTCGTTGGAAGTCCCTTGCAGATACAACGCGCCATGTTGTCTCTATAGCCGTCCATACTTGCGAAAGTGTTGCCACTGTAGAATTTTTTTACACAAGCTGACCTCTCAGCTAGGTCCCATAAATCTTCGATGGGATTCGTGATGAGTGATCTGGGTGGCAAAAACATTTGCTCGAAGTGCCTAGAACGTTCTTCAAAAAATCAAGAACAATTGTGGCCGGACGACATGGAGCACTGTCATCCATAAAATTTCCATCGTTGTTTGGGATCAAGACTTCTACCAAAGGCTGCAACGGGTCTCCAAGTAGACGAACATCCAGAGGACCCGGTCGACTCCATGTAAATACCACACACACTATTATGGAGCCACCAACGTCCTGCACAGTGTCTTGGTGAGTATCTGGTTCCATGGCTTCGGGAGGTCCGCCCCACACTTAGACCCAACCATCAGCTAACTAAAATCGAGACATGTGACCTGTCAACTGTTTTCGTCTAAGGCCCAAAAGATACGTTTACGAGCCCAGGAGTTGCGCTGCTGGCGACTTCGTGCTGTTAGTAAAGGCACTCGCGTCTGTCGTCTGATTCCATAGACAAGTAACTCCAGATTTCATCGCACTGGCAAATGAATACGTTCACGATACGTCCCACATTGATTCGTGCTGTTTCTTCCCGCAGTGTTGCTTGCCTGTTAGCAGTGACAACTCTACCCATACGCCTCTACACTCTGTCGTTAAGTGAAGGCTGTAGGCCACTTCGTTGTCCGTGGAAAGAGGTATGTCTGAAATGTAGTATTCTCGGCGCACTGTTGCCACTACGGACAGCGGAACATTGAGTTCCGTAACGTTTCTCGAAACGTAATGTCCTATGCGTCCAGCTCCAACTACCATTCCGCGTTCATAGTCTGCTAATTCCCTTCTTGTGGTCATAACCACGTCGGAAACCTTTTTACATGAATCATCTGAAGACAAATAAGAGCTCTGCCAACACACTGCCCTTTTATACCTTGTGTACCGATACAAGTTGTCTCCTGCACTGTGGATTGACTGCATATAGAATTTTTTTAAAAAAAAAAATCATCTCCAGGGCAGCCAGTACTGTCTCTGAGTTGCGTAAAACTTCCTCAGTCGATCCTGCTGCATCAATATTATTTGCTGAAAGGCAATCCACCTAGACTCATCCATTATCACATCCTTTCATTCCTCATGTACTGGGCTATGGGCACAGTCATTAGCTGTATACTTAAAAGTAAAAGGCTTATTAACCTCCTCTCTGGTCAAAACCAACATCTTGTCAGGTGAATGTTTCCCAGCAAGGTAATTAATTACTTTTAATTAATGTTTAAACAAATAAACAATATATTTCTCAAACTACTGCCCATTTTGTCCATGAATTCCGTTTCTTCACAAGAGCGTTTTTCTATTATCCTGCCAATCTTACGCAGTCTGAAAAAGGACAAAGTTGCCTCCGGCATTATTCACTGACCGACGATTAAAGCAGCAAGACATGAACAGCTTCAGCACAGACAGTCGTCTCTGAGTTTCATAATGCATCCTCAGTCCATCCTGCTGCATCACCATTATTTGCTGAAAAGTATTCCCCCCACGCTCATCCATTGTCTCCTTCCTCAATTCGTCTTGTAGGAGGCTACGGATGTAATCATCGGGTGTGTGCTTACATTTAATACATTAATTAAACTCATCTGTCCACTAATAAAAAGTAGAACACGTTTCACATAAATCTAATTAATTAATTAATTAGATTTGATGTATTCGTCTGCCTTCCTCTATAGCATTTGCCCTCTATAGCTCCCTCTAGTACCCCGGAAGTCATTCGCTGGTTTATTACCAGATGTCCTGTCATGTTCCTCCTCCTTGTCAATGTTTTCCACATATTCCTTTCCTCTCCAATTCTGCGCAGAATCTCGTCATTTCTTACCTTATCAGTCCACCTAATCTTAAACATTCGTCTGTAGTATCACCATTCTTCTGTAGTACCACATCTCAAATTCTCCGATTCCCTTTTGTTCCGCTTTTCCCACAGTCCATGTTTCACCACCATGCAATGCTGTGCTCCAAACGTACATCCTCAGAAATCTCTTCCTCAAACGAAGGCCAGCGTTTGATACTAGCAGATTTACCCTTGGCCAGGAATGCCCTTACTGCCAGCGCTAGTCTGCTTTTGATGTCCTCCTTGGACTCTTCATCTATTTCACAACTATCAGTCCTGATAAGTTTCTCGCTGTCCTCATTTCTGCTACTTCTGATTACTTTCGTCTTTCTTAGTTTTACGCTCAGTCCATATTGTGTAGTCGTTAGACTGTTCATTCCATTCAGCATTTCATGTAATTCTTCTTCACTCTCACCCAGGATAGCAATGTCATCAGCAAACAGTATGATTGATATTCTTTCATCTTGAATTTTGATTTCACTACTGAACCTTTCTTTTGCTGGAAATGGCTCTAAGCACTAAGGGACTTAGTTATCAAACCCTAGACTACGAACTACTTAAACCTAATTACCCTAAGGACATCCCTGTACGCGGCAGGATTCGAACCTGCGACCGTAGCAGTAGCGCGGTTGCGAACAGAAGCGCATAGAACCACTCGGGCACAGCGGCCGGCTGAACCTCTCTTTTATTTCCATCGTTGCTTCCTCGATGTACAGACTGAACAATAGCAACGAAAGGCTACATCCCTTTCTTATACCCCTTCTTAATCTGAGGGCTTCATTCTTTGTCGTCAACTGTTGTTGGCTCTTGTCCATGTTGTATATTACCCATCTCTCCCTATAGCTTACCTCTATTTATCTAACATTTTGGAATATCTTGCGGCATTTTACATTGTCGGAAACTTTTTCCAGGTCGACAAATCCTATTAACGCGTCTTGCTTTCGTAAAGCCAAATTGATCGGAATATAACAAATCAATTTCCTTATCCACTCTTCTGTTTATTTTCTCGTCAGTAACTTGGATGCAGCAGCTCTTAACCTGATTTTTCGATAATTATTGCCTAGTCAGCTCTTGCAGTCTTCGGAATTGTGTGGATGATATTTTTCCGGAAGTCAGATGGTATGTCGCCAGGTTCATACGCTCTACGCACCAGCATGAATAGTAGTTTTGTTGCCACTTCCCCCAACGATTTTAGAAAACCTGATGGAAAGTTATCTTTCCCTTCTGCCTTATTTGATCGTAAGTCCTCCAAAGCTCTCTTAAATTGTGATTATAATACTGGAACCTCTATCTCTTCTACATTGACTCCTACTTCTTCTTCTATCACATCAGACAAATATTCCCCCTCACTGAGGCCTTGAATGTACTGTTTCCATATATCCACTCTCTCCTCTGCATTTAACAATGGAAATCCTGTTGCACTCTTAATGTTACCACCCTTGCTTTTAATTTCATTGAAGTTTGTTTTGAATCTCCTGTATGGTGAGCCAGTAGCTCCGGCCATCATTTCTTTTTCGATTTCTCTCCATGCAGCCATTTCGTCTTACCTCTCTGCATTTCCTATTTATTTCATTCCTCATTGACTTGCATTTCTGTATTCCTAAATTTCCCTGAACGCTTTCGTACTTCATTCTTTCATCGATCAACTGAAGTATTTCTTCTGTTACCCATGATTTCTTAGCAGTTGCCTTCTATGTACCTATGTTTTTCTTTCCAGCTTCTGCGATTGCCCTTTTTAGAGACGTCCATTCCTCTTCAACTGTACTGCCTACTGAGCTCGTCATTTCGCAGTACTTCAGTATCCCAGATACAGGAAGGACTTCCCCAGTACGTCTAACATTGGGTTGCTATTCCAATACCGGAGACCCATAGCAATAGTCACGATTCAAGAAGGGGAAAATAAGCTGAAGATGTGAACTGAAGTTTATGATAGGGAGGACGCTGGACTAGTGTAGTTGGTGCAGAGGAGTAATGGCTAGCAAAACTTTCTAGTGACCTAGGAGATCCGGGTTCATATCCCTGCCGTAGTACTAAAATCAGTTTATTTCTTCAGCTTTTGTCATTAGCCTAGAATTTCAACAGATTTTGACACGAGATAGCCTGTTTGAAATCGATCGATTGGCCGCCATAGAGCAGGATCGTGTGGTTCGTGGAGGTGTCTTAACGCACAAAGTTTTAGTTAGAGCAGTAGTGACTGAAATATGTTCTGACCAAAATAAGACGCTCTTCGGCAAGTAGAGCAACAAGAAGTCAACAAGTTACTCTACAAATACAAACCAACCAAACTTGAGAATGTCTTAGACAGACTGGAAGAATTTTCCAAAGCTGATGAAGAAATTACGTTTCGTACGGAAGCTGAATCTGACAGAACTCGGCCAACAACAACGAATGTTAGTCAAGAGTTATAGTATTTAGTGCGGTTTAAAGAATCACATATCGAGATAAATAGGCGTAATCTTGAAGCTTTGACGGAATTGAAGCTGAATAACGGAAACACGAATGTTACTAGTGAGATTAATTCAGATGATAATAGTGAAGTGAAAAATATTAATAAGAGACGACTTACTGAATCAGAGGTCATTGTGTAGCATCAGGTTATCGCCTGAAGACACAGCTCCAGCAAAACGTAGCCGTAATATAGACACTGATGAGGAGGAATCTAGGCGTCCCTTTGTGTCAGTACTGTTCTATTCACATAATCCAGATGCGAATAACCAGCAACACCCTTGCTTATGGACAACGAAATTCCAAAATACACTCCTACATCGTCAGGAGATGTTATGAAAATGAGATTTGAATGATATTTGTGTGTAATCATTTAACAGAAGAAGCGTGTGCAAGAATTCAAATCGTGTTACGCATGGCGTCACGTAAGCCAACTGTTGCGGATTACAGAAGCATACAGCACAGAATCAAGTTTAACATATTAATGAAAGAAAACTTTAATGACAGTAGGGATCGAGATCAAGCGAATTTTGTTCTTCAAGTAGGACTAGTATTTAAATGCGCCTTACGTGGCTACTGGATTAATTAGGATTTGTTTAATAAAGTTACCACCTAAATTGGGAAGAGAAATAATCATTGCAGGACGAAACATCGAAGGCGTATATGATTTCAACAGTTGTTACGTGAACTGAGTTATAAATCAAGTTTAAGCTCGTCAAATGAGATACGTAGAGACAATGTTCGTCCGAACAACATAGACATTGGAGAGACAGAAGCCCAAATTATGTACGGTACCTCAATGTCAATAATGGGCGTGGGAATTCAGTGCATGCAACGTGGGGAAACCACACTCACAAGAACAATAGGCGTAATGATTACGAAAACAGACCGAGGTATGGGAATCAGTCGCCGCCAGAATCGGTTGAAATATGGCCAGCTGATCCTCGCCATAATATTAGGTAACAAGAAGAGACAAGTGAGACGAGGTGACTAAAAGAAGTGATACTCGAGTCTGAAAGTGGAATAAATATGAGACAGGTGATGTACATAGATTACGGAGAGACAAGAGAGATATTGTTAGACGAGAGCGAGGGAGTTGAATCATTTAAAGTATCCTACAGTTAGACGAGAGTGAGGAAGTGGGTTCATTTAAAGTTTCCTAGAGTTAGTGTACTTGTCAATAATGTAATTATACCATGTATTTTGAGCTCGGACACTTAGCCCTCGGGGCTACGTGAGGGTATTTTTATTTGTTGTGATGGGGGAAGTAAGTGATCGTAGTTGCCATTACAGAAAACTAAAGTTAGAGACGCTGAACTGAGAAAGAGAGTAGATGTTAATTATCAGACTCGGGTAGATTTTGTGTGTCAAGGACGTATATTAATTTTAGTATTTCTGATCACGAGAAAACTGATAGTGGAAACGATGAAACAATGTTCGGATTAGAAGTCCTACGAAAATATGAAGCGAATCTGAATCTAAGGTGAGGATTTGCCATTTTGATTACTAATGAGCAACACGTCAATCTGAGGTCTGATGAGACACTGAGCGCAGCATGTACTATGGTAGCGTAACTTAAGTTGTCTGTGCATTCAGGGCCACGGTATGACGATGATTACAGAGGGAATAATGAACTGCACGAGAAATTAACGAAGTACGAAACAATACGACGGAATCTATTAATGAGAAGTTAGGACACACAGAGACAGAAGTAGTGCTTTAGCAATCGAAGGAAATTCTAGAAAGAAATAAGGTGTTCTCTGCGTGTACAGGAACAATAAAGAATTCCACATACAGGTTTTAAGTTAAACCACATTGACCGTTTTTGTGCGACCGTGGATTGTGCCGCTGGAAAACAGGCACAAGGTAACCAACGAAATCGACTCTCTGTTCAAAAATGGCTCTGACCACTATGGGATTTAACTTCTGAGGTCATCAGTCCCCTAGAACTTAGAACTACTTAAACCTAACTAACCTAAGGACATCACACACATCCATGCCCGAGGCAGGATTCGAACCTGCGACCGTAGCAGTCGCACTGTTCGAGACTGTAGTGCCCAGAACCACTCGGCCACTCTGGCCGGCGAGTCTATGTTGGAACAACGGTTCATCGAACCTGGTGTAAGCTCATATAAAAATTCAACAAAATGGCGTGTTCGTGTATATCTTGGGCTAATTAACTTGATAAGGGTGGAATGCATAACAACACTTCTGTTATGTAGTTTCAAGGGCCGAGAAATCGTATGGATATGGGCCGAAACCGCAAAAAAAGAATTTTAAATGTTAAAAGAGACACTTCTGTCCGCTTCCATTTTCGCTCAGCAAGGTCTCAGTACAAAATTATTATGTCCACGGATAGCTCACAATATGGATTTGGTCTTGCCCTATCTCTGGAGTGTGAAGGGAATGAAGAGGTGATAATGTAGCCGACTGAATTTACAAGTCGAGTACTGAATTAAGTGGAGCAACTGTACCCTATCACCGAACTAGAGGCGTTGGAGATCGTGTGGGGTTTTTCCAAGTTCAGATATTACTACTTTGGACGTGAGACGAAGATTTACACTGATCGTAAGACGCTGTAATTTCTCATGTCTGCAAAATTAACACACAAACGTTAAACGAGATGGGCAATGTACTTCTAATAGTTCATATTTATGGTTGTTTAAATCCCATGGCCCCAAAACGTTGACAGCAGGCAATGGTACAGATCGTAATGGAAATGTAGTCGAGTATATGAGAGTTGTAGCGTTTGTAACGAACATAGGAATGGAACAGGATAAAATTCCTGTCCCGTGCACGATCAAAGAAATGTTGGACAACACTGAGGAAGACAGCGTAAGAAGGTTCCGTTTGATAAGAGGTAGAATTGTGTTTTATTGACGACAGCCAGATAAACCCAGTTGGATAGTTGGTATTCCAGACAAGATAGTGAATAAATTGTTTTGGTACTATTATCTGAGTTATGGGCATTTCGAAGCCAGAAAGTGTAGTCAAAAGTTAGCGGAGTCAGTATACTTTATCAGCACGGAGAGGCGAATAAAGCGAGTTCTTCGGACATGAAACATGCGTCATCAGGCGAAGTCTTCTTCTGTTACATGCAAAGCACCACTGTCCTATTGCACCTGCACGATTAAAAGAATTAGCGGTGACAGACCTCTTTGGCCCACTATCCCGTAAAATTATTGGTGTCAATATGTTTGTAGTTGTAGAACTGGTGTCCAAATACGTAACGTTCGTTCTCTTGTGAAATGCAACAGCATGAACATTGGCAGCAGCTTCTGTGTAATTGTTCCTCAGAAACGAATCACGTTAAGAAACTGCAGATAATGGACCGCAATACACATTGAAGTTATGGCAATCTGTAATGAGGAGAAATAGGATTAGAACAGTATTCCATCACACACTGAACCCAGTTAAGAAAGTAAATAATGAACTGGGTATGTTATGTCACATTTCTTGTAACAGATTTCATCTGAGTTGGGATGTATCCTTGGAAGGGTTTTAAAATGTCATCAGTGAAATGCCACCCGGAGCTACAGGTATGTGTGTCATTGCAGTAGTAAAGAATTAATCACCCCAGATAGAGTGAGAGAATTATTAAATTTTCAACCAAGCGGTAGGCAGACACACTTAAAATAGTCAATATGAGAATAAAAAGAAATTGAGAAAGAGGCATTAAGTAGGTAAAAAAGACAGACCAAGGGTCACCATTTGTCTAAGAAACACAGATTTTTAGCTAGTAAATTCCTTAACGTATATGTAAACCCTTTTGGAGTACGAAAGGTTGTTGACACAAACACTGTGGAAACTGAAACACCTAGATGTAAGAAATCACGAGGACTGCGTCACATCTCGAATGTGAAGCCACTCAGAGAATGAAAACTGTTATAACAAGAGCGTCCTCTGCTGTTAAAGATGTTTCGGAAGTAAAGAATGTAGAATGCGAGTAGTTTGATGTTCGGTTTAGTATTAAGTGAAAAGGGGACGCTGGTTGGATTTTAAGTTAGGCTGATATTATGTAATGGTACACTTGATAATATTTAACGAGCGTTATGATGAATACTCTAAGGGACTAGGGTATTTTTAGCCCTAAAAGAGCACAGGTATTTTACGTGTTTTTTTTTCGGGCTATGTTTATACGCATGGAAGAATGGTGCGTGTAGAAGTTGATCTGTTGCGCAGAGGGAGACCTGGTGTTGGGATAAGAATCCTTGTGGCTATAGAGACGATTTAGTTCGAGAGAACCCTTAGATTAGAGGACGAAGTTTCAGAGAAAGTAGAGTGTAACATAGCCACTGCAAATGCAAGGAGTGAATGATGATCAAAGGAAGATGTCATGACGATCGTACAGCTGTTTAGAGTAAGGTGTGGTAGGATCCAAACACCAATCAGAATGGAGTATAAACAGGTGACATCAGATGAAGAGTAAAAATTATGACGCCCTTCAACTAGATTATAACTTCGGAAGTTCTGTGTAAGGTGACTTTCTTATCTACGTGTAACCGGAAAAGGTATGGCATGATTAACGGTGCGTGTTTTTGATTTCAGCAGGTTTAGGAAATTGTAATATAATGTGTAAAATGGGTTGTACAGACAGGTGTTGTAAGGATGAGAGTATTAGAAGGGATCTACTTTTCAAACTAAATGGAGGAAGAATGAATTACATACCCTAATCCTCTCCCTCAATCATGGCATTCTCTTGAAGATAGTTACAGCGATGGTTAGATAAAACGAAGCGGAACAGGTGGAGTATGAGCAGTAGATGATAAGAGAGATATGATACTGCGTGAAAAATCTGACAAAGCACTTAAAGACTTACGCCAAAAAAAGCCCCAGGAGTAGACAACATTCCATTAGAGCTACTGATGGCCTTGGGAGAGCCTTTCCTGACAAAACTCTACCAGCTTGTGAGCAAGATGTATCAGACAGGTGAAATACCCGCAGACTTCAAGAAGAATATAGTAATTCCAACTCAAAAGAAAGCAGGTGGTGACAGGTGTGAAAATTACCGAACTATCAGTTAAATATGTCACGGTTCCAAAATACTAACACGAATCCCTTACAGAAGAGTGGAAAAGCTGGCAGAAAGCGATCATGGGGAACATCAGTTTGGATTCCGTGGAAATGTAGGAACACGCGAGGCAATACAGACCCTACGGCTTCTCATAGAAGATAGGTTAAGAAGGATAAACCTATGTCTATAGCATTTGTAGACTTACAGAGAGCTTTTGGCAATGTTGACTGGAATACTCTTTCAGATTATAAAGTTGGCAGGGTAAAATACCAGGAGCGAAGGGCTGTTTACAATTTGTACAGAAACCTGAAGGCAGTTACATGTGTCGAGGGGCACGAATGGGAATCATTGGTCGAGAAGGGAGTGAGACAGGGTTGTAGCCTATCCCCGATGTTATTCAGTCTGTATATTGAGCAAGCAGTAAAGGAAACAAAAGAAAAAATTAGAGTTGGAATTAAAGTTCAGGGAGAAGAAATAAAAAGTTGGAGGTTTTTCGATGACATGGTAAGTCTGTCAGAGATTAGAAATAGCAGTTGAACGGAATGGAAAGTGCCTTGAAAACAGGATATAAGATGAAGGTCAACAGAAGCAAAACGAGGATAATGGGATAAACTCGAATTAAATCAATTGATACTGAGGGAATTACATTAGGAAACTTAAAGTAGTATATGGGTTTTGCTATTTGGAAAGCAAAGTAACTGATGATGGTCGAAGTAGGGAGGATATATAATGTAGACTGGCAATAGGAAGAAAAGCGTTTCTGAAGAAAAGACATTTGTAACATCCAGTATAGATTTAAATGTTAGGAAGCCCTCTCTGAAAGTATTTGTGTGGAGTGTATCCATGTATCGAAGTCAAACATGGACGATAAACAGTTTAGACAAGAAGAGCATTTGAGATGTGGCGCTACAGAATAACGCCAAAGATTTGATGGGTAGATCGCGTAACTAATGAAGTGGTACTGAATAGAACTGAGGAGAAGAGAACTTTGTAGTACAACCTGACTAGAAGAGGGGTTCGGTTGATAGGACACATTCTCAGGCTTTAAGCGATCATCAGTTTAGTATTGGAGGGAAGCGTAAGAGGATGAAATCCGTAGAGAGAGACCAAGAGATGAATACAGCAAGCAGATTCTGAAGGATGTAGAGTGAAGAATTTACTCGGGGATGAAGAGGGCTGCATCAAACCAGTCTTTAGATTGAAGACAACAACAACATCGTATCCGATGATTTGTCTGTTCATTTTGAAGGCGTCTGTAAGAAAAAAATCACTGTTTTGCTTTGTTATGTTGTCTGACATGCATGTGGAATCTGATGTGTATTTGCTCATATGAGGTAACTGAGTTAGTATGGCTATAGCTGTGAATTATTTCTTTATCAAGATCAATAATCTTAAAGTTCGGTGGTCATAAGAGGAAACTGATAAGTGTGCAAAGTTTTCGCTAGATGATCTACTTTCTTTACATAAAAAGTATTTAAAGAATGACTGCCTCAAATATTAGAGAAGACTGTTTTGATAACAGGACTAGATTACTAACGAGTTGGTGATGGGTAACTTCTTGAATAGTTCAACTTACCTATTGCTTTTTCATTCTCCATGAAAACCTAAATAGTGAATCACCATAAACTGTTTCCCTTTCACTGCTAACATATTGTGAATCATTATATCAAAGTAGGTAAATCAATTTGTCAGGATTGTAGATACGTACTAGTAACCTTGAATAAAATATGCATTCCAGAGCACATACCATAGTAGTACTTAAGAAGTTTGTAGATGGCCAGAAAGACGGATCTCCTTTTTGAAAGTTTTGATTTCAGAGGAAATACATTCTGTTGTGGTACATTCAGGCTATACTGATATGTTTTTAGTGTAAATTAAAGGGACTTCCATTACGTAAATAAATTCTGAAGGTGATCTGAGAAGTGATCTTTAATTAGCATCACGTAGTTTTCCTGACTGCCGTGATCATTATCAACTGCTTGGGAAAGATGTAAACATTTGCTAGAAAGAAGCACTGAAGTAATATTATTTGCACCTATTTTATATGATGAGGAGCTTTTTGCTCATTCTTTGCCAGATTAATATGAATAATGGAAGTAGTTTCAAGTAGAAAAATATGTAACAAAATGTTTGGCATCAGGTAGTTACGAGGTATTGTCAAGTTTGCAAAAACTAGAGACGTTTACAGTGAGAGCAGAATGTTTCTGTGGAAGGCATGATTACGATGACTTCATGCTGATCTCCATGTACAGTATATGGATGTTGCAAGTAATCTACAGACGGCGAAGGGAGAGAGAGAGAGAGAGAGAGAGAGAGAGAGAGAGAGAGAGAGAGAGAGAGATGGAAGGAGAGTGAGAGTGGCTAGAGGGTCTACTGCTCAGAAGCGACGTCGACCGCTGCCCATAACGGAACGCTATGAGGGTGTGCCGTGCGGTAGAAAACAGGTCCACTGACACTTGGCAAGCCGATAGAGGGGCGCGCTGGGCGATCCCTGTGGCTATGACCTTGGGAACAAACCACAATGACGCTGACGTATCACGCACCTGTCTGCATAAGGGTGATTCCTGCTACTTCACCCGGCTAGTGTGCAAGCCCTACGAGAAACACAGGCTGCGGCACGTACGTCACGAAGGTAGGCAGAGTTCGCTCCCTCAACTGAGCAGAAAAACTGTGTTTCTACACCTCTTAACTCGTAACTGGGTGTGTATGTACAAACGAGAATTACATCTTCTACTGGAATCCATTATTATGGAAACTTACTGTTATTAGTCCGACAATGGTAGGAAGTGCATAGGCCTGCTAACAATTTGTTACGTCTGTACTGGGGCACAATAAAACTAAAATCATGTCAAAATGATTATCAGCTGCACAGGGTACTATGTCATGTATGAAATGAAGACGGTTGCGCAGAAGAGACTAAATGCAACAAACAAACCGTTATACCATTAATGTCGAGAAGTGATGTAAAATTTCGTTGTAGGCCTTGTAATCAGCATGACTTCATAATACTAGATTCAAGAAGAAGATTCAGTTCTGATAGTACGTACACACCCAGTTGCGAGTTAAAATGTTTAGAAACGCATTTTGTCTGCTGAGTTAATCGAGGCAGCGAGCTCAGGCCTAGCTTCGTGACATACGCACGGCGGCCTTCTTTCTCATGGGCCTTGCTAGTGTGGAGGACGCGCTCGGAATCCTACGGGCAGCAGTGTGGGACGGTGCGCATCCACAACTTTCGTATGGCAGGCTAACAGCAACGCATTTCAAGAAAGGCGTGTACCATGACTAAGTCAGAAGGCAATATACTATGATGTTTTGTGCCATGAAATGGTCATGGTTGGCCTAAAGTCTCATTTGTAACGAGTTGGGGCAGCAAAATATGTAAACAAGGGCTCTGATAGTAAAGATGTTTGGAGGGTATGAACTTCGTTCGAAAAGCGTCAGTAAGGAGGGTTATCGTTGGCAAGAATAGGTGCATGAACCTGGTTAATGTAAGGTAAGTTTAGAAGCGAGCAGTAGCAGCAAAATATATTAACAGGAACTCTGACGGCAGAGGCGTTTGAGAAGTTGTAAATGTTGTTGGAACCGTCAAAACGATGGTTTATCCTAGTCTGTTGGATCAATGGCTAGTAATGTGAACTATTGCACATTTGACTAGTGGAACTATAATACTTCAAACAGTGACACATGGAGTTATTTCTGGAGTTGTTTTCCATGTAGCATGAGTGAGCAAGACTGTAATACATGTGTTATCTCTGGTTTTGGAGTGAAATGAAGAACTGACACTGTGACGATATCGTACTATGAGTGTGCAGTAATTGTGAGGAGAACTTCAGTTTATGTTTAGTAGGGTCGAGAAGCAAAGATCGTAACAGATTAACTACAGCAGCATGATGTGACCCCTTCTCGCATCTATGTGAAAATTCCTGACGGCAAATCCTCTGCTACTGTAACCCAGGCCTCCCCTGTAGAATAGTTTATAGTTTATTAGGAATCAGCTGTTGTCTTGTGTAAATCTTTTCTCATCATGCGTTTACTTGTATTGAACAACAGCCTTATTTATTCTCGTGGTGTAAATTAATCATTATTCGTATTAGATATGTTCGGAAGGTTGTGTTGAAATTATGTTAATAGTCATGAGTATTAGGTTTCGTCTGATTTTACTGAAGCTTGAATTGTTGGTTGGAATATTCTGTGGTTGACTACCCTATCATGTACATGCAACACAAGAGATGCCACGGATTATTATTGTTCGCTGAAAGTAATTAATGAACACAGAATGTCTTGTAGATAGTTCCCAGACACTGTAATAAACTGTCACAAAGGAATAGTAATATGTGGTTAGATGTGGTAATATTATGTTTCAGGCATATGAGTACAGCTTTGGTTTTGTTGACTTAATCATGGGGTTAATATAAGTTCTATTTGCTTGCCACATTATAGTTGAAATTTCGAGGTTCTTCTGTCTGTAGTTTATATTGGGCACATAGACATGTTTGAGTCTATTGGTACCTATTTTACCCTTTTCAAAACAGTTTTGATGAGAATTTGATTTAAATCACTATACAATTGTGATGTTTTAAAGGTTACTGTTTATTTGTGCTGGGCAGAGGCAACTGATCTTATGTGCTAGTAATGGAACATGGTGACTACATGTAAAAAATTCTTGGATTTGTAATTTTTGTTTCACAAAACAATGGAAATGCCATTCAAATAGTTTGCTTTCTTGTAACTTGTGTATGAGATCATGCGTTTATATTCTGGTGCAGATGAGATGAGGCAATTTTTTTGAGCATTTAAAAGAATTAGATATTAGTAATTACGATATCATGTTTGTAATGTTAATGAGTTTGACATATTGTTTAACAAATGTTTGTCATGATGTTTTTCTGTACCAAATGGACCAGATTGGGTCATAAAATATTTTTAATTATTTGTGGGCTATTTTTGTGATAGATTATTACACTGTTAGTGAATTAAGAGTGAAGCAACCTTATTTGGGGCTAGAGTCTCTCTTTGTAATAGTAGCTAATGGAAAAAGATGTTGGACTCTGTCCTTCCATTCCAAGGACAGACTCAGTCCATTATTTGTTCTGTGAGGATGACATAAGACGGAACTAATGGTTCTGTCTCATTACTGTGTCAACTGTACCCTGTGGCAGTGATTTTATATGACGTTTTAGTCATAGTATGTGTGTTGCATGTGTCATAGTATATGAGTAGTATAGTATAATCAGTCTCTGGGAAAGGAATGGAAGCCATTATGTTCATTTATTTCATTAAGTCCATCCTTTCCCTTGTTCTTATAATGTTGCTATAAACTATAGAATGAGTGTTTGTTTTGATTCCTCTGCAGACCAGCTGTAGGACAGCGGTACACGCTATACTCAGAATTTTGTGCCAGTCTGACGTTTCTGGGGAACTGACAGAGATGGACCTTTAGCAAAATGTTACTGTTGATGATTAGCGGCGACCGGCGTCCGGAGCAAAACGAAAGAGACTAGCCTTAAACATGTCTGATTCACATACCTGCGGCACTTCATGCTTGATACATTGGTACATGGCCGCGTTCACAATCTTCCATGACGTGTGAGAGGCATCAGAGCGTCCTGGTTCCTGTCAGTGAAGATAAACCGATGTCACTGATCCAGTTTTCATTCTACGTGTTCTCTTAGCCACTCCCTTCGATGGTTTTTGATTTGTAGTGTTTTTTCTACTGCGTTCCTACCGGCCAAATAGGTACTTGGCGACAGTTGCGCACATCCACAACTACCCCACTAATCTGCAGTTCACACTTAAATACCTGGCAGAGAGGTCATCGAACCAGTCTCAAACTATTTACTTCACGCTCTACTCTCGATCAGCGCACGGGGAAAACTATTACATGAATCTTTCCGTGCGAGCTCTGATTTCTCTTATCTAATTGAGATGATGATTTCCCTAGTATAGAATATTTTCGTATTCGGAGGATAAAATTGGTGGCGGAAAAACTGAGAAAAAAAGGAGAAGCAATGTTTTATGCCCTTGTTTTGTCACCCCAACTCGCGTGTCACATCTGTGTGACTCCCCTATTTCGCGATATGTAAAACAAGCTCTTAAATATAAAACCTTCTGTCAGTTCTGTCTGGTAAGGATTCTATATCGCACAGCAGTACTACAGCTGAGGACAAGTATAGCTTAGGTGGACTTTGTAGTGGACTTGTTGCATTAATCAAGCGTTAAGTCAATAAAACGCAGACTATCTGTAAGACTGTTCCAGTTTAAGGTGTTCATATTTGTAATCCCTAGATAATTAGTTGAATCGACAGCATCAAGGTTTCTGAGATGTACGGTGTAACCGAAATTTCACGGTTTCTGCTTGGTGCTTATGTGGATGACGTCACACATCTCATTACTTAGGGTCAATTACCACTTTTCTTACTATACAGGTATCGTGCCTCTATCATTTTGTAGTTTGTTTTGATCTTCTGAAGACTTTACTAGACCGTAAATGACAGTATCATCTGTAAGCAATCTAAGCGGATTGCTGAGATTGTCTTCTAAATCATTTATATATATTACGAACAGCAGGTGTCCTATAACCCTTCTTGGGGAACGCCAGATATCACTTGGGCTTTACTCAATGACTTTCCATCAATTACTACTACCTGTGTCCTTTCTGACAGAAGATCATAAACCCAGTCGCACAACCGAGACGATACTGTGTAGGCACACAATACGATTAGAACCTGTTTGTGAGGAATTCTATAAAACGCCGTCTACAAAGTCTACTAATATATAAACGATTTAAGATCCCATGTCGATAGCATTCATTACTTCCTGAGAGTACAGAGTCAGATGTGTTGGACACAGGCGATATTTTCTGTATCCTTGCTGATTGTGTCAATAGATGAGTTTTGTCGAGGCAATTCATGATTTTCGAACACAGTCTGTGTTTCAATATCGAACTATACATCGACGTCAGTTACACTGTTCTCTAATTCAGCGGATTATTCTTATTTTACTTTTGTGTCTATGGAACTTCCCCTTCTTTAGGTACGGATCTTTCCGAGTAGTTGTGTATGATTGCGAAGTATGTGGATACTGAATCAGCATACTCTGAAAGGAACACACCTGGACCGGAAGACTTTCCTTTATTCAGAGAATTTGGTTGCTTCGCTACCCCGAGGATATCGACTTGTAAGCTACTCATGTAGGCACCTGTTCTTGATTTGAACTCTGGAATATTTTCTTCGTCTTTATTGGTGAAGGAATTTTGAAAATCCATAATTAGTAACTCCGTTTCCACGCAGCGATGGTAAAGATGGTGTCTTGCCCCTGGTGACTTTACATACCTACAATTTTGGACGAGGTTTTATGCAACCTAGCAGCTTTGAATATGTATTTCGGCCAACATATTGATGGTAGGCTCAAGTCATCACAAACAATTTCTGTGTTAGTAGAGTATCTATCTCAGATGACAATCAAGTTTTTCAGTAACTTGTCATCTGGGTCAAGAGGTTGGTAAGTGAAACGAATTACTGATTTACCACGGTTCTCGAACATAACCTCTACCTATACTAAACCACAGGAACGATCTTCTTCCATTTCACTACAAGATAATCTATTTCTAACAACGATGAACACACCACCACCAATATTTCTCAACACCGTTAGGTTAGCAGAAGGAGATTTTCACTCTGCAGCGGAGTGTGCGCTGATATGAAACTTCCTGGCAGATTAAAACTGTGTGCCCGACCGATATTGGCAGAAGTAAAGCTGTGAGTACCGGGCGTGAGTCGTGCTTCGGTAGCTCATATGGTAGAGCACTTGCCCGCAAAAGGCAAAGGTCCCGAGTTCGGGTCTCGGTTGGGCAGACAGTTTTAATCTGCCAGGAAGTTTCACCGTTAGGTTATTTGTAAATTTCGATGGAACTTATCTCTGGTTAAGCCTGCTTGCAGTTCTGACATCTATTTTAGGTTCAGTGCGTTCTATTAATACACCGAGCTTTGGCTGTCACCCAACACACCTACGACAAGTTACTACTGTTATACTTACTTTCTCTAGCTCTATCTTCGTCCCACGTTTGCTCCGCGTCCTTTGAGGCTAAAGCTCTATTAGTCCTCTCCAGAGACCTTCTAACCTATGAAACCGGTCACGCCACTCTAAGCAGTCTTCGCTACACGCATAGCCACTTCCTGTATCTAATAGACCCCTAATCTGTTAAGCCTAACACGTTACCCCATAAGCCTATGGTAAAAGTCAACGAATCTGCAGTCTACACGGTCACAGAACTTCCTGAGCCTCTGACTCAGACACTCCCTCAGCTCTGTACTTAGGTCCGCAATTCGTCCTGTCGCCAACCCTACAAATCGTGAGCTCTGCCTTTATCTCGCAAGCTAAGTTGGCAGTATACCAATTCAGACAGCCATGATGAACCATAAAGGGGCTCTACCGATCACAACTGACACACATCATTGGTATCGATATGAGTCACCGTCAGCAGTTGGCTTCATCCTGTGCTCTTCATAGCGTTTGGAAGAACCCATTTCGCTTCCAGCGTCCGGGTTCCCGGGTTCGATTACCAGCGGGGTCAGGGATGTTCTCTGCCTCGTGATGACTGGGTGTTGTGTGATGTCCTTAGGTTAGTTAGGTTTAAGTAGTTCTAAGTTCTAGGGGACTGATGACCATGGATATTAAGTCCCATAGTGCTCAGAGCCATTTGAACCATTTGAAGAGCCCATTACACAACTGGCATGGCTCCCCAAGTATGCATAGAGAGTGCACAATGGGCTCGTTTCCCTGCATAGCAGCCATATCCCTAATGAGCCCCTTTATGTGCCCAACACTGAGGTTCCTAACTACTCCCAGTTGTGAATGCCTGCATCTTACACGCTGGGAGCGTTCCTCTGAAACAGCACATTTGATTACATATGGCTCAGGATCCTTATCATCTACATATAGTGTCAGAAACGTTTGCGTTAGATGAACTGTGGAGGCCTGTGAAGCCACCTGGAAAATCTTTTGCAGCCTGCCATGACTTGGAACGATCTGCCACTCGACTGCAGGTGAGAGGAGTTAGTAAGAGGAGTGACCACGGTAGTGCACAGATCAGGCGACACGTGGAACGTTCTGGACTTGACATCACTAGGATCCCCTCATCGTCGTCCCCTCCTCCCCTCCCCCCACCACTCCTCGCCGCAGGGATGCCTGCTGGCAACAGCTAAAGGCTTTGCGACTGAAGCAAGCACTGCCTTGATCTGTGAACGAAGGATCACGAACTCAGCTCGCATCTGAAAACAACAATGACTGTCCCCATCCATACTAAGGTTGGCGAAACTGTACACCAGTGAGTTAATAAAATGCTGAACGGTGCTTAGCAGATACAGAAACACGCAATGAAGTTAAGACTAAACTACTGTGCACACAGGTAAATGAAAATAAGTTGCTTCTAACTAGAAACTCGTAAAATAATTCCTAACGAACGATTTACTCCCCTATGGTGCTGCAGGCGATAAGACTTCAAATTAACTGTGTTGTCAGAGACATAGCAGTTGGCACCATAAAGCCAGAGCGCACTTACGTCGCAGCCATCCTTGTGTACCTAGGAAACTATGACTTGTGTGCAGATGACATCAGCCGGTTTTGCTGACGGTGGGGAAATACGAGGGAGTTCTACAACGTTTACTATCTGTCGATAACGGCTGAATGCTAGAGAGTCAGATGCACACCATTTCAACTGACAAACTTCCAATCCTGACGACCTTTCTCGCGGTGAGATAGTAATATTCTCTCTAAGCTTCAGTGACCCTTCGATGTGTGCTGACGGAGTGAGCACTGTACACAAGTCGCACTTCACGTTCACAATGGAAGGCAAATTAACTGTACTGAGAATACACTCTCCCTTTATCTCCATGAGAACATAGTAAAACTTTTTATGAGAACTTTGTTGCGTTTATCTATCTCTAAATAACGTGCTGGTAGCAATCTGGCTATTCTACAACTTAACACAGTTATTCTCGTCGTCTGTGTGTATATTTAATGATGTTCTGTTCCGTTCTGTTTTGTGGTGTTCATGAGCCTTGTCACATTTCAGTACACATAATTTACAAGATTTGCAGTATTGCTTCAGAGTTTCCAGTGCAAAAAACAATTTACTTATTTGTTTGTGTGACTCAAGTAGGACTGAAGAATGGGTCGACAACATTAGATATTATTTTTGATTTAACGAAGGTATTTTATTGTGTGGTGCATGCGGAAGATTCGCAGAAGTTGGAACAATATGGTATCCGGCAAAAAGCTCAACAGTTGTTCACATCTTATCGGGAAACTGGGAAGCGAAAAGTTATCCACAAGTATCAACAAAGTTGAGGTATCTGAATCCACCACTAAACATGACAGATGATTAAATGAATATTACCATTTCTGATAGCACAAGTGTTACAGTGAAGAACTTGGAACGTAATGTTGATAATATAGTCAACAGCCGAGTCGGTAATATCAGCATGTAGTTTTGAGAAAGGAAATTAACTCTTCAATGAAAGAAAACGCAAGTCTTAAGATTTCTACGAGGAAGCATTGTAAACTGTCCATGAAGTCGGCCATTGTACATTAAGATTTAACATAGACGGCCCCTCCCGCCGGAGGTTCGAGTCCTCATAGGCATGCGTGTTGTTCTTAGCATAAGTTAGTGTGTGAGTCTAGGGACCGATGACCTCAGCAGTTTAGTCCCTTAGGAATTCACATACATTTGAACATTTTTTTAGCATATACGAAAAGCTTTCTTAGAGGCATCGTGGTTAAGATCTTGTGCAGAAATTAATTCCTGCAACTTTCATTATTCTAATGTGTTAGAATGGTTTACGAACCTTATTACCGTAATCCATTTTAAGTTGGAAGTCGTGGAGCTTTTGATAGTGATAATGGTCTCGATTTTTGGACATGTTGTGGCAGCAATACAGATAGTCTTACGAACGTGTATCATTCGAAAACCGTATAGCAGGCACAGAACGCGCATAATACAACTAATAAGGTAATAAAATGAAAGTATGTATATCCCCAGCATATTAGAAACACTATCACCAGGCTACTGTTAGTCGTAACTACGAAACATCCGCTGGCCTTTTCATACAGGTGGTCGTGAGGACTCCAAAAAGTCTAACAGTCGTTGCGTCATTTTTTCGCACTCGTGACCGGCGTTTTACCCTGAAGCGGCTAAAATTACACGCAGCGATCAAACTTTAGAGCCGTTACAGAGAAAAGCGCTCCTTTACTGTGGGAATTCTCTCTCCAGGCGAGCATTTTTCCATCGTCCGTACTCGTGCTTTTGACAGCAGCGTTGAATCTGAAACTCACAAAGCAACTGTACTCACTGCCCGCTATGCTTCAATGGGCCACGTGTACACCTGCAAATCAGCAACACAACGAACACGTGCGAAAAGGGGGAGAGATGCAGTTCTATAACTGAATCTCACTACAGCTCTGAATAAAGTACTAGTTGAGTTTTTTTAATCATACGAGATTATATGTACGTTTCGTTCCAATAGATTCACAGTCAGGATAGCCTCCAGGATGTAGACTGTCAGAAAAACGAGAATACACAATAAACATTTACAAATAACACGTACGGTAATGTATCTTACACGGATCCTAAATGAAACTGTCGTCCCAGATGCGGTATAAGTCAAAAAATATTAAACAAATTTTTATTTAGATGGCAATAAATTACATGTCGAAAAACATGTAACTCTTCAATACACTGAGGTGCATTTGACAATTCTTAGTCTATTGTAGTCATGCACTATCAAACAAAAAAAATATTTTACAATATTTATCTACAAAGCTCGCATTACTGCACTGAATCTCTACAGAAAAGAGATTATACATATAACCGCATTACTTGATATTAGTAGTGTCACATAACAGTCGATGTATACAGTGAAATATAAAATGAAAGGCGGGAAAATTGGAAAAAAGGAGACTTTAACAAACGATCGTGTTACAGGCCTGTCATTCACAGATCCATCTTGACGACAAAATCTGGAAAGAGTTTAGACGTTACATTGGAAGAAGAAGTAATGCTGTAGCGATTGCATATCAGAAAATAGATGTAACAGTTTTATCTTGTTTAGAAGGAATAGCGGAAGCTAAATTGTGTTGGGAATGTTGTAGCTGAAGGCTTGTATTATTTCATCCAAAACGAAATTCCTACTTTTGTCCAATAAAAGGTAGCGGAAATGTATGCTAGAACTCGCTTGACTGGGTGGCACCAGAACAGAAATGAGGTAACACAGTAAGAAATAACCAGTGACCTGTATTAGTGGTTACGATACGACAATATAGTACTTAACTTTGTTAATAGTGTGATGTGTGGTACTGGATGCCATATACCTAAATCAGTGAAATCTAAATAACTTTGCTGTCTCCTAAACATATGATGTCACAATAACTGAATATAATATGCAGATAATAGTGACTGTCCTGTTTCACGGTAAGTAGCAACTGCTAGGTGAGAATGTTTTCTTCTCAGCCGAACTTGTAGAGCTGTGCTCCGTAGCGTAATTGAAAGCACTGTATTGAACTGACTACAGGCTCTGAACCAAACTGCATGACTGCGGGAACTGAACTGCCTGAGTGTACGCGGCGTGTAGTGTTTTGCGCCGGGCGAGGGACGGATTACCACCTCTGCCAATACAAGGTGAAAGCATTGTAGCCCAAGGTTGACAGCGCTCCCTTCGGCTACTGCCGCGGAAGTAGAAAGTGGTCGAAACACGTGAGTGTCACCTGGGTGCTGTTGCTCGGAACTGAAAGACCCCAGGCGAGTGGTTGTGCCTGAGTGATGGCGTTTTCTCTTGGTATTTGCTGTATATAACCTTAAGCCAAGTACACAATGCTGATAAAAGAAGTTTCATTCTATCCTCATGACTGCATAGTTTGTGTTTATTTTAAAATAGCAACCTCTTTTTTACTAGTCTTTCGATAACAGGAAATCGCTATCCACAGCCACTTACACCATCAGCACAAAATGTTTCAATACTGGAGTAAAAAATACATAGGTAAGTTAAGAAAGTGGTTTTAATGTTTCAGATGTTTTACATAGTCTCCCTCACTCTGGTACAACGCTCAGAACGTTCATACAACCATCTATTAGAAAAATCATTGTTTTGCAAATTGTTAAACTCTCACCACACTGGCCTGAATGTAGGTTATGTCGTCAAAACTTTGACCCTTCGTGTGAATTTATGTCCTTTCTTCTTATGTGATAGGCCAGTATTGATAACACAAAGACTCTTCGCCTCTGATGATTTTTCAGAAAAGAAATTTCGTATGTTGCATTTCAATTAAGTCGCTGGAGGTGTTAGGGAGTCAAGGTGTGCGGGAGAAACTTTGCACAACTTATCTCTAGTTCAAAACTTTCTGGGGTGTGTCTTTACATAGATGAGTCTCCAATGCAATTTGTGAACCAACAGCATTGACATACTACAGCTGCATGTTCAATACTTAACACTGCCTGCTCACAGCTGACTGGTAGAATGTATTTCTGTTGGTTGCAGTTGTTAGTTGAAACTGCCACCGTAGCTACTGTTCTTACGTGGCTTTTACTCAAGGAATAATATCATAGCCGGAACTTTATGAACGGGCGGTGTCATTTACGCTGCAATTCAGTAAGATACTCACAAGACAATTGTCTAATCCGACATGTCGAAATATGCCCTCAATTTTTCTATTCGGGACTAAGACACCGAAAGAAAGACCCTGCCAAAATTTTGACTGCTAAGACATAATGCCAATGTTTTAAAAAAATTGAACATTACGGAATTCGTGGCTGGCCACGCGTGTGGAGAATTTAATCACGTATTGGAACCGTAGAGTTCTGCGCATGCGCAGCATGACAGCCGCTTATCCTCGGTTGACGACACAAGGCCAAATAGGTAATACTACTTACCGCGATCGTAATTTGTAAATTAAAATTTTTGTTGATAGTTTTGTTGAAACATTTGTCTGCAATTATTGTTCACTCAAATTTGCTACTTATTTAATATCCATGATAATCATTCGCTTTTCGGTACCGTGTTAACTTCCTTTTCAACGTGTTCCAGAAAAGTGTGGCCGCAAATACTAACTTATGCCCAACTCATAATTCTATAAATATTTCTCCCATCTCATTTCACTTACCAATCCCACACTCCACTGACAATTTCTGTTTTTGTGACTCAAATTCCAGTCTCCCATTATGATTAAATTCTGATTTCCTTTGACGTTTACTACGAAATCATATATACCATCATAAATGTTCTGTTTCACTTGTAACCACAGCTGTGGTTGGCATATATACCTTTATGAGCACAATGTTTGTTGGATAATGTCTGTTGGTGGCCGTTCACAGTATCACATAAAATGTTATACATGAGCAGCATACAAAACCATATCAGTCCCTAAATGTGTCACTTTTAACTCTTGCTGAGTTAGAATCTGGCGTCTTCTTGAGATGATTCAGATGTTTAATTTTCTCAGATGAAGGATGTTTCAACAGAAACTAAATACTCCATGATCCTACCAGCCATGTATGGACCCTTGACTGTGTCTAAGCAGCAGTACTATAGACCAACTGACACACATTCTCAGAGAATTTATGAGCTTAAAGAGTCATAGATTGGTTGCTAGGACTACATCTGCGTACTCTATGCTTAGCATCTCAGAAGAACTCCTTGTTTTTATTGACCTACTTGCCAATTTAACGGTTTCTCATATGACCTTGTTGCGCATTCGTAATACTTGGACCGTAGGCAGACTAAAGTAAACTTTCAATACAACGTCTTCACGCTGCTGGTTTGTCGAACAGTGCCAGTGAGGGCGTTTCAGTAGGCTTATCATGATTTTTTTTCATCGTGATATTTTACGAGGACATGCTGAACCACTTGGTAGTATATGCACAACTGTCTCGAAATCAGAGTGCGATGCGTTTTCCTCAGTCATCAGAGACCGGATTATATGCATCATAAAAACCTCAGAATATTAATTTAAAAATGCACGGGAAACGTTTAAAAATGCATGAAAAGTGTCAAAATTTGCTATATTATATAATAAAAAAACACGGTAATTACTGCGTGAGTTATATCTCAAAGTCGAACAAGTGTATATTAATTACGAGGAGGCCCCGGACGTGCAAAGAAATCGGTGCATTTAGAACGCTGATATCATTTTCTGAATACTTTCTGGTAGAGGTTAGGAAGGGGGCCTTTCTATGATTATTTTCTAAAAATTTTGAAATTGGGAACGTATACTGTGTTTCAATAATTCTTTACTATTGTTGTAGCTAGCAAGTGGATGCGGTGTGGTTGAGTCGCAGCAAAACAAGCGATGTGTACAGGACCAACTTAGGGATATATCGCACGCAGAGGGGCGTGCTCAAAAACGTCGTAATATTTTATTTAAAAAACTTTTTTGAATAGCATTAACATCTAATTAATACTACTGAACCAAAGCATCATTTACAATTTATTTTATATTTTTCTATTATTGTGAACATAAAAGACAAACTACTGTTCCAAATGTACAGTAGTAAGGTTCTTTCTTCACTCACTGAAAATATATTTTTCAACAGAAATGTACCTTCCTACATCAACCGAGGTAAGTGGGCAATATTAGAATTTGGGTTCTATTTTGGCACTTATTGTTTCTGGTAAAAGAAAAGTATCTATTTGGCACAAACGTTCAAAGCCTGGGTTATAAATTAACATGTTTTCAAACTTTTCTTTAAGCTTTCTTGGGAATACCTCTGTCAATGAGCAGTTCACGAGAATAAATTTATTCATAAACTGAATATTCATACAAAACCCACCCTTGAGTTTCTAGCTCTTTTAATACTTGCAGGTATATGGGAAAAACGACTGCTAATCATAGCAGTGCCTTTTTTGATATCGAAATCATTAAAAGCTTCCTTGAGCACTATCGAAGTCGTTTTCTACCCCAGTTATGGACTGGAAATGCTCATTGTAAAATAACACAGCTTCGACCACATACCCCAACGAGTTACCAGTGGTTCGGGAGGTAAAGGCTTATTTGGTAGTTTTACTTTGCAGGTCTTGATGCGAGCAGGAGTCTTTTGAAACACTTTCTTTGTGAATGAAATCAGTTTTTGTGGAAAGCACTTCTTCAGCAAGGCAATGTACTCAATGAGCAAAGCACATCACATGATTCAAATTAGGAGGAAATACTAGGAGGGCATTTCCTTCTTTGATAGCCGGCCGTGGTGGACGATCGGTTCTAGGCGCCACAGTCTGGAACCGCTACGGTCGCAGGTTCGAATCCTGCCTCGGGCATGGATGTGTGTGATGTCCTTAGGTCAGTTAGGTTTAAGTAGTTCTAAGTTCTAGGGAACTGATGACCTCAGAAGTTAAGTCCCATAGTGCTCAGAACCATTTGAACCTTCTTTGATCGTATAGGAAGCAGCACCTGAAATTAAGACCCTTTCATCTGCAGAAGATAGTGGAAATATTTTTCTGATACCCCATTCACAAATCTGGCGATCGTAGAATGATTTACTTTTTCAAGTTAATTGCAGGCCGCTAAATAGGAAGGAGGCCATTCTTTTAAAGCACCTACAACTAAATTTGCAATGTAACAGCCACAAGTGTCTCCAGTTTCGTCAACTGAAAGCCAGATAATACTGTCCTCCAGTTCATTGCGCATTTCTTCCAGAACATTTACGTAAATTGTCAGTATATAATTTTTACGCAATGTTGATCCATCCGGTAATTCTTATTTCAGCAATATTTGTGCAGGGCCGAGCGTTCTAAGGCGCTGCAGTCGTGGACTGTGAAGCTGGTCCTGGCGGAGGTTCGAGTCCGCCCTAGGGCATGGGTGTGTGTGTTTGTCCTTAGGATAATTTAGGTTAAGTAGTGTGCAAGCTTAGCGACTGATGACCTTAGCAGTTGAGTTCCACAAGATTTAGCGACTGATGACCTTAGCAGTTGAGTTCCACAAGATTTCACAGACACATTTGCGCAGGAAGCCATTGAGAATATGATTTGTAAGTTTGTGAAGAGGAATATTGCTTCCAATGCATGATTCACATAGATCGATGTTAAACTAACTTTTTTGGTTACCTTTGGACAAATCACTGCTACATCTACTTCCTGTTGTCAGAAGTTGTCGTGTTCCTTTCTTCTGCATTCTTGCGATATGAAGACTTGTCTTGATGTGCTGGTCTATTTGAAACTTGTTTTTTTGCATGAAAAGTTTTTCACGCAAACTCGACAATATAAAACAATTCCGTCATATGTAAATGTTCCTGGATGGTCAGTTATCCACGAAACGTTTATTTTTTCGTGCGGCATGGCGCACAACACTTTACACACTACACGTCGTAAACACGTTCAGCTGTGTACAGGTAAATAGAAAGCTAAACTGAAACAATGGACGTGCCACTAAAAGCTTGCGTAGTTTAATTTAATTCTTGCCGATACGTACGGTATGACGGCGGAGGGGATTAACCCGGGGGCGCGGGCGCAGGAGCGTAGACTCTGTCTGCCTGTTCCTCTTATGTAATGATTTCGCTAGGCAGTGGCCTCTAGGTTAGCGATTGCACACAGTTCCTGGTCTGTGAGACATCATAACTAGATCGAGCTACAGACAGCCCGTCTAAATTTTTAAACTATTGTGAACATAGAGCGAAAATATGAGTCACTAGTTTTTAGTTAAAATATGCAATAACCGGTTGAAAGGAGCCAAATATGCAAATGGATATCCAATATGCAAATGCATATAATCCTGGCTCTAGTCATCACTGTACTCGTTTACTGCTAGGTCAACGTATGCTTCAGATAACGGCCGCGGGAGGCCAGGGGCAATCGTGGTTGGGTAGTATGGACGCAATACTGCATACAAACAGTGTGTTTGTACACCGTCCGTTACTGGCACCACCAGAGGACACCAGCTCGTGCAACAGGAAACTGGCGGCGCAGCTATCGAGGAGACAACTAACACCCGCACGTCACGTGGTCGTGGACGTACTTTCACCTTCTGGATCCTTAAGGCCAATCACAGCCTCCAGCAGTAGCATTCAAATGTTCACTCAGTCCGGGAACCGTCTACACTAATAGCTCATCAATGAAACATCGCCGCGACCAGCCTGGAAGCTACCGCTGTGCACCGCACCGTCGTTGCACTGCTGCACGATACTTCACAGGGCGGGGCCTCCCGGACGCTGCTTCTCCAGCCACTCGGGATGAGGCTTCTTTTCTAACTGGTATTACACCAGTAAAATTTCTGTTTTTCTCAAGTGATCGCGAATGGTCTTTCAATTATTAGAACTAAATTTTAATGTGAACTTGTGCCGTGAGTAAAGCGTTATTTACTTCAACCTTGGAATTATCCTGCATTAGTGTGCGTCACCCAACACGGGCCTTAGTAGTCGCGACGAGAACAACTCACATACGAGAACAGTGACCTCCTTTGATTGCTTTTTGTGGGATACTGTAGAAAGCGTTAATTCCATACCTGTTGAAACTGTAAGGCACGTCTTGGCAAATATTCTCAAGGTCTACGACTTATTTTGAACAATTCCGGGCTTGCTTAAACTAGAACCAGGAGAATTTGTTACAGTGGTGTCATGATGATTAATAAAATTATTAAAAAATTGTTCCTACTTGGATTTTTCTAACACTCATCAGAACAACAGGAAATTCGAAAATTCTTTGTTTCCACTTGTAACTGCCAACTCAGTCGTTCTGCGACTTGGGTTCTTGATCTCACCGTGACTGATTTGCCCATTTCCGACATCTCTAAACATCTGTAATATGATCTCGGAAACATCCTCAAGGTGAGGATGTTGACATACAGGATGACTCCGTGATGAGGTTACAAACTTTGAAGACTGGGGGAAGAGTAATTGTATCAAAAAGTGTAGTAAAGATAGGCTCTGAAATACACACCTTAAGAGCTATGAGCACTTGTTCAGTAGGTGAGATGTGTTTGACAGTAACAAAGACTAACGTTAGTTCATAGTTGGTAAGGTATTTACTTGGCAGGCAACGTTTACTGGACATACATTTTTGTTTTGCTTCGTACTACGGCCTCTCAAAGTATGGAAAACAAAGAGATTCCAGTAGAAGGGATTCGCTTCGCAGTATCGAAAATGAAGTAGTGGTCATAGCTTGTAAGTTACGCGCTTTAGAGCATATGTGTACTAGACGATTCTGATATATTTTCCTTCCCTATCATGGCTGAAAGTTTGTAACATCACCGCGGAATCACCCTGTGTATTTAGATATGGAAGACATATAAAACACACAGAGCCATATGATAGATTACATTCGGCCACCAACAATCAATAAAAATCTATTTTATTTTTGGAGTCACACTTATGGGGGTATTGGTATATTTTTTCGGATATACGCCCCTCAACATTCTACATGAATAGAACTGTTATAATTAGATAATTAGACGCAACTACTATAGGAGTTGTGTAAATTGGAACTTCCTGTAGAAGACTTCTTCAGTGGAGGAATAAGCATAATCCCTTACAGTCACTCACAGCACACCTTGCGCAGTGTGACCAGTTACACTGTAATGTAGCTGTCGTTGTGGTCTGCAGTCCGAGGGCGGGTTTGACACAGCCTTCTACTATAGCGCAGCATAAGTATTGCAGACCTACGTTCGTCTGAACGAGATTGCTGTATTCAACGCATGGTCGTCCTCTACAATTTTTGAACTTCAGGTTTTCCTTCATTACCAAACTGAGAATTAAGTGATATTTTAGGGTATGACCTATCAGGTGATCCCCATTTTTCGTTAAGTTTTTCCACAAACGTGTTTTTCTCAAACTGAATTTTGCACCGCCCTCTAATCTTCAGGACTATTGTATAGTACGACATCCGAAATTTTTCAAATTCTTCCCCTCTGAACCGTTTATGTTTCACATTTCACTTCTGTAAAAGGCTGAAGAGATTACTTCTCATTAGAATTACAAATAAAGCGCTGATGAAATTTTTTTAATCAAAGTATGCTGTGAACTATAAAATGGTCGAAGGATGGATTGGAGGAAGTGTGCTTTAAAAATGAAACTTTTGTTGCCCTGATCTTTATCAAGAAATGTGGAAAGTTTCGAGACACAAGGCGTAAGAAATAAAATGCTGTTATCTGCTCATGTAGTTCACTTTCAGTCCCAGAATAAAATGCCATTACCAGCTCTCTAAATTCAAACTAAGTTAAATAACGAAAAGAGACCCAAATTTTCTTATATAGCACGTTTGTGATGCCTTTGGGAAAAGAGTGTATGTTAGTATGCTCACGATGTCGTTCTACTATTTTATGGAAATTCAGACATTGATCATACTTTAAGTGTTTGTAGGGATAATAGTAGGCATGGAAGCCTCTTATTTTAATAATATAGAAATTATTCTTCATTTTCCTACGCAAACTTGTTTCGGCAATTCCGTGTCACCATTGTGAGCCGTTATTTCGTATGTAGAACTATAACTTACAATTCGTATTATTAAAATAACAGAAAAGATTTTATAAGGAAGCCAAGCCTAGGTTTCGAGTATCTCCATTATCATTTCAACTTCGCTTATTAATTACTGTCGTTGCAGCAGTTTTATTGACAGCGTTCTTACTTGTATTAACATAATTGTTTCGTTAGAAAGTCTACAATTGTTCTATCATGTGTTAGTTATTTTGACAATAATATTTGTAGCGTTTTGATATTAGTGGGAAGGATGTTTAATTGGTATGAATTTTCTGAAAATCTGTAAAAATGCAGATAGTGTCTTCAACAGTGAGACCAAGTATGTCATTAAGAGGTCGGAAAGAAACTTAATTTGATTCTACATAACGACAGGAGCACGTTGCAAAACACTCATTCGGCTGATTCTTGAGTATTGTTCATGGGTCTGGGACATTTATTAGGTTGAAACAATTGGAATGATGTAGAACGTACAATACCTGTTTCGTCACGGACTTATGTATAGGTGCGAGAGCGTTGACGGATATGTCCATGAAACTGCTTGGCTCCGGGGAGGAGTGGGTGAAATAAGAGAAGTGTTGCGCATCACCGGCAGCTTTACTTTTACAATTTTAAGAGGCTAGATTCCGGGAAGGTGTCGACAACATGTTATTCCCTGCTACACACATATCGTAAAACTACTTTTTTTTTAGAAAATCGGATAAGAGTTCATAAGGAGGCTTACTAAGTACCATTTGTAAAAAAATGGGAAGCTGAAAAATAATAGTGGTACCAGAAGTACCTCTCATTATACACCGTAATGTGGTTTGCGGTGTATAGGTGCAGAAATAAATGTTGAATCATTGACATATCTTTTGAAATTTAAATATAGGGTATGTGCTGTTGTGGTATCGCGTCTGCCGAGTCGCTTCCGGCGTCAAAATGTAGTGGCGCCGCGCCTCAGTTCTATATGCGGCAGTCAACACTGAAACTACTGCCCGGCAGGAAGGCTGCTTCTGGGAGAGAATGGCGTGTGCAGGAGCAGTGGATTGCGTTCTACCAATACGACGGCAAGCGTTAAGTCAGGGAAGGTCATTCAATACAGAAAATGTTTATTCCATATAGCTTTCTTACAAGAGGTCGATGTATGCGTCCCGGCAGCGTTTGTTGTCATCTAGGCAGCGGCGTACTATCCAAGCAAAACTCGATGGAGGGTGTTTACGCTAGGCGGCGGGCTACTGCTGTAGAGAAATGCCAACGGTCAGTAATTTGGCCTCGCTGATGCAAGTATAGTGTCAGCCAGGCAGTCGGCAAATTCATGTCGGACTAACGTCAGATGTCAGCTGGTAGAGAGAGCTGACATCTGACGCTGACCCGGGATTCCCGGAATCACTTTGAGTGTCAGACCTCCACTCAGCGGGACCGCCTCGAGACCTGGGACCTTCAGATTTAGCTGGCAGCTCGGAGACGGGCGGCTTTGCCTAGTTAATGACACTGCTTTGTGAAACTGAAGCTGCTCGGTCCCGCACTGGACTGTCGGAATGAAATGGAATTGGATTTCGAGGAACAAGTGGTGCTCGTGGCTGAGCAGGGTTAGTTTATAGTCGCTCTGGGCTGCTTTGTTATGAGAGGAGCCAGCCTCCGGTCACGTAGGTGCCTGCGGAATTGCTTCGTTATGCTGTTGCGTGCATGACCAAAAATACTTTTTTGCCTAACTAATAGCATAACCTAAGTACCGCCCACTTATCTAGTTTCAGGAATACATAGAGGAGTGTTACATAAATTTTAACTCATTTGGAGCAAAATATAATAATTGAATTAAGCGAATTTAATAATTAAATTTCGTGAAGTGTTCTTCAGCTTGGCTATACAATTATACTAATATCTTCACTTTCCTGGTATCACACTAAACCATCATTATTACTAACCAATAATTTACAGTTAACCGGAAAATAATTTCGTTGGGTCCATACCTTCAACACTTTTAGTTCTCAAGTAAGTAACTTACTTGATAAATGAAAGTGGGGCGGTGATTCCGTGGTGGAACGATTTGAAATTTTGTGGAAAAGCTTGTAACATTCTTATTTAGAAGTAAACAGAGTATATGTTCAAGTTAATTATCTTGTAGTGAAGATTTTCTGTAACACAGCTATGGATAAGGACACACACAACGTCAACAACAACAAATCTGTCTCAATTGTTTGGATTGCTCATACGCATTAAGTCTTTTGTGGTATCCCGAAACTTTATTACTGTTTTCGTCTGTTTACTAGTAAATCATATTGGATTATTGATTTCAGAAACAACTAGTGAATAGGGCACTACATAAATGAATGCTGTTGTATATCTGGGAAAAATACTATGCCTTCCTAACCAACCATAAAGACTAAAGAACGATGTCCTCACCAGAGAGTTACATTTTATTTATTGAGAACCTTTCATCTAAATATATAGACGAGATGGAATAAACGTTTTTAGAAAACTGACATAAAATGTAAATCGGAAACCCTGTTAAGTAATCGTATAATACTGGTATGTACGAAACGGAACGGTTTGAACTGAACTCTTATTGCCACCAAAAGAATAAAATATTACAAAAAGGAATATAAGTATTGGAGAGATATTACTACTGTAAACGCCAACTTTGTAGATGTGAACATCGTATGTTTGTTAGAGATTTTCAGTCCACTCCTGAACTGATTCAAATGCCGGATACTCCTGAGAAGTGCGACCGGTGACTCGGAATAAAGGAGTGTTAGCTACTCTGATGGGAAATGTCTCTCTGGTGACATTAGTTAAAGGAACGAAGATTCTGCAGCTGGTCTCTGCAACAGAGCCCCCCCCCCCCCCCCCCCATCAAATGCTAAAGGAAACGCTTCCCAAGCTGCAAAAGAATGCCCTACAGACCGTGTCCATGTAAGGGTTTGCATGTCTTACTACAGCATTTCTCAGCTATGAAAAGAATACAGAATGAAGAAAGGTACGCTATGTGATCAAAAGTATCCGGACACCCCGCCCCCAAATACATACGTTTTTCATATTAGGTGCATTGTGCTGCCACCTACCGCCGGGTACTCCATACCAGCGACATCAGCAGTCATAACACATCGCGAGAGAGCAGTATGGGGCGCTCCACGGAACTCACGGAGTTCGTACGTGGTCATTATATGAAGATGGTACCTTCATATCATTGGGGATCTTGCAGCTCTCGAATAATGGAATTACAATGAAATCTACACCTTTAGCTGCTTACAGGGGTTGATAATTATCAACGGGTACAGTTGAAAATGTATGCCCCGACCGGAATTCGAACCCAGGATCTCCTATTTACATGTCAGACGCTCTATCCAACTGAGTTATCGAGGACACGGAAAATAGTGGGACTGCAGGGACTTATCTTTGGCACGCTCCCCGTGAGACCCACACTTCCATCTTACTGTCCACACCCTATATTTATTGTGCCCCTGCCCACTATATTAATTACTCGCGGCAGTCAGTCTACTGTTTCCAGTAAGAGTTCGGGCATGGTGAGTGCATCCACACTGAACAAGATCATTGGCCGGAAAGCCTTATCTATATGAAGATGGTATCGGTTCTTTGGGACATGCCATTCCTCATCCTTCCCTTAATCCGAGTCTGTGCTTCGCATATAAAGACCTCGATGTCAACGGAACTTTTGACACTAGTCTGCCATCCTAGTTAACGATCTTTCATTGAGCCAACGATTTTACATGGTCGGTAAAAATTGACCCTCGGAAACAAAGCTACTTGGTGTAAACTCTGGACTGGAAGATACGTCTTCATTAAGCAGCTTAAGTTGCTTTACTTTACTTGTGGAATCTACTTCTTAACTACTCAAGTTGGCTGCTCTTCCTAATTGCTTGCTGTTTAGTAAATCCCTTTTAATGGCACAATCGTCGGTAACATAACCGTTTCTATCGCACATAAAACGTATTGTGTCTTCCTTCTGGTATACTTTACATACAGCCTAAATATATTGGGGTTTTCTGCCAAATTTCTAGACAGAGTTTCGTTGAGGAAACTATTGAAAGAATCATGCATTGAAGCTCGCATCGAATTTCGAGGTTCTTTAGAACATCGCCTACCTTGGAGATATTGCATTCTTTCAAATCTGGCATTATTTGTTCTTGCTTCTGCACCAGTGTCCTGGCGTGTTGTGTGCACCATGGGGAACCTATCTCTTTTCAGTTTAGTTGGTATGTAATACTAAACTATCGTAAAGTACTATTTATTTGAATTAAAGCCACATCTGCTCTATATTTACATAATTTCGAAGTGTACATTTTGTCCTAGGAAGGCGTCAAGCTAATTTATATCTGTTGTTTTAAATACACTGACGGAAGAAAATCGAAACACCTAAAAATAATTAATGTAAGCAATGAAATTTCGGGAACAAATTTGTCTAGGTAATATATTTAAGTGATGGACATTGCAAGGTCACATGTTAATGTAAGATAGAGATAAGCCATTCCAAATGTGAAATACTGGTACATTAATAACCGCTTGAATGTTAAACGCAAGCATGCAAATGTGCATACCTTGTTTCCTAAAGAAGCGTAATCTCACTTTGTGACACCGAGTTCCATGTCTATAGCACTTGGTAGGTCGGTACAAGGACGGTTAATGCTGTTTGTGGATGACGCTGGAACTGTCGTCCGATGATGTTCCATATGTGCTCGACTAGAGAAAGATCTGCTGGTCGAGCAGATCAAAGTAACATGTCGACAGTCTGTAGATCATGTTGGGTTACAACACTGGTATGTGAGCTAGTGTTATTCTGTTGGAAAACATCCACCAGAGTGCTGTTCATAATGGTCAGCAAAACGGGTCGAATCACCACGCTGACATATAAATTTGCAGTCAGCGTACGTGGCATAACCACAAGCGTGTTCCTGCTGCCATACGAAATCGCAGCCCAGACCATTCCCACAGTGTGTCTAGCACGAAGACAGGTTGGTTGCAAGCCCTCAAGTGTCCTCCTTCCAACTACCACACTGGTGACCCTGGAACCTAGGCAGAACAAACTCCCTTCAGAAAACACAACCGACCTCCACCTTGCCTTTCAATGAGCTTTTGCTTGACAACATTGAAGTCGCAAATGGTGGCGGATTGGGGTGACTGGAATGCACGCTACGGCGCGTCTGGCTCGCTGCTGTACTTGAAGTAACCGATTTCTAACAATTCGTTGTGTCGCTGTGGTGAGAACTGCAGCAGTTGCTGCTGCAGATGCTGTAAGATGCGCCAGAGCTACACCGAACACGATGGTTTTCCATTTCGGAGTGCCACATGGATATCCGGAGCTCGGTCCTGCGGCCGTACATCTTCGCGACCATCGCTGATAGCAGTTACGTAATATGGATACATTCTGCCAAAACTTTCTGCTATATTGCGGAAGCAATATCCAATTTCTCTTAGCCCTATTACACGAGCTTTTTGTAGCCCTAATACACGACCTCCATCAAACTCAGTCAGATGATGACAATGGCCTCTTTGTCACCTTAAAGGCATTCTTGACTAACATCAACTCATCACCACCTAACTAAAAGATAAATAACGCTCACGACCGTTACAGCTTTTATTTAATGAAAAACTGATTGCATCCTCATAATGACGCTGGTAGAGCACTCATATTTGACGAGCGCTATATTTTAATAGACATCGTGTTTCAGATGTAGAACAACGTCTGCCAACTTTCGTTTATGTCAAGCAAATCGTCATTGGTGTTGCGATTTGTTTCGGATATTTATATATATTTTTGCTCACTTTTGCTAGATTTGGATGCTACGGTATTCAGAATTGCGACACAGACCTTGTGGTCGCTATTCCTTGTAGATCAGGATCGCTTGTGGTTAAAATGTATAGTACATTATCATGTCCATTTACACTTGGCGTTAAATTGATTTTCAAAATAGTTTTGGGTGGAAGCATTTAGAACAATTTCGGCCGATATTTTATGTTGACCACTGGCTTTAAACAAGTATCCTTGCCAATATATTGATTGTTGGTTGGTGTCACCAACTGCAAGTGTATGACTCGAGTACCTATTCGAAATGAGACCCACATTTTCTTTTAATGCTTAAGCAACTACATCATCAGAGTCAGAGAGGTCGATGAAGGGAACCCATTATTATCTTACTCCGATTGTCGAGTATAACCTCTTCCACAATAACTCAAAGCAACTATAAACTTCAATTTGACTGCGAGATAAATTACTTCTAACAGCAACAAACACACCACCACCAACTGAATGTAATATAGTCCTTCGGAATAGAATTAGGACCTCAAGAAATATTTAGACTGGACTTGTCTCCTGCTGTAGTACGCATTCACTACGTATAACGATTTCTGCTTCAAGGCTTTTTATGAGGTTTTTGAGCTCTGGTTCTTTCCGACACAGCTACAACAATTTACAACTATAATTCCAATGTTTCTTAACCTTACCCTCGTCCTCAGTTTCACCTCCACTGTTTGAGACTCAACATTTCTTTCTCTTCTCTCAGACCCGCTGGCCTGTTAGAAAACTGAAATCCCTTCTTGTTGTTGTTGTTGTGGTCTTCAGTCCTGAGACTGGTTTGATGCAGCTCTCCATGCTACTCTATCCTGTGCAAGCTTCTTAATCTCCCAGTAGTTACTGCAACCTACATCCTTCTGAATCTGCTTAATGTAATCATCTCTTAGTCTCCCTCTACGATTTTTACAATCCACGCTGCCCGCCAATACTAAATTGGTGATCCCTTGATGCCTCAGAACAAGTCCTACCAACCGATCCCTTCTTTTGGTCAAGTTGTGACACAAATTTCTCTTCTCCTCAATCCTATTCAATACTTCTTCATTAGTTATGTGATCTACCCATCTAATCTTCAGCATTCTTCTGTAGCACCACATTTCGAAAGCTTCTATTCTCTTCTTGTCCAAACTATTTATCATCCATGGGTCACTTCCATACATGGCTACACTCCACACAAATGCTTTCAGAAATGTCTTCCTGACACTTAAATCTATACTCGATGTTAACAAATTTCTCTTCTTCAGCAACTCTTTCCTTGCCATTGCCAGTCTACATTTTATGTACTTTCTACTTCGACCATCATCAGTTTTTTTGCTCCCCAAATAGCAAAACTCCTTTACCACTTTAAGTGTCTCATTTCCTAATCCAATTCCCTCAGCATCACACGACTTAATTCGACTACATTCCATTATCCTTGTTTTGCTTTTGTTGATGTTCATCTTATATCCTCCTTTCAAGACACTATCCATTCCGTTCAACTGCTCTTCCAAGTCCTTTGCTGTCTCTGACAGAATTACGATGTCATCGGCGAACCTCAAAGTTTTTATTTCTTCTCCATGGATTTTAATACCTACTCCGAATTTTTCTTTTGTTTCCTTTACTGCTTGCTCAATATACAGATTGAATAACATCGGGGAGCGACTGCAACCCTGTCTCACTCCTTCCCAACCACTGCTTCCCTTTCGTGTCCCTCGACTCTTATAACTGCCATCTGGTTTCGGTACCAATTGTAAATAGCCTTTCGCTCCCTGTATTTTACCCCTGCCACCTTCAGAATTTGAAAGAGAGTATTCCAGTCAACATCGTAAAAAGCTTTCTCTAAGTCTACAAATGCTAGAAATGTAGGTTTTCCCTCCCTTAATCTAGCTTCTAAGATAAGTCGTAGGCGCAGTATTGCCTCACGTGTCCCAACATTTCTACGGAATCCAAACTGATCTTCCCCGAGGTCGGCTTCTACCAGTTTTCCATTCGTCTGTAAAGAATTCGCGTTAGTATTTTGCACCTGTGACTTATTAAACTGATAGTTCGGTAATTCTCACATCTGTCAACACCTGCTTTCTTTGGGATTGGAATTATTATATTCTTCTTGAAGTCTGAGGGTATTTCGCTTGTCTCATACGTCTTGCTTACCAGATGGTAGAGTTCTGCCATGACTGGCTCTCCGAAGGCGGTCAGTAGTTCCAATGGAATGTTGTCTATTCCGGGGGCCTTGTTTCGACTCAGGTCTTTCAGTGCTTTGTCAAACTCTTCACGCAGTATCGTATCTCCCATTTCATCTTCATCTACATCCTCTTCCATTTCTATAATATTGTCCTCAAGTACATCGCCCTTGTATAGACCCTCTATATATTCCTTCCACCTTTCTGCTTTCCCTTTTTTGCTTAGAACTGGGTTTCCATCGGAGCCCTTGATGTTCATACAAGTGGTTCCCTTATCTCCAAAGGTCTCTTTAATTTTCCTGTTGGCAATATCTATCTTACCCCTAGTGAGATAAGCCTCTACATCCTTATATTTGTCCTCTAGCCACCCCTGCTTAGCCATTTTGCACTTCCTCTCGATCTCATATTTGAAACGTCTGTATTAATTTTTGCCTGCTTCATTTACTGCATTTTTATATTTTCTCCTTTCATCAATTAAATTCAATATTTCTTCTGTTACTCAAGGATTTCTACTAGCCCTCGTCTTTTTACCTACTTGATCCTCTGCTGCCTTCACTACTTGAAGGCAGATCAGTCAATCAACCAGACTGCTGCCCCTCTTCCGGAACCACACGTTTGTCTGGCCTCTCAACAGATACCCCTCCGTTGTGGTTGAAACTACGGTACGGCTATCTGTATCGCTGAGGCACGCAAGCCTCTCCACCAACGGCATGGTCCATGGTTCTCCTTCTTATGGAAATGTTAACCCAGATTTCAGTATAGTTATATGTTAGGCGAGAAAAGAAATTCTAAATTGTACACAGTATAGGGAACATTTTCGCTACAAGTATTCCTGATATAGAGTTACTTTATTTTTTGGATAATAGTGCTGTAAAAGTGTTTTAAAATATTAAGTGATTGTCCTTGGATGACTCTAATTTAATATATCTAGCATTTGGAATTTATTTCAGAAACCTACAATAAATTGTAAACCTTTGCAGCATTAAGATTCAGTAGCATTATTCTTTAGATTTGGAATTTATCAACAAACAAATGAGAAGCACAATGCCTGAGGCCATAAGTCTATATGAATTAAATGTACACATTTTTTACTACTAAGTAACAGTAAGGCAGTTTTGAGAAATATTTGTTATCCTACGGTAAAATGCAGATTCCGTAGGTGTAAAGGTATATGTCGTGCATTCTGTACAGTTGTCTACGCGGACAAACAAAAATAAAGACTCTGGAACATCATACCTGAATAGACTATTACTTCCTTTAGGGTTCAGCTAATGCAAAGTCCGATGGAGAGAAGAGGTGAAACACTGATAATATTCTATCTTTGAGTGTTTAAACATAATTTCACTGTTGTGTATAGACAACAGTAAAGGCAAGAGACGGCCAGAGAAGAAAATAATCACCTAACATAAAGCTATGTTTGACACAGCCGTAAATTTCCTGTGGCAAATTAATGAACTTAAATAATATAGAACGAAATATTTTCATAGTCTATTTCCATAGACTGACAATTAACACATGCACTTCTCAAATGTAGAATCCTTGTAGGAAATAAACAATATCTTAAGAGCCTTTCTATTTCGTTTTATTTATGTTCTGATCCACTAAGTCACTCTAAGAAACTAGAACGTATGTAATTTGCAACATATGGTCTTTTGGTCCCTGGATTTGTCACATTTCCATACAATATTATAATTGTAAACATTTGCTTTATGGTTTGTGGATTAAAGTCGGATGCTAGTGCCGCTAACAGTACATGAATATTAATTGCTGGTTTTGTAATGAACATTCGCACCTCGCAGCAGGGAAGATCTTAATTGTACAAAATGCCTTTGTTTACGCTCAACAGCTACTAAGCCGTCAAGGTTCTGAGAAGCTGTCCAAATACAATGTAATTAGTACAGAAAGAACAAAATTACGAAATGAAACAAAGGTGAAAAAGTGCTTCGTGATAACGTTTTGAATGAAAGTAGCCTCCTGCTGCATCCCCTAATAAGATTAATATACTTAAGGGGGTTTTGCGTAGACAGGGAAAGTGTTCTTTCTTTTAAGCATGTGTTTCCCTTACACGAAAAAGACGTCCAAGTATAGTGTATTATACACAATCCCGCGTCCCCAGGGCGGTATGCTTTCACCAGTAAATCCATTCACTGTAGAGACACAGAGCATTCCATCACAGAAATGAGCCACGCGAGGAAGAGGGTCTTGCTGACAATAGTCCTTTTCAAAACCGGGACTTGAGTAATCTCCATCACGTAGCAGGGAATAACATCCGCCATGGAAAACACTCAGAAGGATATTAGGAGTAAGCATAATCTGCTGGACAAAAAATTAGAGCATCTTGGCTGACTTCTAAGTTAAGAACGCGTGTTATAAGTGACTAATGGTATTACGAACGATAAAAATGACAGACTTACACAAAACTCCGGAAAAAACAGATTTTTTAAATGTCTCCCAGCTATAATAACGTTATTACATCGAGGCATTAAAATACTTAGGCCTTCATTGGGTAGCTTTGGTGCACTATTATCGTTCTTAATACGTGAACCTGAGACTACACATTACTGTTATAATTTCTGTAGGACACTAAAAATTCGACAGCCACGCACATTTGTCCAACACTGTTTAGTCGATCACTTAATATTCCAGCAACGAATAAAGAGTGTATTTGGGTTTTACTGTGGAACCTGGACTGGCAGACTCTCTATGCAAGATATTATGCGACGTTGTTCAGTTCAGAAATAGATACAGAAATAGTCCTATCCAAGGATATATCTCTCGATTTCACGTGGTAAGACTGGTAGTGATAGACTAGGCAAAGCCGGCAGTTCTGTGATGTGCCAGCATCCTTACGTGAAAACGAAAAAAATGTCTATCCATGATTTACACCACCAATGTGACGTAAGTGATTTCGCTATGCAACGTTATTATGGTAAAAAATATTAAATGGACCACGATTGAGTTATGATAGTCCTGTAGATGTGGAACAGATATAACAAGGGTTGCCGTTCTCGCTTTGATTCTCGGAACAATGCTAAATATTCATAAATGGCACATCACTGACGTGAGTCCTATTGGTAACTGTCCTTACAGCAAACGTCTGATCAATGAGTCCTGATTTGATGAGGCACTATATCCCATCAGCAGTGTTCATTTTAGATCGATATCGGTTCGTTGCAACATCTTCAAATTACGTTGCTTTACATTAGTCGTATTCCACGGAATCATCGGACAAGGGTCTTTGGGATGTGGAAAGAAATGAACGAAATACATTCTGTTTGAGTGGAATTACTAATCTTCGTTGGCAGTGTATTACTGTGCCCATGATAATCCTGTATTAATCTAAAATAGTGCTCATCAATGGATTGGAAGGAATTTCCAAACGGAAATATTTTGTGTTCAGTCTTAAACTCTGCGACATTACTCACAAGACATTTAATACTGTAGTAGTGTCTTGAATACGTGTTTACCTGTGCAACGGAATACTTCCAGTAAAGAAGTTAACAACCTTGACGCTCTCGTACAGGTAGTTTCTGCCGCATAGTGATACTCATGTCAATCATGAATAGTTTTTAGAAAAGAGAGACAGTCGTATTGGCGTCCCAGTGAACGTGGGTCCAGAAACGAGCCATTTGCAAGATAACTGCAAATGTGTGGTTACGAGCCTCCTCGGAATCTGTATGAAATATTGTCCTTGTTAGCTCAAACGCTAGTACTCTTAACTGAAATGGAAACTATCTATCTAATTCCCCATCTAACTGGACTCAAATTTGACCCATGGTCGATCGTTTATAAATGTTGTACATGAACGTTCACACGCTCGTGCAATGGCACATTTTCGTTTTCATTTAAGACATCGTTTGCTGACACATTTTTACGACACAGTTTTTCTTGAAAAATAAGCCGCAAACTTCAATAGCACTACCGGTTTCACAATGTCAGAGATACGTCTTAAGGTACATTTATTTTCAGATCATTTACAGGCAAAAATTAAGTACATTGGACTTCCCATTATCCCCAGTTAGGCATCAGGAACGTATACTTTCAGCTGCAGATGCCCATACCGTAAAGTTTGCTTTCACAATGGTTTTGGTTTTATCACCGTTCATTTTGACCCGAGTTAGTTTTTGTCTAGTTGATATATGAAACTCTCTGTATTAGAAAAGCTAAGTGTACTGTGGTTCAGAGTTTAATGTAAAGTTGATGTATCTATGTAGCTAATTAGCAAGTGAATCGACGTTGCCAGTGGCTTGCATGGTACATGATTAGGTTTTTTTCAGATGAAACATGTATTAGCAGCAGTCCCTGTAGGCAACAACAGAAGAAACTGCAAGTAATATAGTTAATGGTATACTAGCTCCTACAAATTTAAGTTTCTTTAAATTAATTATGAAACACGCTGTGTATATTATGAAGCAGTTGTGAAAATATCCAGTTTCTAAGAACTCTCTGCAAAACTGTCCAGAAATACCATCACATATATCTTATAACGCACTACTATATTCTGACAATACTGGATACGAGATCCAGTCACAGCCGGCCGCGGTGGTCTCGCGGTTCTAGGCGCGCAGTCCGGAACCGTGCGACTGCTACGGTCGCAGGTTCGAATCCTGCCTCGTGCATGGATGTGTGTGATGTCCTTAGGTTAGTTAGGTTTAAGTAGTTCTAAGTTCTAGGGGACTAATGACCACAGCAGTTGAGTTCCATAGTGCTCAGAGAGATACAGTCACATGTGTAGTTGGTATATGAAATTCTGTATTAGAAAAGCTAAGTGTACTGTGGTTCAGAGTTTAATGTAAATTTGATGTATTTGTATAGCTAATTAGCAAGTGATTCGACGTTGCCAGTGGCTTGCATGGTACATGATTAGGTATTTTTTTCAGATGAAACATTTATTAGCAGCAGTCCCTGTAGGCAACAACAGAAGAAACTGCAAGTAATATAGTTAATGGTATACTAGCTCCTACAAATTTAAGTTTCCTTAAATTACAAAGATGTTTAAGAGTTAATTATAGTGGTGAGTGAGAGAATATTCTAAATATTTCAATATACATTGTAATGAGAGCTTAGTCCCACGAGAGGCTTGCTTTTTATCTTCCTTAATTATTACTTACTCTTTCACTTACTTTTTGACTTAGTGTCATTGCAAGTTCTTAGGTGAAACAAATCTGTAAAGGACCATTCTTTGTTCATGTTAATTCAGTAAAGTCGTTGGGAATTAAAAACCTGTTTCGAGAACATAAATCAGTATGTAGTAATGGCAGTATGTTCTGCTGATTCACAATTTGGTACACAGGCAGATGAGCCTTCACGTAGATGGACCGTTAGTCGAAAATGGCTCTGAGCATTATGGCACTTAACTGCTGTGGTCATCAGTCCCCTAGGACTTAGAACTACTTAAACATAACTAACCTAAGGACATCACACACATCCATGCCCGAGGCAGGATTGGAACGTGCGACCGTAGCGGTCGCGCGGTCCCACACTGTAGCGCCTAGAACCGCTCGGCTACTCCGACCGGCGACCGTTAGTCCCTTATGTTATTTCCCTTCTCCTTTCTAGTACGCGAAAGTTTACGAATTCAGACATATTTTACAAACAGCTATTTCAAAGTTCAAAAAGAATAAAAATACCTTTAACATTCACATCGTAAGAAAAATTATTGCTGATCTTTACAGAAATGTCCTATTTTGCCGGCAAGGGATGACTAATTAGTTGAGTTACTTTACGTACTGATCACTCCCATATCGTTAAAATATTTCTTAATATTACTCCATGCCTAAGCTCAGAAATAGTAAAATGTAACTTACTAATATAACCAAGCATTCGTCAGTATAGAACTTTCATGGTCATATAAACGAATTTTGTATGCTTAAGAGTGATCTACTTCACCTTTTACTTGTGCTAATGTCCCACATCCTCGCGAGGTCGGCATGGGTACTGTTGGATGTCGTGTAGTTAATCCAAAGGGTGGCCCAATGCCCTTTGTGTCGCCCCCCCCCCCCCCTCTCGGAAGGGATATGTGCATTCCAATGTAATGTAGTGTTCTCCATATGAAACTGGGAACATTTATTAAGTCCTTTTGAAACGGGTGACTGAGAGTTGGGAAACAGCCCGGTATTCACCTAGTCGTACGTGGCAAACAGCCCAAAAGCCACACTCACAGAAACTGGCGCATCGACCCTCGTCTGTCCGCCGGACGGATTCGATCCAGGTCGGCTCACCTGCCCGAAACCTGAAGCGGCGTGGTAACACGCGCGTCCATCCGGGTTGTTATGCATGAAGATTAACAGCGTTTGAAAATGAAGTTTTTGATTAATGATAGATCTTGATGGTTCTGGTTGTGAATCACATAAGCTATTCTTTGTGTTCTTTCAGCTTCCAATGCAGTTTCGTTTCGTCAGTGACGTATACCCACGTCGAATCCTATTTGTAACCTCGGTGTGGAAGAGACTTGTATTTCTATAAACTTTCACCTTCTAACATAAATATTTTGTTCAGTGGAAACGTTCATCTGAGAATAAAGTAACTGATAACGATAGAGCGCTCAGGTTCAGTTTACTGCACCAAGAACGGAGCTGGCATTAACATGTAAATGAATATTAACATCCAGTTGCTCATTGACGAAACGAGAACGTGCAACGAATTACCATAACGGTCCTGTTTGGTCACATATGAGACATATGGGACATTATCCATGCGAATGTGTAGCTAGCTCACATGCTGAGGCCAGCGCTATGGAAATGTGGCTATTCAGCTTCAGGTGACTGTAGTTCCATTGTCATTCCGACCTCTCCAACGAATGCGCTTAACGGAGCAGCTAAAAAATGAAACATTATTTAAACAAAATAGAAACAGCGACTGCACGGTAATAGAGGCCACTGCGCTATTTAACATAACTGGTTTAAAGAAAAGTGTTAATTTGCTGTATCACTGCGGTCGAGTTTTTCTGTTGATTTTCTTTTTGAAGCGCACAAAAGTAACTCCTTATTGGATAATATAGCTTGCTAGTTAACGCTTCGAGGACCCGCCCGCATTGGTAACCGATAATGCCATGCGCAGCGTGAAGAAAAAAAACGCCGCACTTGGCGGGCGGCATACGATTCCTCATCTCAATACAAGACAAAATTGTATTTCGCAAAACCTAGTCCCACCAATAGTTTATATATAAATGCTGTCCCATTAGCTCAGTGAGACGATACGCAAACACGCGGATGTTGTAGTCGCGTTCGCGGCAAAATTTTTGTTTTTCAGTTTTTTTTTTCAATTATTTGCTGGATATATTGCAATCTCTATCTTCTTTTACAGTTTTTTCCCCCGACAGTTCCCTCTAGTACCATGGAAGCCACTTGTTGGTGTCCTAACAGAGGTCTCCTCGTCCTGTCCCTTCTAGTTGTCAGTATTTTCCACATATTCCTATCCTCTCTTATTCTGCGCAGAACACCTCATTCCTTACCTTATCAGTCCACCTGAGTTTTTAGATTCGTCTATAGCAGCACATCCCAAATGCTTCGACTCTTTTGTGTTCCGGTTTCCCCTCAGTCCATATTTCAATACCACACAATGCTGAGCTCTAAACGTACATTCTCAGAAACTTTTTCCTCAAATTAAAGCCTATGATTGATACTAGTACACTTCTCTTTTCCAGGAGTACCCTTTGTGCCAACGCTAGTCTGCTTTTGATGTTCTCTTTGCTCCGTCCGTCATTGGTTATTTTGCTGCGTAGGTAGTGGAATTCCTTAACTTCATCTACTTCGTGACGATCAATCCTGATGTTAAGTTTCTCGCTGTTCTCATTTCTGCTGCTTCTCATTACTTTTGTCTATCTTCGATTTGCTCTCAATCCATATTCTGTACTCATTAGACTGTTCGTTCCATTCAGGAGACCATGTCATTCTGCCTCACTTTCGTTTTGAATTTTAGTTCTACTCCTGAACCTTTCTTTTATTTCCAACATTGCTTCTTCGATGCACAGAATGAACAGTAGGGGCGAAATGTTACATCCCTCTCTTACCCCTTTTTAATCCGAGGACTCCGTTCTTAGTCGTCTTCCCTTATTATTCCCTCTTGGCTCTTGTACATGTTGTATGAGGCCGAGAATTGTCATGCAGAAGGAAACGTATAACAATTTTGTTATGTGGGTTGCATGGAATCAGGCGCAATCTCACCCCATGCCCTCATACTTGTCGGGAGATACTATTGTTCTTAGCATCTTTAAGTGCTTACTGTGAGCTCAGATCTAAAACAGAAATGAAAAGGGCGACGTGATGGTATCGACGCGCATACCAGAGACACTTCCCAACACATCTGAGCAAAGCGTCATCGGATTTTGACTGTGGTTTCCATTTCGCAACCCATCGGACCTTACTTTCCGAGTAGTATGATAACGTGGTGTGAGATTGCGCCTTATGTTATTTAGCCTACGTAACATAACTGTCATACCTTTCCTTCTGCATGACATTTCTCGGCCACACTCTGCAGGGACAATGAAGGTACTCCAGCAGCGTTTTCGGTGGGGAGTATTTGATCACCCACAATAGTGACTGTAATTGACTCTCCCTGCTCCAATTAACCGCTAGATATGAAGACAGCGTACTGACCCAACGAGCTGTAGACCAGCGTAGAGAATTGGCAGGAAGCACAGGCGGCTTGCCTCTATGACGAGGGTATTGGAAAGTTGATACAACGTTACGACAAGTGTCTGAATCGGTGAGGCGACTAGGTAGGGAAGTAGCGGGAAGGAGTAGCTAACTGTTGCAAATAAAACATTTTTGATTTTCGCAGTGGTTTCCATTTTGTGACCGATCGGATCTTACTTCCCGAATAGACCCTTTACATTTTACACATCAACGTGAATGGTCGTTTTGTTGCCACTTGCCAACATGATTCTAGAAATTCGTTGGAATTTTATCTATCCCCGCGTATGTAGGACCCCTAGAATTGGTACAAGGTAACATTAATTTCTTTGCAATGCTGTGCGGCCCCAGCGCCGATTGCTCAACTCAGCCAGGAGGGCCGCCCCAGCAGGTCCACGCCACCCACGTGTGCTATCGAAGGATCAGAGGTTTGGGGAAAATTGCTAAGCTGGGAATTTGGACGTCTGTTACTTGCATGGCCTTTGTACAGGAGATGTTCCAAGAAATGGCGCAGTGTCAGACAATCTGAAACATTAATAATTTTCAGCTCCTTGAGATTCGACAAAAACTCACAGAAAATAGTAATGCAAATCTAAATATATTTCCGATCTAAGAAAAGCGAGGTATATCCAGTGTCACTACAGTATTTCAATATCTTTAAAACTACAGAAGCTATTATCTCACAGCGAATATACATTTTCTCAACGAACCTCTGAATTAACAACTTACAATCGCTTTAAACGACTTCACATAATGACACTTATCTCAAATGACTGTATTCCACTACAGATGTCATCCCTGAGAGCTACGTATCTGTACCTATTTTGTTTGATTTACGACGTCTTTTATATTGTTTGCATAATGCAAATGTTTGTCAGAATATCCAGTTCTCCACATTTACACATCAAATGAATGCAGCATGAATACCTCATATTTTGTTATACTTGTGTTTTTATTTAATGAAAAGTTAATAGTTTACTAGTTTGCCTCTAACTTTATTTAAATATTTATTGCGAGTTCTATTAAGAAACGGTACTAATTTAAAAGTAGTCAGTGGCATGTGCTAGTGGACACCACCTTTGTAAAAAAATGCCAGCAGACACTTCTGACAAGCAGGCCTAAATAATTGTTTAAACTATATTTATCGATAATTTGTGGTCGAGCGGTTCTAGGCACTTCAGTCTGAAACAGCGCGACCGCTACGGTCGCAGGTTAGGATCATGCCTCGGGAATGGGTGTGTGTGATGTCCTTAGGTTAGTTAGGTTTAAGTAGTTATAAGTTCTAGGGGACCTCAGATGTTAAGTCCAATAGTACTCAGAGCCATTTGAACCATTTCGCCCGACCTAAACTCCGCAGTTCCCGTCCATGTCATCCATGCTCGCTGCTTTGAGATTCCCGCAGAAGATCGAAAGTAATTGTGCATCCGCACTGTAGATGGCGGATTCATTACCCAACGAAGGGACATTTATATGAATGTGTGATGTGTGTTCTCTCGAAAACGCCAGAAGGAACAGACACCACGCGTTAATGTAAAGTCAAATTGTATTAATATAATGTCAAATTGTATTGAAACTCATGATTCGCCAGTTTTTTGGTCTTTAAGAACCGCAAACAATATATGATATAGTGATCAGTGCTCAAATAGAAGTATTTGGTAACTCTGATGACAACTAGCTCTTTTAGAGAATATGTTGCTTCTACATCCAGCAGTGAAACCTGTATGGAGAGCGAGGCCAATGTGTTGCTCCCCAAGCTAAGCACAAGTTCAAATGTGGAGAGTCTCATAGACACCACACGAGCAGGCCGCCGTAGCACATACAAACAAACGGAAAGCCTGCTGTGCCGACATGGAGGCGTGCACTTCGGCCCATATATTGTCTGTGAGGTCCCGTCGGCCAGTCGTTGCCCAAACGCAGGTCATCTTTCGAACTGACGCCAAAATACCATTTATGTGTCCAGCAGCAAACCTAGAGTAAGCCAAACGGGACATCGATTGCACATTCTTCCATATGTGAGTGGACTCTCTAAAATCGCAACATAGCCGGAACAAAATTAACATTTGTGCCAAGGAAGATTACGAATGCCATTGCTGCTCATTTCAATCACAGCAATTTAAGCGGCCCTCTTAGGCTCCTTCCTGAACACACACTCAGAAATAGCGACTAATTCTTTTTAATAAGATAGAAGACACAGAGTCAAATACCTATTTCGGAGTAAGCGAGCTCTTATGCTAAAATAACATCGAATGTTACAGATCATACTTCTATTTCATTAATAAGAAAGTCACAGAATGTGTTGTAAACTCAAAGACGAACAAAGGAAAAAAGTCTTAGAGTAGAAGGCGAACCTACGTCCTTCATTTCTGCAATTCAGTGTCCTTAACCACAAGACCACGACAAACACATGTGATTATCAATAATGTTATCATTCATCCTGCCGGCCGGTGTGGCCGTGCGGTTCTAGACGCTATAGTCTGGAACCCCGTGACCGCTACTATGTCCTTAGGTTAGTTAGATTTAAGTAGTTCTAAGATCTAGGGGACTGATGACCTCAGAAGTTAAGTCCCATAGTGCTCAGATCCATTTGAACCATCATTCATCCTGGAATATTGTGTAGGCTTTTATAGCTAATGCACCATAATCTAATACCTAACTGTAATAATTCTTAATTAGTGTGACGTATACGCTGATCAGCCAGAGCGGTATGACCACCGACCTACTATCAATATAATTGATGATTGTGCTGTACGTGTGTAGAATGGGAAAGGCATGCGACCTGAGTTTGACCGAGGGCAGATTGTGATGTCCCAGAGGCTCGGCACGAACATTTCTGAAACTGCACGACTTGTCGAATGTTCCAGGAATTTTGTGGTGTCTTCAACACGTGGCGAAACCAAGGTGAAACCACGTCCAGACGTCGTGGGTATGGGCGGCCAGCCCTCATTGCAGGTGTCAGACATCGTAGCCTGGTAAAACCGGACAGGCGTGGGACTGTGGTGGAACTAACATCAAGCGTTAATTCTGGGCGGAGTACAAGTATATCTAAACATACAGTGAACCGGAAACTCCTAATGAGGGGCCTCCGCGGCCTACGATCCATGCATGTGCCAAGTTAACATTACGATATCGGCAACTACGACTGAAATGTGCACGTGACTATCGGCACTGGAAGCTGTCTTAGTGGTTCCATGGTTTGATGAATCACGATATGTTCATCACGCCGATGGGAGGGCACGAATCCGTCGCCCTCCATGGGAACATCTCCTCGACACCTGTACTGTGGAACGGAGACAACCTGACAGCGGTTCCATTATGGTCTGGGTAATATTCCCGATGCCATCCATGAGTCCAGTGGAGCTCGTGCAAAGCACCATTGCGGCGGAGGAATATAGTACACTGGTTGCAGACCACGTACGTGCCTTCATGACGATAATGTTTCCCAACGACAGTGGCATTTTTCAGATAATGTTCCATGTCACAAGGCCAGGAACGCGATGCAGTGGTCGGAAGTAATTCGATTAATGCAGTGGTGAGTTCCAGTTGACGTCTGGTGCCCCAGAACGCCAGTTCTGAACCCGATCGAACACATCTGGGATGTAGTGTCAAATCTCACTGGCCCACTCCCCGAAATTTAAAGGAATTATGTGATTTGGGCGTGTAGATGAGGTGCCAACGCCCTTCAGCGACCTATAAAGGCCGCATTGCTCCAAAGCCACAACATTGCCGCTGTTATACGTGCCAAAGGTGGACATACCGCTTAATACGTTGGTAGTCATAATGTTCTGGTTGATCAGTGTGTGTGACAAATGTGCAATATTATTTTGTCTTGAAGCGGTATACTGCTTTAACACGTAAGTTATAATGCAAAATGAACGATACACGACATCAGTACGGAACACCTTGGTTTGACTGCTGTCGTCCCATCAAGTGACTCGTAATTTTGGCGTCAGTTCCGAGCAAGCTGAGCATGTCATGAGCGCAACCCCCTTTATAAGGTCGCTCCGGGAGGGAGAACACGGTTTTCTGTGTCAACAAGTGCTTTTCACAGTTCACGGTCACCGGTGTATCAGTTACGATGATTCTGGCAGAGCTCGTTGACTTTGGTTTGGACACGCTTCGGCCGGCTGTGCGCTTAGGTTTTTACAACGGCTTGGCAGGACATACTATGCACTGCTCTGTTTAATTGTGTTGGCAGACTCAGTAATAAACGTATTTACTCCTGACGAATCTGGAGTTCATAACAGCTAAAGCATCAAAACATTACGTTGGGAGGACATGGAGAATTAACATCAGTAATCGATAACTTTATGGTTAGTCGGTATGCACCGGGCACCATCGAGGTTCGACCTAAACCTACTGCGTCTCGCGTAGAGTTAATATGCGAGTTACCGAGGTAAGACGGATCCGGATACTTTCCGTTTTGACCCGTTGTGTTCTGACAGTCGTGTGCTGCGACCTTCCTCATGGGGCTATCACATTTACACCGAGCGCACTCGTCGTTTCCTTCAGTGATATAGCTTCGTAATTTTAAGTACACTGAAAATGTCCTTTCCACTGAAAACAACACTGAGGTTCACATTTGAGAGGAATAGTGTACGTGCATCTCCACTCCCTTTTTAGCACTGTCTGATATATGAAGTAAAGTTGAGTGATGGTGTATTCTTGTGGCCGGCTGATGGGGCCGCTTCAGGCTGGAACAACGCGACCGCTACGGTCGCAGGTTCGAATCCCACCTCGGGCATGGATGTGTGTGCTATCCTTAGGTTAGTTAGGTTTAAGTAGTTCTAAGTTCTAGGGGTCTGATGACTTCAGATGTTAAGTCCCATTGTGCTCAAAGCCATTTGTATTTTTGTGCTCAAATGCGTATTTTGAAATTCATCACAGGTTCAGTTTGTGAAATAATTGTGCAAAAAAAGACTATAGCGATAAATTTAATCACGGTTGTGGTTAAGTACGCAGAGTTGCTATTACTAAGGCTGGTTTAGGTTTACGATGTGTGAGAATTTATAATTTGCCGTTTAAAGTTCCACTTGATAAAACGAGAGGTAGTCTGAAGATTTATGGTACTGTGCGCGATGTTTGGGAGGATGTATGTCTGTACATATGTGTATATGTATGTACGTACACATGTACACTACTGGCCATTAAAATTGCTACACTGCACTGCACGTACCTCTTTAGAAACTTGTTAAAACAATACACCAGGAAGACATGCACTCGATGAGAGCTGCGTATCCTGAAGATTCAAAGTTTCAGCTTGTGACAAAGACGGTAGCTTTCCACAGGTGGATTCGATAGAGAAACTCAACGAAGTCGCATTGCCTGCCGTAGCCGGCGTACAGACTATGCCAAAACCGACACGGAGAATTAACACGGAGTAACATTTGGCAGGTATTCAACATCTCTAATGGAGAGGAGTATGCAAGGTTTCTGTGGACACAGAGGAATGCCTGCTTGCCTCTGTAGCCTCCAGCGGAGTTGACTATGTTTGTATAAGAGATCCCATCCCAAAAGCGTCTATAACAAAAGATAAGTTCAAAGCAGCCAAGCGTCTAAACTACTCTACTGGCCATTAAAATTGCTACACCACGAAGATAACGTGCTACAGACGTGAAATTTTACCGACAGGAAGAAGATATTGTGATATGCAAATGACTAGCTCTTCAGAGCATTCACACAAGGTTGGTGCCGGTGGTGACACCTACAACGTGCTCACATGAGGAACGTTTCCAACCGATTTCTGATACACAAACAGCAGTTGACCGGAGTTCCCTGGTGAAACGTTGTTGTGATGCCTCGTGTAAGGAGGAGACATGCGTACCAGCACGTTTCCAACTTTGATAAGGGTCGGATTGTAGCCTATCGCGATTGCGGTTTATCGTATCGCGATATTGCTGCTCGCGTTGGTCGAGATCCAATGATTGTTAGCAGAATATGGAATCGGTGGGTTTTGAGCTGGGTTTCTCTGGACTTTTATCTGCCATCTCCAGCCATGTTCCTGTAGAAAGGCTTTCTGAAGTGTCGCCATCAAAAGCATGGAGAAAGGCGGCTTTTGCTGATGCCCTGCGCAGTGACTCCGGCGCCTCATTGTGTCCGCTAGATGTACTGCGGTGTGGGTTTCGGCCTAACATTGGGATGGTCGCTACTATCATAAAATTCTCCTTCCTCAGAACTGTGTCTCGTAGCTCTGGTCTGGGAAATTACTTGCATGCAATTACTATTGAGAGTGTTAGTGGTTTAATTCACAAAATCCTTGGTTGTTTATTCGCTTTGCCTATGATTAATTCGTGATTTTCACACAATTATGTCGTGTAACATGTTGATTTAACCACAAATGCTTCAAAAATTCAATGTAAGGTGTGTTATTTGTTTTACACCGTACAAGGTAGTCAAATTAAATAAGACCATTCTGAGTGACTTTGATTAGGTAACGAGACTCTAAAAGTATTAGATTATTTTTGATATTTTGGCAGAAAAGTAAGTGATGACATCCAAAGTAAGAGAGCATATAAGATGTAGACTGGCAAACAGTAAGAAAACGAAGGCGAAAAATTTAATATGAAAGACAGATTTCAGTGTTAGGAATTCTTTTATCTGGAGTGTGACTCCGTATGGAAGTGAAATGGAGGTAATGTACACTTCAGACACGTAGAGAATAGAATATTTTGCTCTGTGGTGTTACAAAAGAATTCTGAAGATTAGATGGGTAGATCATGTTACCAGTTATTATGTACTGAATAGAATTTGGAACGAAAGAAATGCCTTGTTATAGAACTTTACTAAAAGAAGGGATCGATTGTTAGGACACATTCTGAGACGTCAAGGGATCAATGATTTAGTATTGAAGGGATGAGTAGCACAAATAAATTGTGGAGAAACCCAACAAGTGATCCAGTACTCAGATTCAAAAGGTCATAGGTTGTAATAGTTATTTCGAGCTGAAGAGGCTTGCGCAGTGTACGGTAACGTGGAGAGCTGCATCAGACCAGTCTTTAGATTGAAGATTACAGCATCAAAATTATATTAAAGCCTTAATTAAAGCCGTAGATTTTGTATCGAAAATTCCAGTTATACGCTATATAAAATTAGTTTTTCCTATGTGTATGTGGCGTCATCCCTCCCCTGTATATACAGTGCTTAAGTCACAAATTTTGATTGATCCTTGTTAATAAAGATATCCTGAATTCCCATTTCGTACCTGGATTTCTTCCATACGTTTCCATTATTTACATATGTTAGATATTTATCGTATGTTTTCCATTTTCTATGTGCAAATCTAAAATAATATTTGTGCTATTATTGTTTACATTACAAGGTTTCTTTAGCATCCAACTGTGGTCCGATTCACCAATCAAGTATCTACAAAGTGAAAAATCACTGGTTCCTTTTCATGTTCCGTATGTTGATTCAGAAAAAACTTCCGTCAACATACAATGCCAACTACCAATACCAACCTTTATGTGTACATAAAAATGGACTTGCATTGGAAAACTATGGCTGAATTTAGATATCTTAAATACAACTATATCCATTTGTACTTTCTCAACATTGAATACAGTCGAACTATAGCTCACACATCTTGGTACACTATGTGATCAAAAGTACCCAGACACCCTCAAAAACATACGTTTTTCATATTAGGTGCATTGTGCTGCCACCTACGGCCGGGTACTCCATATCAGTGATCTCTTCAATCATTAGATATCGTGAGGGAGCAGAATGGGGCGTTCCATGGAACTCACGGACTTCGAACGTGATCAGGTTGTAACACTTATATCGATTAGAAGTAGGTTTATATTATGTAACTGTGTATCTGCAATTTATGAAGTGTGTATTCTGTGTTGTATAAACTCCTTGATCTATGGCAAGAACATTAGAGTTTTGTAGTGTATATACGAAAAAAGCAAAAGCATAGCGAAAAACCCACCGTGGTACAAAGACAAACTTAGAAAACTACTGCGAAAGCAAAGAGAGCTTCACTCCAAGTTTAAACGCAGACAAAACTTCTCAGACAAACAGAAGCTAAACGATGTCAAAGTTAGCGTAAGGATGGCTATGCGTGAAGCGTTCAGTGAATTCGAAAGTAAAATTCTATGTACCGACTTGACAGAAAATCCTAGGAAGTTGTGGTCTTACGTTAAATCAGTAAGTGGCTCAAAACAGCACATCCAGACACTCCGGGATGATGATGGCATTGAAACAGAGGATGACATGCGTAAAGCTGAAATACTAAACTCCTTTTTCCAAAGCTGTTTCACAGAGGAAGACCGCACAGCAGTTCCTTCTCTAAATCCTCGCACAAGCGAAAAATTGGCTAACATCGAAATAAGTGTCCAAGGAATAGAAAAGCAACTCGAATCACTCAACAGAGGAAAGGCCAGTGGACCTGACGGGATACCAATTCGATTCTACACATCATTCTACAAATGATTGGAAAAGAGCACAGGTAGTCCCAGTCTTCAAGAAGGGTCGTGGAGCAGATGCGCAAAACTATAGACCTATATCTCTGACGTCGATCTGTTGTAGAATGTTAGAACATGTTTTTTGCTCGAGTATCATGCCGTTTTTGGAAAACCAGAATCTACTCTGTAGGAATGAACATGGATTCCGGAAACAGCGATCGTGAGAGACCCAACTCGCTTTATTTGTTCATGAGACCCAGAAAACATTAGATACAGGCTCCCAGGTAGATGATATTTTTCTTGGCTTCCGGAAGGCGTTCGATACAGTTCCGCACTGTCGCCTGATAAACAAAGTAAGAGCCTACAGAATATCAGACCAGCTGTGTGGTTGGAATGAAGAGTTTTTAGCAAACAGAACACAGCATGTTGTTATCAATGGAGAGACGTCTACAGACGTTAAAGTAACCTCTGGCGTGCCACAGGGGAGTGTTATGGGACCATTGCTTTTCACAATATATGTAAATGACCTAGTAGATAGTGTTGGAAGTTCCATGCGGCTTTTCGCGGATGATGCTGTAGTATACAGAGAAGTTGCAGCATTAGAAAATTGTAGCGAAATGCAGGAAGATCTGCAGCGGATAGGCACTTGATGCAGGGAGTGGCAACTGACCCTTAACATAGACAAATGTAATGTATTCCGAATACATAGAAAGAAGGATTCTTTATTGTATGATTATATGGTAGCGGAACAAACACTGGTAGCAGTTACTTCTGCAAAATATCTGGAAGTATGCGTGCGGAACGAATTGAAGTGGAATGATCATATAAAATTAATAGTTGGTAAGGCGGGTACCAGGTTGAGATTCATTGGGAGAGTCCTTAGAAAATGTAGTCCATCAACAAAGGAGGTGGCTTACAAAACACTCGTTTGACCTATGCTTGAGTATTGCTCATCAGTGTGGGATCCGTACCAGATCGGGTTGACGGAGGAGATAGAGAAGATCCAAAGAAGAGCGGCGAGTTTCGTCACAAGGTTATTTGGTAACCGTGATAGCGTTACGGAGATGTTTAACAAACTCAAGTGGCACACTCTGCAAGAGAGGCGCTCTGCATCGCGGTGTAGCTTGCTCGCCAGGTTTCGAGAGGGTGCGTTTCTGGATGAGGTATCGAATATATTGCTTCACCCTACTTATACCTTCCGAGGAGATCAAGAATGTAAAATTAGAGAGATTAGAGCGCGCACGTAGGCTTTCATACAGTCGTTCTTCCCGCGAACCATACGCGACTGGAGCAGGAGAGGGAGGTAATGACAGTGTGACGTAAAGTGCCCTCTGCCACACACCGTTGGGTGGCATGCGGAGTATAAATGGAGATGTAGGTGTAGATGTAGAAATAGTAAATTATTATAATACGAATATTTTTTTTTTAAAAGAAAAGGTTTGGTAAAACCTGGTTCATGCTTAGGGTACTTGTATCTGTAGCACGTAAGCGTTGTAGGGAAGCCCCTCCGACACGGAAGTGGCATGGCGCGATGTAGAACGTGGGTTTGGCCGCCGAGCTGGGCGGCTCCTTTGTGTGAACTACACGCAATTTGTGGGTAGCCCAAGCACGGTAGACTTCGACGGTGCTAAGAGAGGCAACTGGAAGCCGTCTCATAATGGATTTGCCTCAGATGTTGATCTGGCTATTATTTGGTATTCACAGCTTAATGAATGGCTCTGATATGTTGAAAATCCGACGCCAATAAGAGATTTTATAGCGCATTCGTACATCAACAGCCGTGAGTACAGTTAGCTGCCATGTCACGTGCTACCAATCTTCGCCACTGCTTCACAAACTTCATACATTCAGTTAAGTAATATATGTAGGCACTGAATAGTTAGTTTGTATGTTGTTTCAATAAAAATCACTTAATATATAAATGCGTGTCCCGAATCATATTTTCAATCCTGATCATAAACCTGCGCAGAGTTCTCGCCTAAGTGCTAATAAAACCGAGGATCCTGATTTAAATGAACAGTTTTTCATTCATGTGTTTAAAAATGATTTTTGTCTAAAGTAAAAGTAGAAGTAAAAGTTGAAGCTAAAATCACAAAAATGAAATTGGATACTTTTTTATCCATAGTTTATTATAAAATATAGTTTTGTAGGATTACAGTGCAAGATTGTGTAAATATTATTGCAAATAATACCTGCTTCACAGGTAGTTAAAATTCAAGTACCTATAAATCCTTAATGAACAGATTTACGATAGTATTGTTAGAAGAAAAATTATGCACAATTTTATAGAAATGTCTATTTTTGGTACCCATCATGAAAGGTTCCTTTTTTCAAGTTAATTAAACTCAGTGTTATATTTTGATGTCTTGCAAAGTAATTTATGAACTGCTCCGAGTGAAATGAATGATTAGCTTTTAGAGTTAGTCTTTACTACTGTAATAATCAAAGATCTCTGACTAGTGAAACTATACTAGTTTATGGGTCCCCATCATATTCTACACCTATTAGGAAATAACTAAACTATTACTAAGGAAAACTGCTATATGTAGAGGAACTTATAAAGTGTATTTATAAAGTTGTTCATCTTTATTTGTGTTTTTAATGACAGTCAAGATAGAAGCCCCTCATTACCAAATTTAGTTGTGACACTGCAGTATCTGATTAAGTAATGCTCTCGAGTGTCTCTGTCATTAGTATGAGTTTGGTGCAAATTTGCTCCCCATAATTTACTGGTATGTGTGCTATTGCTAACTGGTGCTACACATAGTACTGAGTGCACTGTGTCATTTTGTATCCAGTTTGCTTTTGGAAGGGAAATATCTACAAACTGCAATAACCAATATTCAATTTTCTCAAATATATATTTCCAAATTAATGTGCATAACTGGGATGTCATTTTTTTACATTCAGTTATGATGTTGCCACTTTCGTTAACTCTCAAGATCAAAATGCACTTGGTTTTTCTGTTATTTCACGAAAATCGAAATTGTAGTCCGATACCCTTGTCCATTAGGCAAACGCGCGGTCAAACTTCGCAATCCTCAGAGGGTGGCATTAACGTGATTCACGACACGTTAGTCTTATATGTGCCTTTCCCGTGACAGGACTAAAGGTTCTGTTACTACGAAAGAGTGATACAAGGTGTTATAAGGTGAGTGGGTGTCACATGGGACATACATATGTCCGCGAGATTTCTACACTCCTAAGCATCCCTAGGTCCACTGTCTCCGATGTGATAGTGAAGTGGAAAAGTGAAAGGCCACGACATCACGAAAGCGTACAGGCCGCCCTCGTCTGTTGACTGACAGAGACTGCCGACAGTTGAAGAGGGTCGTAATATGTATTGGGCGGACGTCTATCCAGACCATCACACAGGAATTCCAAACTACATCAGGATCAACTGCAAATACTATGACAGTTAGGCGAGAGGGGAGAAAACTTGGATTTTTTTGGTCGAGCGGCTCCTAATAAGCCACTCGTCACGCCGGTAAATTCAAAACGACGCCGAATTTGGTGTAAGAAGAGTAAACATAGGACGGCTGAAGAGTAGAAAAACGTTGTGTGGAGTGACGAATCACGGTACACAATGTGGCAATCCGATGGCAGGGTGGAGGTATAGCGAATGCCCGGTGAACGTCATCTGCCAACGTGTGTAGTGCCAACAGTAAAATTCGGAGGCGGTGGTGTTATGGTTTGTTCGTGTTTTTCATGGAGGGAACATTGATGTTTGAAGCACCTTCTTACATCCCACTGTTGAAGAGAAATTCGGGTATGGCCATTGCATCTTTCAACACGCCCGAGCATCTGTTCATAATGCTCTTCCTATGGCGGAGACGTTACACGCCAATAACATCCCTGTAATTGACTAGCCTGCACAGAGTCCTGACCTGAATCCTATAAAATACCTTTGTGATGTTTTGGAACGCCGGCTTCGTGCCAGGCCTCACCAACCGACATCGATACCTCTCCTCAGTGCAGCACTCCGTGAAGAATGGACTGTCATTTCCCAAGAAACTTTCCAGCACGTGATTGAACGTATGACTGCGAGAGTGGAAGTTGTCAGCGAGGCTAAGGGTGCGCCAACATCATGTTGAATTCCAGCATTACCGACGGAGGGCACCATGAAGATGAAAGTCATTTTTAGACAGGTGTCGGGATACCTTTCATCACATAGTGTATATCATGTAAAGCCACAAGATGAACATAATATTCAGTATACTGATAAACTGCAACTGTCAAATCTTCTTTTACACACTAAGTATCCGAGATGTATGTAACATACGAAATTAATAATTTGGAAGTACTGAATTTATCAAATTGTAAAAACACACCTACACATAGCCCATTTGCGCTATTGTGCGTATGTGTGTGAGTGCGTGAGTGACTTTCTCCCCGGGAGCCCCCAGTTCCTCCCCCTGCGTGAATCCACCTCCAGACATTACCCAGGATAACGTGGCTGCATTCACTCGCAGACGTTACCCAGGTCCAACGTGAGTGGAAACACTTTCAAAACCTAGCCCGAACACGGGTAAATCCACCTCTTGATGGTACCCAAAATTGAATGCAGGTGGATCCACTTCCTAACCCTACCACAAACCCACCACATATGTTCAGGAGGTCCCCCTTCCTGACATCAGTCATCACGTCGACATCGGCCATCACCTTCGTCTTGCCTTAGGAGCACTCCCATAACCTATCTTGTTAATGAGAACTACACTACTGGCCATTAAAATTGCTACACCAAGAAGAAATGCAGATGATAAACGGATATTCATTGGACAAATATATTATGCTAGATCTGACATGTGATTACATTTTCACGCAGTTTGGGCTCATAGATCCTGAGAAATCAGTACCTAGAACAAACACCTCTGGCCGTAATAACGGCGCTGATACGCGTGGGCATTATTAAGTCAAACAGAGCTTGGATGGTGTGTACAGGTACAGCTACCCATGCAGCTTCAACACGATACCACAGTTCATCAAGAGTAGTGACTGGAGTATTCTGACGAGCCAGTTGGTCGGCCACCATTGACCAGACGTTTTCAGTTGGTGAGAGAGCTGGAGAATGTGCTGGCCAGGGCAGCAGGCGAATATTTTTTGTATCCAGAAAGACCAGTACAGGACCTGCAACATGCAGTCGTGCTTTATCCTGCTGAAATGTAGGGTTTCGCATGGATCGAATGAAGAGTAGAGCCTCGGATCGTGACACATCTGAATTGTAGCGTCCACTGTTCAAAGTGGCGTCAATACGAACAAGAGGTGATCGAGACGTGTAACCAATGGCACCCCATACCATCACGCCGGGTGACACGCCAGTATGGCGATGACGAATACACCCTTCCAATGTGCGTTCACCGCGATGTCGCCAAACACGGATGTGACCATCATGATGCTGTAAACAGAACCTGGATTCAACAGAAAAAATGACGTTTTGCCATTCATGGACCCAGGCTCGTCCTTGAGTAAACCTCCTGTCTGTGATGCAGCGTCAAGGGTGACCGCAGCGATGGTCGCCGGGCTGATAGTCCATGCTGCTGCGAACGTCATCGAACTGTTCATGCTGATGGTTGTTGTCTTGCAAACGTCCCCAAGTGTTGACTCAGGGATCGAGACGTGGCTACACGATCCGTTACAGCCATGCGGATAAGATGCCTGTCATCTCGACTGCTAGTGATACGAGGCCGTTGGGATCTACGCGACAGCCGTACACCTGCGATGCCACAGGCACGTTTCGAAACTTACGAAAAGCAGACGGCACCACGAAGACACCGCGTACCTCAGGCATAATTTTCGGAACTATTCGGACCACATCAGGAAGCGGCAAGATGAGCCTGGCAAGACACCAAGCCAATATGTGACAGGGAAATAAAAGGGCGCGAAGTATATAGCGTACTGCATACTGCAACTTGCGCAGAGCCGATGAAAGAAAGTCATTGTGTTCCAGTACAGCGATACCACACAGGGCTAGGCGAAAGTTACAGTGGGCAATATCCCATGGATTTACCATAACATGGAAAACAGAAATGTGAAGTGATAGGAAACAGTAGCGGCGAGGATTCTCGAATTTTGTACGGTACCATGACTAGGTACAACAACGATAATTTCCTCACTGTATGGAAGTTTCAGCATTTCTGTGAAGGAAACTCACTGCATCCACAAACCTTCATTGATCAATTTAGAGTAGAACTACCGGAACACTAGACATTAGCACACAAACTAGTCTTTATACGTGCCCATATGTCTCGATCAGTAGCAGAAACGATGCAAAACGTAGCACGTACATGTCGATCATATGAAGATTTCAGAGAGGTTTCTCTAACGCTATTGGTCGAGTGAAGTTTAAAATAGTGTGAAGTATGCATTAATACAAAATCCATACTTCAAGGATACCGGAGAGAAGGGTCCTGTAGAATTTTTCTAAGCAATGGCAAAGAAAACCAATGTTTGGATATGCCATACAGCGACGGAAAATTGATTAAATTGTGTTCCATGAAGCCACCTCTAAAATACAAACAGTCATTGGTAGGGCGCGGAGCTTTCAAAGGAACTTCGTGAGAAATATAATTCATATTCTCCGAAAATGAGGCAAGAAAAAAGAGGAACCCGAATGAAAACGTGAATAAAAGACCGCGAAATGCGCCGGAGACCGCACGAAGGAATGTCAGCTACTACGAACCGCGTGCGATTCCAACAGGGAAATGGGTACGGATACTGCACAAGAAATGACAATGGTTATCCACTCAGGAATGGTAATGATTGCTACAGGGAGAATAACAGCAATCGCAGCGGGTATAGGAGGACGAACAGGCCGAGAAATATCCAGTAACGAAACCAGTATTGACAAGTCGAACAAAGACAGGAAGGACCATAAGGAGACGTGGAGATAAGGTCACCAAACCCTGATAAACGTTCGAATTGACGAGGGAGAGCGCAAGTCAATGAGCACAGCGCACCTATCCAAGCAAGCAGCAGCGACATAATGAGAGAAATATACACCTTATGATTAAAGACCAAAACCGCAGGGACCGAAAGATGTCATGATACCGCAAACATCAGGTTGGACAGGAATTAGTTGGAAGGATTTGCAATAAACGGACTGCTGGAACAAACTGAAGCAGGCATAACGGAACTCGCGTTAAAAGACAATGTAGTTAACACTGTAGAGTTATTTAATACGGAAACTAGGGAAACACGATTCAAAGAGGGTAACGTACCGTCAGGAGAAATAAACATTTTGTCACGGCAGGTAACAAATGAAGAAATAGGATCGCCGGTATCAAACGAAGGCAGGAAAACAATATCATCATGCTGGGGAGATACTAGATGAAGGGATACCGACGAAGAAAACAAACTGCCAGAGGCAGGCATAATGAGAGAATAGAACAGGGACGAAGTAATTAGGATTGCAGAGTTATTTGAGGCTGAGACCAGGGAAAACGAACTCAAGGGGGATAATGCGCAGTCGATGGAAGTTTAAAATAAATTACAATTGGGCACAGGTCCCACTGTGTACAGTTATGGAAGTTACAAAGATGTAATAAGGACATTTAGACGCGATTATTAAGGAGTTTCCACGTAGGAAGAAGAGGCAGATCTAGTTGAATTGAGGGAAGACGAAGTTACATGTGGAGAAGAACTTGTGGAAGAGAGCGACATAGTGGTCAAGGCATATCCGACGGAAGGTTCGAATTCACAGGTAAGTAACGACTCACGTATGATTCATTAGAGGATGCTTTAATGCAGGGAGATGAGGAAGATCAGAGGAAGCTAGTCGAGATTCAACCAGCTGTGAAGGCCATTGTAGCAAAAATCCCAATTAATGTAGTCATACACAGCGGAACCCAGCTAACCGCGATTTCCGAGAACTTGCTTAAACAAAGAAATGGTAATGAAGAATTGCTGATCTTGAAAACGAAGAAGATCAAAGTGAGGGGTTCCATCTAAAATCACGTTGTAAATGTTAATAAACGAACAAGGTTAACTCTTTCGTGCCAAGGTCAATAGATCTATGCCAATTCCGTTTTCATACTGAAATTAACGTTGGACGTGGTAATAGCTGCGGATTTTCTGAATAAAAGACGAGCAATGATAGACATGGGAACTGGTAGCGTGACATTTTTGAACATTACGCTTCTCTTTGAGCAAATGTTGAAATTAGAAGAAATGCCAGTACTGAATAACTAGTTAAGAATGATGTTAGGCACAAACCTGAAGTCAGGGAACACAAACCATTTAGTGTACCATCTTGTACAATACCACTAAGTTACAGAAGTATTCACAGAGATATCCAAAATGTTAGACGATGACATTTTTGAACCAGCCTCCTCATCATATAACAGTACTCTCCATATTGTGAGTAAAAAAGATGGTAGTATCCGGTTAGTGCTTCATTCCCGACAGATAAACGCCATCATTATCACAGGGACACGTCGATCTGAAAAGTTAGGAGAGCTAATTCAAAATTACATGGCGTAAACCTATTCTGATCCATTGACATACGTTCTAGCTTCTGGTAGATTGAACTGGCACCTGAATGTACAAAATATACATCATTCGTTGTTTTTGACAGATGTTGCCAATTTAAACGATTACAATTTGGCATGAATATATCAGCGGCAGTCATTAGGTGGTTTAGCACCACACTGAGTCCTGAAATCTTACAGAAAATAACGTGTTCTGTTGATGATGTCATTATAGCCGAACCCTTACGACAGCAGCACAACAACACGCCCAGCCAGTTTTAGCAGACCATTAAGGATCATGGTGTAACTGTCAACGTAACGAAGTCCAAATTTGGAATGCGAGAAGTCTGATTCATAGGGCATATAATATCAGAAAAAGGAGTGATGCCAGATCCTACCAAATTAACAGCAATTAAAGAATTTAGCAAACCATATAATAAAATGATTGATGGGATTTTTAGGATCAATGAGATCCTACAAAAAATTCATGTGGATTGACACTCTCGTAACGCCGCATCTATGTTTACTTACTGGAAAAAATACGTCATGGGTATGAGATCAGCAAGCTAGTGAAGAGTTTTTAAAACTGAAAAATGAATTAGCAGCAGCACCAATACTATTTCACCCCTACCTGACACAAAATTTTTGTATGGCCACGGACAGTGCAAAGACAGGATTGGTAGTGGTTTTGTACCAGTAAAATGAACAGGAAGGGCAGATGAATTACAAACCAATTGCACTTGCCAGTCGAGTACTCACAAAAAATGAGAAAAATTATTCAGTTACATAGTTGGAAGCATTGGCCGTTGTATGGGGGTTCCAACGTTTTAGATATTTCCTGTTCGGGAGAAAAACAAAAGTATTCACAGACAACAAAGCTTTAGAGTTCATATTATCCGCCTCATGGAAGGCTAACTAGAAGGACGTTAACTTTACTGGAGTTTGATTCCACAATCACACACATTGTACGACCAGACAATATAATAGCAGGGGCCCCATCACGATGTCCTCAAGGAGCATCTAAGAGCACAGGTTTGGAATCAGAGAAAGATCAGTTCACAATATATTACATGAGAAACATACCCTTCGAAAACTACATTACTACTGCGTTGCGAAACATAGATAAAGAGCAGGGCTAAGATTCGGATATACTCAGGATGAAACAAAAATGGAAAAGCAGGAATTTCCTAGAGATCAGACAACATCTCTTGAAAAACGTCTTATTTTTCAGACGACATGTTGCCACCAGCGAATGGTTAGCTTGCATCCCGGTTGAAAGAGTTAATAAATACCTATGGTACACATATTTAAGTAATGGCCACTTTGGACCAAAAATTACTTCCTAAAACTAAAACAAATAAGTCACTTCCAAAATGGTTCAGATGGCTCTGAGCACTATGGGACTTAACTTCTGAGGTCATCAGTCCCCTAGAAATTAGAACTACTTAAACCTAATCAACCTAAGGACATCACACACATCCATGCCCGAGGCAGGATTCGAACCTGCGACCGCAGCGGTAGCGCGATTCCAGACTGTAGTGCCTAGAACCAGGCGGCCACCCCAACCGGCAAACAAGTCACTTTCCTGATGCAGAAAGACAAATAGGAAAAGTTTTATTTAAGTGCAAAAAATGCATGAGAGCAAAAGACGTCACGTTTCGGACCAAACCATCTACGTTTTCAATAACCCTGACAGATTAAAACAGATAACGGCAACAGATTTAATGGGACCTCTCCCACGCACAAAGAACTTTCATATTCGTGGTACAAGAATTAACTTCAAAATCTGTTACTTTAACGCCTTTGAAGCGAGTAACAGGGCCTACAACAACCAAAGTAATCGAACAGGATTTTCTCAAAGAAGTAGGTCGGGTGGACGAATGATTTCAGATAACGGGTCGTAAGTGGACAGGACACTGTATGATGGCTCTTTTTAACAGCTTTTTAACAGCTTTAATAAATTATTGTCTCTTCTTTCTGTAGTCCGTATCCGGCCATGAATCGGACAGCATTTCCCACGCTGGCTGGCTGGGTGACGAAGCGACCATATGTCGCGCATAGTGGGGACGGGCTCGGCGTTGGACCGTAGCAACAAGCGTTTGCCTGGGAAATATACATGACGGAAAGTACAGCCATCTTGGCGCCAAAGTCACCGATTTTTATTGATATTTAATAATTAAAGTCATTTATGACAACATGAATACTAGGAGGAGACTGGATGTTTAAAACTATTTATCATAATTTTGCCTCACTAAAATTCACACCCGTTTATTAACAAATGCATATCTTAGTAAGTACGAACTTGATCGGAAATCCTCGAACTGTGACGGAACTAGTAGGAGATACGGACTGTGCACCAAAGTCGGCAGTCGGCGTTAATAGCTCTTCCTGTCTTGTTCGGTGGTAGCCGTTCTCTCGGTTACGAGTAGTTTGTGACATGAGTGTTTCATTATTGATCTAATGGGTGTAAAAGTGATATTACGGGTTTCTGAATGTTAATTTCGAGTAAATAGATACCCCAATGTTGACCGACAGCAATTTCACATAATTAGCTTCCACCGACAGAGACATCCAATGCGCCAATGAAGAATCTGCACGGGACGACATTTACGAGAGCTGCACCGCGCACAGGTAGGAGGAAATCCGACGACACGACCCACCAAGGCGGATCAAGGAAGGTCCGACTTACACTCGCAAATTCCGATTGGAAATTCTGACCAGTCATGCTGTACGTCTACGGACTCGTGGCTAAGCTGAGTAATAATAGTATCAGTTTAGAAGCGAGGGAATCTTGCAATACGTTGAAACAGTAAAAAATTAAACCTATATTTATATCGAAATATAAACCCAGTGAAAATTCAGAGGAACGGTCATTGAATGACATAGCTACTTTATGTCGACTGTATGCCAGAAAAAAAAATAATACTTGGGATGTACGCCTGAGAGATTTCTAAGGCTTTACAAACCAAATGTCACACAGCAGTAACCTACTTTCACCCATCACAGTGTATAAAAACATTAAGCCCCTAATAAAACCAAAGAAACAATAAGATTTCCCACAGTACCGGTCAGCCAACACAAATGCATTGTAGCCATAGCATTAACAAACATTAAAAGGGCAGCCATGGAAAGAAAAGAAATAGGGCATAAGACAGCAGTGAAAAGGACATCCGCTGTAGGGCAGAAGGTCTCTGTGAAATCTCATCATCTTCCCAGTGAACACAAACAAAAGAGGCATAGAAAGGACCAGAATTAATAACTAGAACTCCTCACAAAAACGCCGTAGAGCTAATGAATCCAAAGGCACAATGAAGTTAAGGACTTCATCACGTAAGCCATATTAAAAGTTATGGTGAATAATCACGTATAGACCAGTAAATAATATCAAAGAAGCCGTCAAGTGCGTTTCAGACAGGACGTGACCAGGAGTCTGAAGAAAAGAAGAGACAGAGGAGGAAAAACAAGAAGTACCTTAAAGTTTAATACGTAGCAACTAACACTATATGTAGAGTTTGCAAAGGTGAAACCGATAAATCATGATGTATTAACATGACATACTAACATGCTATTGAACGACACCACACATAATGAGCACAGCGACTCTTATTAGCCTAAGATATTGGAAGAAATTGGAACCTGACAGAGAAAATAGAATTGTAGCACGGAGATAGGACGCCAAACCATGTAAAGAATTTCGTAAGAGGCGTACATTAGGCATTAGGCATAAGGTAGAATATAATAAGAGATACTTATACACAAACCTTCAGCAAGAACATTCGTCAACTGCCCACGACGATGCGGGGATGACAACTAAAAATGTATATGGGATGTGAATGGACGAGATCAACGATTTTCTACGATTCGGAGGCGCTGCCGAGGGCACAAGAACAATGGAGATTCGTAACCAAGGCAACCCTTGTACCTAACTATGGGAGCAACCTCGCCATGGTAAAGTACAGGGAGGGTGGATGAACAGCAGAAGATCGACGTTGACTCAAGGCTTTGCGAAAATTCGCTTTCGACATATACTAATGTCGGAAGGACTGCAGGGAGCGACGGGCCACAGAAAACGAAACAGTAGCCAATGCGCGTAGTAAAAACAAAACGCCTCGCCGAAACCCCAGCTTGGTTGACGCACATTTTGGCAATAAAAAATTGAAAAATACGTGTAGAGCTGCAGTTGCCACCAGACTGCGATATTATATTGAACTACAAAGCTGGAGGAGAATCAGTAAGTCACTGCTGAAATACACGCCCTAATCAACGATTGAAACAATAATGAATGTGAAACATCAAAGCAACTAGTAGTCAATAATTTCCTATATCCTGCTCGGAGAAGAGACAAGGTTCAATTGTGAAGATAGGAAAATGTGTGGAAGAACAGGAGATGAAAAGCCCCAAGACTGATGTTGAAGAGAGATAGGCGACAATATTTCAAGATACACCTTTCCAAATACCCATCGTATTGTAAACTGGTTGTCTGCGAAGTGCTCCAAAAATGTAAATACCTTCAGAAATGTCTTGAGATCAAAAATACAAGTATTTAATAGCCAGTACTCCACGAGGCTCTGCACTAAAATGTTCACATTATTATGAGAGCCACACCAAACTACGGCAATATCCTGTTGCAAAATTCGACGAAGAGCGACGATGCCCGCTCAAACATCTCGTACAAGTCCTTTAGCTTCATACAAAGTCGACCAGCCGGTGTGGCCGAGCGGTTCTAGGCACTTCAGTCTGACCGCTACGGTCGCAGGCTCAAATCCTGCCTCGGGCATGGGTGTGTGTGATGTCCTCAGGTTAGTTAGGTTTAAGTAGTTCTAGGGGACTGATGGCCTCAGATGTTTAGTCCCATAGTGCTCAGAGCCATTTGAACCATTTGAACCCTGCAAAGTCATTCATCGTCACCCTCACGCAAGAACATTCGTAGACATAGTGTAAAAATAGTGGTCGAAATTAGGTAAAGATCAGTGTCAAACAGTGAAAAAGCTGCAAGAAGCACAATAATTAACATATGACTAAGACGTACTGATAAAAGTTACGTCTCCCTATACAACATGTGTAAGCGTCTCAATAGGAACTGAACAAAAGTCTTTCAATGATCTGTTTCATGAGTAATGCAGGAGAAACCTTTTTGTAAAGAAATGTTTTATGTACTTATAAGGTTAATTACAATAATATGTTAAAAAGAATACCTGTTCATGTATATTGTGTCTTAAAGGTAATATTTTCATAAAGTTAATTTACTGTCTACGAGTGTAATATTTCAAAATTGTATTCATGCGTAAAGAGTGTATTTTTGGATTAGGTATAAAGTCATTTCATTTTTTTAGCTGATTTAAACTGTAATTGGTTGAGAACATACATCAGTAGATAGACGTGAGAGGCTCCTCATCTTCTAAATAAAATATAAAATACATATAACACTTTTAAGTAAATAGGATGAAATTGATATCAGTATTCAAATAAAATTGTACTCTTCACTTAAGGGAGACACTGAAATCATTAACCAAGTAAATCGTTTTAAAAATTAAAGTATATCAACCAACGGAACTAAGTACAATAAGGACTAAACCAAGTAGCTGACCAATATTCAATGGTTGAGAAAAAGTGTAATTTTTGACTGATTTAGAAATGCATCAACCATTGTCTAACTTCAGTACAAAAATTATAGCGGAACGGTGGTGATATGTAAGGTGTCAAACAAATAATACACCTTACATCGAATTCCTGAAACAATTCCGGTTAAATCAATACGTCACACGACATAATTACGTGAAAATCTATGAATTATAGACAAAGTGAATAAACAAGCAAGCCAGCATTTTGTGAATATAAACCACTAACACACACACTAGTAACTGCACGCAAGTGATTTCCCAGACCAGAGCTACGAGACGCAGTTCTGAGCGATGGAGAATTTTATGACGGAAACAGTCATCCGATTGTTAGTCCGAAACCTACACCAAAGTACATCTAGCGGACACAATGGAATGCCGGAGCCACTGCACAGACCATCGGCAAAAGCCGCACTTGGCACTGCTTTAGATGAAGACTCCTTGGAAACCTTTTCTGCAGGAACACGGATAGAGATGGCAAGTAAACGTCTGGAGAAACATAACAGAAAACATTGGTGACTCACTTTAGCTACCTGCGTTAAAACACGAATGAAAGAAAAACCTGTTATCTCAGTACCACGTAGCGGAAGTTAAACTCTGCCCTAGGAAAGAAACGCCGCCTGTGATAGGCCACAAAAACTCTAATGCGTTGAGTTATAACACGTACGAGCGCCCTGACTACCAAGAAAGAAAATGCGTGGCTACTACCTCTGATACAGGCATATATAGACAGAGAAATTCGGTCCTCCTCTTGAAGCAAATCGTCGAGTGTTTAATACAAGGCGACTCGTGTCATGCTGGGGCTATTGCGCGAGTAATTATGTGAACACTTGAAACTTCCTGGCACATTAAAACTGTGTGCCCGACCGAGACTCGAACCCTTTGCCTTTCGCGGGCAAGTGCTCTGCCAACTGAGCTACCGAAGCACAACTCACGTCCGGTACACACAGCTTTACTTCTGCCAGTATCCGTCTCCTACCTTCCAAAATTTACAGAAGCTCTTCTGCGAACCTTGCAGAACTAGCACTCCTGAAAGAAAGGATACTGCGGAGACATGGCTTAGGCACAGCCTGGGGGATGTTTCCAGAATGAGATTTTCACTCTGCAGCGGAGTGTGCGCTGATATGAAACTTTCTGGCAGATTAAAACTGTGTGCCCGACCGAGATTCGAACTCGGGCCCTTTGCCTTTCGCGGGCAAGTGCTCTACCAACTGAGCTACAGAAGCACGACTCACGGCCGGTACTCACAGCTTTACTTCTGTCAGTATCCGTCTCCTACCTTCCAAACTTTACAGAAGCTCTTCTGCGAACCTTGCAGAACTAGCACTCCTGAAAGAAAGGATACTGCGGAGACATGGCTTAGCCACAGCCTGGGGGTTGATTCCCGAATGAGATTTTCACTCTGCGGCGGAGTGTGCGCTGATATGAAACTTTCTGGCAGATTAAAACTGTGTGCCCGACCGAGACTCGAACTCGGGACCTTTGCCTTTCGCGGGAAGTGCTCTGCCAACTAAGCTACCGAAGCACGACTCACGTCCGGTACTCACAGCTTTACTTCTGCCAGTATCCGTCTCCTACCTTCCAAACTTTACAGAAGCTCTTCTGCGAACCTTGCAGAACTAGCACTCCTGAAAGAAAGGATACTGCGGAGACATGGCTTAGCCACAGCCTGGGGGATGTTTCCAGAATGAGATTTTCACTCTGCAGCGGAGTGTGCGCTGATATGAAACTTCCTGGCAGATTAAAACTGTGTGCCCGACCGAGACTCGAACTCGGGACCTTTGCCCTTCGCGGGCAAGTGCTCTGCCAACTGAGCTACCGAAGCACGACTCACATCCGGTATTCACAGCTTTACTTCTGCCAGTATCCGTCTCCTACCTTCCAAACTTGCAGAGTGAAAATCTCATTCTGGAAACATCCCCCAGGCTGTGACTAAGCCATGTCTCCGCGGTATCCTTTCTTTCAGGAGTGCTAGTTCTGCAAGGTTCGCAGAAGAGCTTCTGTAAAGTTTGGAAGGTAGGAGACGGATACTGGCAGAAGTAAAGCTGTGAGTACCGGACGTGAGTCGTGGTTCGGTAGCTCAGTTGGTAGAGCACTTGCCCGCGAAAGGCAAAGTTCCCGAGTTCGAGTCTCGGTCGGGCACACAGTTTTAATCTGCCAGGAAGTTTCATATCAGCGCACACTCCGCTGCAGAGTGAAAATCTCATTCTGGAAACATCCCCCGGGCTGTGGCTAAGCCATGTCTCCGCAGTATCCTTTCTTTCAGGAGTGCTAGTTCTGCAAGGTTCGCAGAAGAGCTTCTGTAAAGTTTGGAATGTAGGAGACGGATACTGGCAGAAGTAAAGCTGTGAGTACCGGACGTGAGTCGTGCTTCGGTAGCTCAGTTGGTAGAGCACTTTCCCGCGAAAGGCAAACGTCCCGAGTTCTAGTCTCGGTCGGGCACACAGTTTTAATCTGCCAGGAAGTTACATATCAGCGCACACTCCGCTGCAGAGTGAAAATCTCATTATGTGAACACTTGTCCACAGGTTCGTCTAAACTCGCAAGGAGTTAAACTGCAAAGTCTCCTAGTACAGAGAATCGCACCGAGTACTTATAGTTAACGCTTGCGTGCGATTTGAGGACAATGATGTACATGCTATATCCGCCAAATAGCGTATACCATGTCATTTAACTTAGCTAATGAACAACTAGGAGTCTCAGCTTCACCGAAGGTGTTAGAAATGTATCAAAATGTGGCTTAACAGTCGAGAGAGATTTACCATAGATTATTAGGTTCACAGCTCGTGCCGACAGCCTCCGCTGCTGCCACCGACGAAAGCTAAACACGCGCACTCGCACTAGGCCAGCAAGTGATATTCAATTGTCACTCAGACCTGCGGTCATATCCGCGTCTCTTATTTTTTCGTACATTCAACCATGACCTGTAGTTAAACATATTCATTATTGTCTGGCTTAATTGAAGAAGAAACGCGAGATATCCGATTTAACGAAAACAATTGATCAGCCACTGTAGAGTGCTTTATACCCTGAAGTTGTTGAATTGTTTATATGTGTACTTCCTTCTGATTGCTCTTTACCGACCCCCACCCATTAATCGGTTATTTTTGTTGTGAATTTTTAGCTTATTTGATATCTCTGTATGTACGAGGGTAAGTCAATTATTGCCACGCGGGATTAGCCGAGCGGTCGCAGGCGCTGCAGTCATGGACTGTGCGGCTGATCCCAGCGGAGGTTCGAGTCCTCCCTCAGGCATAGGTGTGGGTGTTTGTACTTAGGATAATTTAGGTTAAGTCGTTTGTAAACTTAGGGACTGATGACTTTAGCAGATAAGTCCCATAAGATTTCACACACACACACACACAAGTCAATTATCATCTCCAAAGTAGTTACAAAATTTTATTCTAATCGAAGAGGAAACTTACAAGAATATAAGTTTTCGACGTAGTCTCCTTGTGTTTCAACACGCTTTGTCCAGATTTGTGCAAGCTTCCTGATGACCTCATAAAGGAAGGTTCTCGGTTAAGCTGCGAGCCAGGAATGCACCGCTTCTTTCACTGCTTCGTCCGAGGCAAATCGACGGCCCCATGCCTGTTTAGATGGACCAAAGAAGTGATAGTCAGAAGAGGCGAGATAGGGGCTATATGGAGAATGATCCAATACTTCAAATTTGAGTTTCTGAACCATTTCAGCAGTGTGGGCAGCAGTATGCTGACGGGCATTGTACGACAACACAACACCTTTTGACGGCAATCCTCGGCGTTTGCTTCGAACTGCAGGCTTTACCCTGGCCCTAGGCATCTCACTGTAACGTAGACTGTTTATTGCTGTGCCCCTTTCCCCATAATGTTCCAATACAGGGCCTTGTGCGTCCTAAAATCCGTAAGCATCAGTTTTTCTTCGGACGGTTGGGTCTTGAACTTTTTCTTGCACGGCGAATTTGGATGTTTCCATTGCATACTCTTCCGTTTACTCTCCGGCTCGTAATGATTGATCCATGTTTCGTCACGAGTAATTATCCTGTCTAATAAGTTGTCCCGTTTGTTACCACAGTGATCCAAATATGTTTTGCAGATGACCAAGCATGTTTGTTTATGCAACTGTGTGGGCTGTTTTGTCACCCATCTTGAACAAACTTTATGACACCCAAGCCTGTTGTGGATTATTTCGTAGGCAGAACCGATACTAATTTTCAGACAATGTGCCACTTCGTCAATAGTTAATCGTCTGTCTAAGAGGATCATTTCACGTGAACGCTCAATGGTTTCTTCATTTGTGGCGGTAAACGGTCGTCCGGCTCCTTCATGGGGCGTATCACTTGTGCGACCATTTCGGAATTTTTCTTTCCATTCGTAGACACTCGGTTGTGGCAAAACGTTGTTCCCGTACTGTATCGAAAGTCTTCGATGAGTTTCGGCCCCTGATACACCTTCCGACCACAAAAAATAGGTCAGTGAATGTTGCTCTTCTGTGGTGCAATTGGGCAGTGGAGCAGCCTTGATTAACAGGACGGCAGCTATGACGCAACTAACCAAACAGCGTGTAAATTGCAAAGATATAACAACAAATCAACAAAACATGCGTCATCAACGTAAAACGACAGTACTACCAAAATAAACAAACATATAGCTAAATTTCAGATAATAATTGACTTACCCTCGTATCATAGTTATGATATTACGATATAATGAAGTCATACTTAGAGAAAAATAACCCTTGGTAATTGAAAATCTAAGATTTTAATTTTTCCTGACATATACATACATCTGAACCCGTACACTAATTTCTGTTACCGATATCATTTGCTGTACAGGGAGTGTAATGGAACTGACATAGAGGTGATTGTTTGATTACATCACTGTCTGTACTGCTGCACTCCCCTAAACTCTACATGAGGGACATGGTATATTCCTACCTTGCAGGCCGTAGGTTCAACACCATATTCCTAGAACTCTCACAGAGCGTTCTTGCGCAACTGTGGTTCTAATGTGTGAATTCCTAAGAGACCAAACTACTGCGGTCATCGGTCCCTACACTTACACACTACTTAAACTAACTTATGCTAAGAGCAACACACACACACATGCCAGAGGGAGGACTCAAACCTCCGGTGAGGGAGGCCGCGCAATCTGTAACATGGCACCTCTAAGCACGCTGCCAATACGTGCAGCTGCGCAACTGTGGTAAGAATATAGATCAGAACCATTCTCACACATGTTAGAACCTTACATTACATCTATTTTATTTTTATTAATGTGCTTCATACAGCCTTGTTTCATGATAATGTCCATTCCTTTCAACTGCTGTTCCAAGTCAGTTGCTGCTTGTGACACAAATACAATGTCATCGGCAAATGGCAAAGTTTTTTGCTTCTCCCTGAGCTAAAATTACTTGTTCAAGATTATCTTTCATTCCCTTTACTGCTCGTTTAGTGTACAGATTAACAAACCGGTGTCATTCACTTTTCAACCATTCCGCCCCTTTCTTGCTCCTCGACTCTCATAACTGCTGTCTGGTTTCTGTACAGGCTGTATACAACCTTACATTACCCGTATTATAGCCCTGCTATCTTCAGATTTTTAATGTATTCCAGCCGACATTGTCAAAAGCTTTCATAAAATCTACAAAAAACAAAAATTTAGGTTAGCATTTACTTAACCTATCTTCTAGGGTAAGTGCTATGGTCAGTATTGCGTCGTATTGTGGGGCGGCGAAGAAGTTGTCGAATGAGTTGTTTGAATGTTCATTTCACGTAACAGACTATTGCCGATGCAACATATGTGGGACGGCGAAGAAGTCGTTGTTTAATGTTGAATGAAAGTTGAACATTGCCACCTTAAATCACGCGAGCCTGGCAACTAATTTGGTGGCCAGTCAGAAAGCGAAGGGAAACTTACTGACCTTAGTTCCCAGTCTGCACGGCCACATTCCTGTACAGCCCAGCTAAACGAAAAATATCCATAGTTCTTCACGGGATTAGGGCTGCTTCAATAAAATTTAAAGTTCCAAACAAGATTTTATTATCTTAAAGGCTCACACAAATTACTCGAAACTTCTGAAAATGCTAAAGACATTAAATATTGTTAATTCAGCCAATCGTTTAATAGTTCCGAGGCGACTTCTACAGCAAGTTCCTCCCGAATAGTTCATTACTCTAACTAACGGTGCTCTATTAATAGTTCGCAATAATGTTAAAAAAAAAGATTAATGCTCGCCTTAAAAGTGGAGTTAGTCACCACTTGCCACGCGGAATTATACTTCACACGGACGGCACAATAACAGTTTGTTACCGAAGTCTAAACGATCCAGGACGGTGTACAGTCCTCGCGATTTTCAATGTCCGTTTACATTGCTAAGTACGCGCATGTCACAGCCCGCTATGACGTCACCCGAGGCGAGGCGCGATCGGACGTTAAGCTCGCGTGGACTAGGCGTTGGTCTAATGCGGAGTGAGCTTACTACTGCCTCTGCCGCTCTTTTTATATAGCTCCGGCGCGTACCGCCAAGAGAGCATCTGTTCTTTCCGTTCCTATGCAGATGCCTGCAGCCTCCAAATGATCGCTATCTCAGGCACATAATCTTAAATATCACATTTAATAATAGCTTTACAAACTTCTCAATTTTTGTATACATACATCTGAGCAGTACAGAAGCACGTAGAAAATCTCAGCCCGCTAAAATTAAAACTTTACTCTCTAGAATTTTTACAATGGAACTAACGGTAGATTGTTACCTCTGAACCATAGCTTTATCAAGACTTGTATCAGCTGTTAATTATGCTACAAGACTAAAACTTGGTGTAGCTTTGTTAATTGTCCTATCTGATCATTGGTCTTAAAGAATTTGTTTTATCATTAAAATTTAAAGTACTTAATCTATAATGCTTATGTACATTTTACTCACAAAAGTAGTTTTTACTAAATTACTAAAAAAACTAGAAGAGGTAACTGATTGTGGTATTTCCATTATTATTATTAGGGTGAACTGAAGCATCCTACCAATTTTCAATATTGTAGCTCTATTATTTCGCGCCTCTGATTTTTCCGAAAAATGCGGATTCTGGAGTCAATTTTAGTTTTATGGTTTTGGAAACCAGCACCACTCATTAATGACTTCTTACTGCACCTTCTCACCAAATTTTGGCTTCCTAGCGTCATTATTTAGCGCCTCCTATTTTTCTTTCAAAACGTGAATTTTACGTAAACTACTAATTTTATAACATTAAGATTTGTTACCTGAAACATTATTACATAGAACTATACTTTAACAAAGTTTTACACACAAATCTTAATTTTTTACTTTTATGTTAAATGTGGTGCAATACTATATGCAGGCGCGTTACGATGACGTGACGCTACTAGCAGTGAACTAGGGTAAGTCCCGTGCACTTGCTCGCCTCTGTATCTTATACATGATACAGCGCTTGCTTTGCTTCATCACCCCCTTTTTAATTTTCGTGAAAATCTATTTTTGAACAAAATTAAATTTCTAAAAGAACAAACAAGCGATGGATTACTTTAGTATACCTCTTTCAACTTAAGTTGCTTCTTCTTAGGAAATTCCTTATTACTACATACACAAAATAACCATACTCATATACACATAGAAAACCTAGTACAGAAGACATTCACAAATTATTTACATACATTTACATGGAAATATAAATTTTTCAATGGTTACAAAATAGTTATTTTTTTTTTTTTAAATCAGTCTCTTCCTGAAAAAGAAAATACACACGACTTTTATCACTGCAACGCACTCACATTTTTCTTTTACTATAATACTCGGCACTGTGGTGGGTGTCCTATTGTAACACTCATTTAATTTCACTGATTGACAAAATTGTGGGAGGAAATTGTATTCACTGTGGTTTGCGTCTCTACTTCAATCTCCCTACCGCTTGTTGTCAGTCATTCATGCAGCCTGCATGTCCCTGAGAAACAGACAATACAGTCTAAGTTTCTGTTTTCAACTTATATCTAAGGTAGGACAAAGTACATTTTATAGTTTATATTCTGGCACTATTTTACTAATTGTGAAGTTGTCAGAAAGACATTTAGCACTAAGTCGTATCTGATACAATAGCTCCTACTTTCTTCTTTCATAAATAATCTTTTAGGTTCCTAAATAGTGAAAATTCTTTTAGCAAATTAATATATTAAGATCTTGCTTCAACTTAGAAAATTGAGTTACCTTTTAGTTTTAATGTACTCTGGCTTAATTATCGTATGGATTAGTTCATCAAAGAAGTCATTTGCTGACCAGCACTTTGCTTTATTGTATGAATTACTAAAGAAATTAGTTATTTTCAGTATACCGATTCCAAATTTCTGCATTTTCCAATATTTGTGTGTTTCTGTTGTCTGTTTAACTATTTATTTGCCTCAAGCAAGATTTAGCGTTTTTCACCATTTCACGAGACGTGAGGGAATTATTCTTTAATCCTACATCATTTACTTCAATTTACTTACTTCACTTCTTCACCTTATTCATTTTCTCCCTTTTCTTCCAGATTCAAAATACTTCATTTCTCCACTTCTTTCTCCCTTTTCCTTTTGTCAGCCTATTGACGTCCTGTTTCTATATATTTGGTGCGATCCTCACACCACTTCCACACATCTCCATTTATTTAATTCTAAAACGCCATTGCTTGCCTCTATGAGCATTACCTCCTTACGCTGTTTTCCTTCAGACAACCTTATTTCTAGCAACATACTACCTTCGGCATAATCTCATGGATTATTCATATTCATACCGTACTTCGTATACTGCAAAGTGTCTCTCTTAGTTGTAGTTTCTAACCCTTTACAATTACATGAAATATTTTAATTTATTTATTTTAGCCATGTTTGCCTCTTATTGGTACTCAGACTTTTGTTTTGCCATTCACTAGGTAGATCCTTACTAAGAATACTTAAAACCTAATAGCATATATACAACATGAAGACATATGTGATTCTTACCTGTTATGATAGACCAGAAGAAGGGAATGCAACTTGAAAAGGAAATAAAGTTTCACCCAGCTGGGACAGCACGGTACGCCAAACCGTGTATCCGCCAAAGAGTGGCAGACTCCCTACAGTAATTAATTACTGTTAATTTTAAATTCCTTTAGATCCACAATATTTCTTAGACCTAGTTCTCTCTTACTCTTTGGATATTCCAAACGATAGGCATTTGCATGAGGTTTACTTACTATTCTAAATGGTCCATGATATACATGCATAAACTTTTTAGTTTCTGCAGAAATTTTCTTTGATTTTTCTTTTGTTTTGACCAGCACTAGCTCACCAATTTTAAAACTAGTGAGGGAAGCCCTTGCATCATGCCTCTTTTTCCTATCTAAAGCTCTTTTGCGTATATTTGCCCTGGCCTGTGCTTTCTTCTCATCCAATGTACTCTGACTTAGAACTGGAAAGTCAATCATACTCGGAATGATATTATGTGGTTCCTGATTGAACATCAGCTCACATGGAGCAAAACCTGTGGCATCGTGTTTCAGATTATTAATTATCTCTTCAAAATACTTAATATGATCAGCCCATGTTGAATGCTTCCTAGCACAGTAGGTTCTACATAGTCTATTCAGTTCTCGCATAACCCTTTCACTCATATTTCCCTGCAGAAAGTATGCTGAAATCCTTATATGCCGAGTTCCGCTCCTTTCAAGACACAACTTAAATTTTTCTGATACAAATTGAGGACCATTATCTGACAATAGGTTCTTTGGCTTGCCAATTTTCACAAAATAATCTTTCTCCAATTTATCTACAAGTGTTTTGGCATTGGCTCTCTTAATCGGATACAGTTTAACATATTTACTAAACCCATCAATCACCACAAAAACATGCGTACATCCTCCTTTAGATGTCGGGAGAGGTCCAAAAAGATCAACTGCACATAACTCTAAGGGTTCACTTGGGTCTACGTGATGCATATCCCCTTGCACTATTTTATTTACTGCTCTTACCTTTTGACAAATAACACAGGATGCTAACCTTTCTGCAACTCTACGATGCATGTTATCAAAGATGACTTTCTCATTTAGTTTAGCAATGCACTTTTTTGTACCATAATGACCATACCTTAGATGTACATAATCTATTAGCAGATCTACGTGCTGTGAAGGAAAACACACTTTCCATTCTGCTAAAGTTACCTTCCTCCTACGGAACAAAATTCCTTTGTGTAGACAGTAATATTGTGCTACCTTTGGATAATTAGGGTCCCCTAAATAGCTTTTAACTAGCTTCAATTGATCATCCTCATTCTGTTCTCGTCTTAAATTCTTAAATACTTTCTTTAAGGCACTCTCCTCTCTGAGCTCATGTACTGTCAACATACTTACCTCATTCCTTTCTGCCAAAGGAAGTTCTGATTCATTCCATAATTCAGCACTTCTTGATAGCCCATCTGCTACCAAATTGCTCTTTCCCTGTATATAATTAATTTCAAGATCAAACTGCTGAAGGTACATGGCCCACCTTGTCAACCTTGGATGCCTTAGTTTACAAGTCTTCAAAAATGTAAGTGCTTTGTGATCACTATAGATAATTACCTTCTGTCCTAACAAATAGTGCTCAAACTTCTGCATACCAAATACTATGGCTAGTGCCTCTAATTCTGAGATAGCATAATTTCGCTCAGCAGATTGTAATGAACGACTTGCAAAAGCAATAGTTTTATGAACCTCCTGGTCGCCTTCTGTTTCTAGCTGAAACAATTCTACAGCAATCCCATAACCACTTGCATCCACTGACATGCAAAAGGGTCTTGTAAAATCGGGATGGTGCAAGAGCGGACTATTAATCAAACAATCTTTTAATCCCTCAAAAGCAGACTGGCATTCTGGAGTCCAAACCCATGGGGTATTCTTTTTTAGCAGGTTGAGTAAACATGGATCATTAAATAAATGATCTTTAACAAAACGTCGGTAGAATCCAAACAAACCGAACATTGACCTGAGTTGCTTTTTATTTCGGGGCGCTTCAAACTTTTCAATACATGATAATTTGGATGGATCAGGTAATATACCATCTCTGCTAATTTCATGGCCCAGGAATTTTATTCTGTCCTTTACACATTCAGTCTTTTCTAACTTTAATTTCATACCTCCATTTTCAAGAGCTTCTAGTACCCTGTCCAACAGACTGATATGTTCTTCCCATGTGGGAGTTGCCAACAGAATATCGTCTACGGAAATGGTTACTTGATCTAATAATTCCTGTCCTAATACATGAGCCATAACTCTTACAAAGGCACACACTGAAATATTCAATCCGAACGGAACTACTTTATACTGGTAGCATACTCCTTCATACAAAAATGCTGTATACTTACGTGATTCCTTAGCCAGCGGCAAATTCCAGTAACCACATGTTATGTCCATGGAAGTAAAGTACTTTACCCCTCGGAACTTTTGAATTAACTCATCCATATTTTGAGGACGATCACTTTCTCTGATGACAATTTCATTTAACCAGCGTGCATCCAATACTAATCTAACACTTCCATCACGCTTAGGCACTACAACAAGAGGACTATTGTATTCACTAATTGCTTGCTCTATGACACCCCATGCCAACATACGTTTAATTTCATTTCGCACTGCTTGTTTCCTTGCAACATGTATTGGATAAGGCTTCTTAAAAAATACCTTCCCAGGCTTGATATTCAAATGGCATTCATAACCTTTAACTTCACCAGGTGCGTTTGAGAATACATTACTATGCTTAGTTAACACACTCTTTAACTCTGATCTTTGTTCGTCAGCAATTTGCTTTGTTGATTGTACCTTTTCCTCTATTTCCTTTAGGATGTGTCTCTCTTCAACCTTAGCACTTTCCTCATTCTCACTGAAAACCAAATTTTCCTGCAAGTATCCTTTATTCTTTATTACTCTAATAGGCAGTTCCCAAGTTTCATTACTACCACCTATATGACTTCCTATAAAAGACTCTCTTATCACTTTAGAGTCAGGTAAAGTTAAAATTAAGTTGTTCTGATCAAAATTGATCTTTCCCTGGTACTTTGATAAGAAATCAGTACCAATCAACATATCAACACTTAAGCCTAGCACAATCAAACAAGGATGATCTATTACTACGTCATTTATACCAATGGGTATCAAAGCTTCGTGTTGAACTGGTCTAGAGACTTTTCCAGTAGCACCTATAATCTTTAAGCCACTTACTTTCATAACTGTTAACTTCTCTTTATTGGGTATGGTGTCAAAAAATGTTTGTGATAAAGCACTTGCTTCACTGCCACTGTCAAGCAGACAACGAACAGTGACTCCTGATATGTTTACTTTGATAACAGGGTGAGTTATTTTACATTGAACAGGTTGCTCACACACCTCGTCTAATAAATCTCGTTCTATGTTCTTCCAGCTAAAGTAATTCTGATCAGTTGCAATTACATTTACATTTACATCCTGGGGCTCATCATGCTCTATAATCTTAGCTGCTTTCTCTAATCTGTCCACTAACTTTAAATCGAAGCATCTGACGACTTTTTCTACTTTTGTTTGCTGCACATCAGCCACACTATCCTCTACCTCTGAGCAACTGCGTCCCTGCGCAATATTGCTGTTCATAAGAATGTCGTCACCTTCAACCATTTGTGGCACGTTTACACAGCTACTAGATTCTTTCACCTCGTTACTATTTCTACCCCCTTCATTCATCATTTCCTCCTCTCTAAAGTTTTGCAGTACTGATTCTACTTCTGCTACTTCTACTTCATCTTTTAGATTGCCATTTTCATCGAAGATGTAAGCTTTTACTTCATCATTATTCCCATCAGACTCAAACCCATTATATATTTCTTCCCCATTATCTACCTTGAGTTCCTGTTCTTCCTTGACCCATTTTTCTAGTGTATCCAAAATACTATCCACTATTTTGTGAGAGTGGCTTAACACATCACTGGTATTATCTGTATTTATTTCGTCATCCATGTTGTCTGTCTGTGTATGTTGGCTGATTGTCTGTGTTTCCGTTACTGGCTGTGTTACTGTTACCGCCTGGTGAGCGCCAGTTTCCTCATAGACGGGATTTAGTTTCCCACACGCGGCCTGTTGTGTTCATCTGTGACACCACTAGATATAGTAGCATCATGACTCCCTTCTTGTCTTAATGGCATAGTATTTACTTCTCCACTTTCGTCATAGTAGTTGTTACGAAAGTGTGGTGAGTATCTACCCCCTCTTCCTCTGCCACGGCTTTGGTTTCGATAGTTTGTTTTGGTGTGCCTAACTTCCATATTTCTAACGTTCACGTTTCCATTATTTTGTACGTGATTGTTAGAAGATTTGTTATTCTGCTGCACCTGCTCCTCAGCAGCAGCTACTCTTTCCACTCTTTCCAGATATTCAATAAATTTGTCTATATTATCTCTAGGGGCGGAAATGATCCTCTTCTGTCAGTACCACGGCAGCTTACCTTCTAAACCCATAATGATCATATCTGGCTTCATCTTTTCTGTCAAATGTGACAGTCTTGAAACCCACTTCCTAGCGAAATCCTTTACTGATTCACGCCCTGGGAAAAACTTCTTACCACTCCAGAATTCCCTTAACACATCATTTTGTTTGTTATGTGACCAGTATTCGTTGAGAAATGCAGACTTAAATTCAGATAAAGTTTTACATTTGATCATTACATCCGCTGACCATCGCAAAGCATCACCTGACAAATGACTTCTTATAAATGAAATTTTTTCTCTTTCTGACCAAGTGTTGGGGAGAACATCCTCAAAGTCATTCCAAAATTCAAGAGGGTGAATGTACTTATCAGGATCAAAGCGCAAAACTGTCGACACCCTATAAAAGCGGCGTCAACTGAAGTCACATGCTGTACAGTAGAATGACTAGAATTAACAGAGGTTACTCTATTTTCTAGGTTAGCAATGTTAGTATTTAATTCCTCTACTTGTGACTCTACTGCTTCTATCCTGGCAGAACATCTTTGTTCCACTGCACCACGAATTTCGGTACAGGTTTCTTTTACTTTCTCAATGTTTTTCTGACAAGTATCTACTTTAATTTGTACCTCTTTAACTTTGTCAGAGCAAAGTTTGGACTCGTTGCTCAATCTTTCGGACAACCTCACTTCCAAAAGTTCATCTGCCTCTTGATAATTTTTTTGAATTTGATCTATTTCACATTTGAAAGTACTATGCATTTTAGTTAACTGTTGCCCTACTTTTACTTGAATGTCATGATGAATAGCATCTATCTTATAATTCAAACTATTCCATTTTGATTGCAGTTCTTCTTTTAGTTCTTTATTACTATCCTCAATTTTAGCCTCAATTTTATTTTCCAACCCTTTATTACTAACCTCAATTTTATTCTCCAACTCTTTATTACTATTTTCAATTTTAGCCTCAATTTTATTTTGATTTGATTCGAGTTTGGCAAACAGTATTTGCATCCAATCCGGAGCTTCTACCTTGATACTTTGTATCTCTTGACTTGACTGAGCTGGAGATATATTGAGCTCAGTTTCACTACCTGACAAAGTTAGCAACTCTACTGGCTCCCTTTTGACTTCTATTTCACTTATTGATTGCATCCCTGCACTCTCATTTAAATTAAAGTCATAATTTACTGGTGACAAATTACGTTCTAGTTCAATATTTGAGGGATTAATGGAACCATCCTCATTAAACTCAATTCCTGATCCTGAGGATTCTTGGTCAGAGACCGGTTCCCTTCTGAAATGTACACTACTTTCCATATCTTTTAGTTTGTTAGCAGCAGTTAATAAATATTTTAAAAGTCTTTGACTTAACTTAAATGCTTGATTTCGACGAATGATGTCGTCGCGGTGTACCAGCAATCGTGATGCGACGCGTCGCGACGTATTGAAGGCAGCAGCAGCAGCTGTAGCGTCGAGTACCGCCACAGGAATCGCCTACTGCAATAGCTCCAGGGGGGGCAGCAAGGCACCGTTGACCGCTCGGCGCAGCCGGCAGCTGTCTCGCAGATCAGCGCAGCTCCGCGATGACGCACCGTCTTCCTTTAGTCTCAGCGCCGTCGGCAGCCGCGATCCAGCATCGTCGCCTTCCTCACCATCGTCACTAACCAACGTACAGCGGTAGACACTTATTGTTTATACACTACACCCGCCTTTACTGGTAACACTGTTCCCACACTAGTTCAATTCAGTGTCCTGTTATTGCCTACCGAGTTCGTTAATTTATACCAATCGCTTTCACACATCGAGCACTTTTATTTGCTTTTAATTCAGTTTTCCCGGCCGATAAGCACCATATGTGGGGCGGCGAAGAAGTTGTCGAATGAGTTGTTTGAATGTTCATTTCACGTAACAGACTATTGCCGATGCAACATATGTGGGACGGCGAAGAAGTCGTTGTTTAATGTTGAATGAAAGTTGAACATTGCCACCTTAAATCACGCGAGCCTGGCAACTAATTTGGTGGCCAGTCAGAAAGCGAAGGGAAACTTACTGACCTTAGTTCCCAGTCTGCACGGCCACATTCCTGTACAGCCCAGCTAAACGAAAAATATCCATAGTTCTTCACGGGATTAGGGCTGCTTCAATAAAATTTAAAGTTCCAAACAAGATTTTATTATCTTAAAGGCTCACACAAATTACTCGAAACTTCTGAAAATGCTAAAGACATTAAATATTGTTAATTCAGCCAATCGTTTAATAGTTCCGAGGCGACTTCTACAGCAAGTTCCTCCCGAATAGTTCATTACTCTAACTAACGGTGCTCTATTAATAGTTCGCAATAATGTTAAAAAAAAAGATTAATGCTCGCCTTAAAAGTGGAGTTAGTCACCACTTGCCACGCGGAATTATACTTCACACGGACGGCACAATAACAGTTTGTTACCGAAGTCTAAACGATCCAGGACGGTGTACAGTCCTCGCGATTTTCAATGTCCGTTTACATTGCTAAGTACGCGCATGTCACAGCCCGCTATGACGTCACCCGAGGCGAGGCGCGATCGGACGTTAAGCTCGCGTGGACTAGGCGTTGGTCTAATGCGGAGTGAGCTTACTACTGCCTCTGCCGCTCTTTTTATATAGCTCCGGCGCGTACCGCCAAGAGAGCATCTGTTCTTTCCGTTCCTATGCAGATGCCTGCAGCCTCCAAATGATCGCTATCTCAGGCACATAATCTTAAATATCACATTTAATAATAGCTTTACAAACTTCTCAATTTTTGTATACATACATCTGAGCAGTACAGAAGCACGTAGAAAATCTCAGCCCGCTAAAATTAAAACTTTACTCTCTAGAATTTTTACAATGGAACTAACGGTAGATTGTTACCTCTGAACCATAGCTTTATCAAGACTTGTATCAGCTGTTAATTATGCTACAAGACTAAAACTTGGTGTAGCTTTGTTAATTGTCCTATCTGATCATTGGTCTTAAAGAATTTGTTTTATCATTAAAATTTAAAGTACTTAATCTATAATGCTTATGTACATTTTACTCACAAAAGTAGTTTTTACTAAATTACTAAAAAAACTAGAAGAGGTAACTGATTGTGGTATTTCCATTATTATTATTAGGGTGAACTGAAGCATCCTACCAATTTTCAATATTGTAGCTCTATTATTTCGCGCCTCTGATTTTTCCGAAAAACGCGGATTCTGGAGTCAATTTTAGTTTTATGGTTTTGGAAACCAGCACCACTCATTAATGACTTCTTACTGCACCTTCTCACCAAATTTTGGCTTCCTAGCGTCATTATTTAGCGCCTCCTATTTTTCTTTCAAAACGTGAATTTTACGTAAACTACTAATTTTATAACATTAAGATTTGTTACCTGAAACATTATTACATAGAACTATACTTTAACAAAGTTTTACACACAAATCTTAATTTTTACTTTTATGTTAAATGTGGTGCAATACTATATGCAGGCGCGTTACGATGACGTGACGCTACTAGCAGTGAACTAGGGTAAGTCCCGTGCACTCGCTCGCCTCTGTATCTTATACATGATACAGCGCTTGCTTTGCTTCAGTATGTTCCTATACTTCTCCAGAATCCAAACCGATCTTCCTCGGGGTCTGCTTCTACCAAATTTTATATTCATCTATAAATAATTTGTTTTACCAAGATACAGAGCGGATCCATGAACACAATGGCAGTGCTGCGACCATCCTGTAGCCTGGAATGGTGCATGCTGTTTTGCGCTCCTGCACTTGATAAGTTTCTTGGAATGCTATGATGTTGATTTTATGATCGTTAGCCAGCTTGCTTATGTAGTCACATTTATCCCTTGACAGGACTTCTACATTAATTTGCAGAACATGGACGATGGGGTCAAATATCTTTAGTCTGTAGGCTCTCAAAAGAGCCTTTCTCGATGATAGCATTCTCCTTTTTCTTGTTGTGTCACTGTGTATGACTGTGAGAGATCAATGATCTAGTTCGGCCGCTATTTGTGTAGACTTTCTGCCGTCCTGCTATCGGAGTGCCGGAGTGCTGTCACGGTTTAAAACTGACAATCTTAATGAACAACATGCTGACGACCGGTCTTTCAAAGTGAGCATCAGCCACAACACCAGCAGATCGTATAAAATAAAAAATGGCCTTCCCCAACGATCTGTGTTGGCTCCAACCCTTTTTAATTTCTTTATTAGCGACTTGCCAAATACAGTCAGCAGGAAATTTTGCTACGCCGATGATTTGACACTAGTTGTACAAACTAAAACACTTGGGGAAGGAGCGAACGTAGTCACAGAAGATCTGGAGTCCTTGAATTCCTATTATAAAAAATGGCGACTCTGCCCTAATCCAACCAAGACGGAGGTGTGTGCTTTCCACTTGAACAATAAAATGGCCCACCAGGAACTGAATGTGAACTTCTGTGAACAAAGAGTCAAATACAACTTCAACCCCAAATAACTTGCCATAGCTCTAGAACGCTCCCTGACTCACAAAAAATATCTAGAAAACGTAATCCAAAAGCTAAAATGTCGCAACAACATCCTGAGAAAATTGGCTGGATCGACTTGGGGAGCTCAAGCATCCACCTTAAGTATTGCCGCAATAGCCCTGGTATATCCTGTTGCCGAATATTGCTCTGATGTCTGGCATTCGAGCACTCATACTAAGAAAATTGAGGTCCAGTTGAACGATTGTAAGAGGGTAATAACAGGTACTACTAAATCCACCCCATTCCCTTGACTGCATACTCTAAGCAACATCCCACCTCCACAATTGAGAAGGCAAGAAGCAGCAGCAAGGGAGTGGTCAAAAACTCATGACTCAGATTACCCACAGAATCTACCAATCCACGATGTTTTGAATGAAATACCATCGACCCGCTTGAAGTCACGGAAGCCTATATGGGTTAATACACAAGAACATCAACCTGACATCAAGGAGCAATGGCGGCACTTTTGGAGTGACTCTGGAATTAATAAACAAGGTCCAAGATCCTACTCTGGAATTACCGGGCTTTGACCTGAAGAGATGTACCTGGACTAAATTAAACCGTATGAGAACGGGCCATGCAAGATGCAATGCATATAAGTACAAGTGGGGTCTATGCAACTCACCAGGCTGTGACTGTGGAGCAACAGAAAACAACGTCCGCCATGTTATTGAGGAATGCCCCTTAAGAAGATACGCCGGACCAGTCTCTGAGGTTATATATGTGAAACCCTCTGTATTCGATTGGCTGTGTAATCTTGATATTGAGCTTTAAATATATGAATGAGTTTCTAGTCAGGGTTGCCAAGCTTTTAACGTGTAGTTATTTTGTCTTGAGTGTTTGTACTTTATCCTTTTGTGCTATTGCTTGTTTTTTATACATGTACTATTTACACATTGTTTTGTTTTATACATTTCGTTTACATATTGTTGTACTTATATAAAATACTGTCGCTGTATTGCCATAAGCAAAATAAAGAAATAAAAATAAAAATAAATAATTTGTGTTAGTATTCTTCAACCATGATTTATGAAATTGATAGTTGGCTTATATACATTCCTGTCATTACCTGCTTTCTTTGTAAATGGAAATTGTACTTTCAGCTTGAAGTCTGGGGATATCTTCCCTGCCTCACAGATCGTTCACATCAGGTGGAATAGTTTTGTCGTGACTGGCTCATACAACGATATCAGTAGCTCTAACAGAATCTCGCCTACTCCAGGACCTAGATTTGGTTTAGGTCTTTCAGAGCTCTGTCAGTATCATATCTCCCACCTGATCTTCACATACTTCTTCTTATCCTCTTTCTATAATATTACCCTCAAGTTCCTTTTCTCTATACAAACGCTCCGTTAAGTGCTTCCGCGTGTCAGTTTACCCTTCTTTGATAAATACTGTCTTGGTATCTTATCTCTTGAACTTATACAACCGCTCCTCTTTTCCCCAAAGATCTTTTTAACTTTCTTATAGGCGGAATCTGTCTTTACCCTAGTTATGCATGCTTCTACAGCCGTGCATTTGTCCTCTAGTCAATCGTGCTCAACCATTTCCTAGTTCCTGTCAGTCTCCATTTTCATACATTTGTATAACATTTCGCCTGCCTCATCTGCTTAATTTTTATAATTTCTCCTATTTTTAATTACATTCAGTATCTCTTGTGACAGGCAAGGATTTCTACCTGGTCATTTTTCCCTATTCAGTACTCTGCTGCCTTCTCTATTTCATTTTTCGAAGCTACCAATTCGTCTTTTACTCTATTCCTTTCCCCTCTTTCAGTCAGTAGTTGTCTAATGTCCCTCTTAAACATTTAACAAGCTCTGGTTCTTTAAAATTATCCAGCTCCCTTATCCTTAAATCTATATGTTTTTTTTGTATTTAAGTTTCAATCGGCATTAAATAACCAATAAAATGTGGTCCGAGTCCACATCTGTCCCTGGAAATGCCCTAAAGTTGAAAACCTGATTCGGAAATATACACGGTCCAGTCACATTGATCTGACCACCTGTCAGAAGGAGAGATTCGGTGAGGTTATGAAACGTATCGACAGGCATGTGGAGCCATATCGACTACAGTGCCGAGGTCACCTGCTCCAGGTTTCTCTCTTGAGGATCCATGGCGCGAAAAGACCGATCGAGGTTGGCACACAGATTCTTGATTGCGTTTAAATCGGGGGAGGTTGGTGGCCAAGGGTATACGGTAAGCTCTGCTTGGTGCTATTCGAACAATACATGTACACCGTGAGCTGTGTGAGACGTTGCATTGTCCCGCTGTTAGAAACCATTGTGCAATGGAAAAACAAACGACATGTACGGTGGACACGGTCTCCAAAGGTAGATGCACACTTTTGTTAATCGAGTTTACCTTCCAGTACGATGAGATCACCCAGACAGTGCCACTAAAACATTCCCCAGACCATACCGCTGTATTCTGGTTGCAGAGTGTGTGTTTGCAGACATCTCACGCCACACACGCCAAGGGCCACATGATTCATCTGAAAATACTCTTACTGGATATTAGTTGCGGTATAGACGTGCAAATTATACGGTTCTTAGGCGATGAACAGCAATCACAGTGGATACATGAACCAGGGGCCAGCAACCGACTCCCTTACGCAGCAACGCCCACTGAACGGTCGCTGAGGAGACACTATTTGTAGCCGCTTCATTCATCTGGGCGGTTAGTTACTCAACAGTTGCACGTCTACTGGCCCGTACACATTTGAGAATCAGTCGTTCACCCCAGACATCGATGACCCATGGTGCGCCACAGTTGCCTCAGCACCGGTTTTGGATACCTCCATTTTGCCATTTTTAATTTTGGTGGCAAGCGGACATTTAACAAACTTATCCATTTCGAATATGCTTCCACCCCTGGCTTCAAAGCCAATGATCATGTCCTTTTGGATGGCAGCTAAATCGCTACTTTTCCACATTACCAGTACGGCTGTACTGCTTTCCACTTCTCTTGACATGCTTTACATACGATCCACCGCCCTCCCCCCCCCCCCCCCCCCCCCCGCTGCTGACACTACCACCTGCCATCTGTGAGTGGTTATTACGATTTGAAGTCTAATAAAGGCGGTGGTTACATTAATGTAACTCTACTATGTATGTGCATCTGTCTGGAGGTTCGGCCGGCCAGACCTTGCGGTTCTAGGCGCTACAGTCTGGAACCGCGCGACCGGAGCGGTCGCAGGTTCGAATCCTGCCTCGGACATGGATGTGTGTGATGTCCTTAGGTTAGTTAGGTTTAAGTAGTTCTAAGGTCTAGGGGACTGATGACCACAGAAGTTAAGTCTCATAGTGTTCAGAGCCAATTGAACCATTTTTGTCTGGAGGTTCACTAATAGTGTTTCAAATAAGTCTGAAACCGTCAAGTGTCTTCAGGCCTCTTCTGTGTGCACGATGGTCTTTCACGATTCTCAAACCATGTGTTAGCGATGATTAAATTAGTGTCTATGCAAGATTTTCCCAGTCGGCTTATTATTTCATCATTTTTCATTTTCATCTACTATTTTCCTTCTAATCCTACTACCGACTAAAGTCCTTCAACACACCTAAATCAGTAAAGAAAAGGAAGAGTAACATCTACATCTACATCTACATTCATACTCCGCAAGCCACCCAACGGTGTGTGGCGGAGGGCACTTTTCGTGCCACTGTCATTACCTCCCTCTCTTGTTCCAGTCGCGTATGGTTCGCGGGAAGAACGACTGTCTGAAAGCCTCCGTGCACGCTCTAATCTCTCTAATTTTAGATTCGTGATCTCCACGGGAGGTATAAGTAGGGGGAAGCAGTATATTCGATACCTCATCCAGAAACGCACCCTCTCGAAACCTGGCCAGCGAGCTACACCGCGATGCAGAGCGCCTCTCTTGCAGAGTCTGCCACTTGAGTTTGTTAAACATCTCCGTAACGCTATCACGGTTACCAAATAACCCTGTGACGAAACGCGCCGCTCTTCTTTGGATCTTCTCTATCTACTCCGCAAACCCGATCTGGTACGGATCCCACACTGATGAGCAATACTCAAGTATAGGTCGAACGAGTGATTTGTAAGCCACCTCCTTTGTTGATGGACTATATTTTCTAAGGACTCTCCCAATGAATCTCAACCTGGTACCCGCCTTACCAACAATTAATTTTATATGATCATTCCATTTCAAATCGTTCCGCACGCATACTCCCAGATTTTTAACAGAAGTAACTGCTCCCAGTCTTTGTTTCGCTATCATATAATCATACAATAAAGGATCCTTCTTTCTATGTATTCGGAATACATTACATTTGTCTATGTTAAGGGTCAGTTGCCACGCCCTACACCGTGCCTATCCGCTGCAGATCTTCCTGCATTTCGCTACAATTTTACAATGCTGCAACTTCTCTGTATACTACAGCATCATCCGCGAAAATCCGCATGGAACTTCCGACACTATCTACTAGGTCATTTATATATATTGTGAAAAGCAATGGTCCCATAACACTCCCCTGTGGCACGCCAGAGGTTACTTTAACGTCTGTAGACGTCTCTCCATTGATAACTACATGCTGTGTTCTGTTTGCTAAAAACTCTTCAATCCAGCTACACAGCTGTTCTGATATTCCGTAGGCTCTTACTTTGTTTATCACGCGACAGTGCGGAACTGTATCGAACGCCTTCCGGAAGTCTAGGAAAATAGCATCTACCTGGGAGCCTGTATCTAATAATTTCCGGGTCTCATGAACAAATAAAGCAAGTTGGGTCTCACACGATCGCTGTTTCCGTAATCCATGTTCATTCCTACAGAGTCGATTCTGGGTTTTCAAAAACGGCATGATACTCGAGCAAAAAACATGTTCTAAAATTCTACAACAGATCGACGTCAGAGATATAGGTCTATAGTTTTGCGCATCTGCTCGACGACCCTTTTTGAAGACTGGGACTACCTGTGCTCTTTTCCAGTCATTTGGAACCTTCCGTTCCCCTAGAGACTTGCGGTATACGGCTGTTAGAAGGGGGCAAGTTCTTTCACGTACTCTGTGTAGAATCGAATTGGTATTCCGTCAGGCCCAGTGGACTTTGCTCTGTTGAGTGATTTCAGTCGCTTTTCTATTCCTTGGACACTTATTTCGATGTCAGCCATTTTTCATTTGTGCGTGGATTTAGAGAAGGAACTGCAGTGCGGTCTTCCTCTGTGAAACAGCTTTGGAAACAGGTGTTTAGTATTTCAGCTTTACGCGTGTCATCCTCTGTTTCAAAGCCATCATCATCCCGGAGTTTCTGGATATGCTGTTTCGAGCCACTTACTGATTTAACGTAAGACCACAACTTCCTAGGATTTTCTGTCAAGTCGGTACATAGAATTTTACTTTCGAATTCACTGAACGCTTCACGCGTAGCCCTCCTGACGCTAACTTTGACATCGTTTAGGTTCTGTTTGTCTGAGAGGTTTTGGCTGCGTTTAAACTTGGAGTGAAGCTCTCTTTGCTTCCGCAGTTGTTTCCTAACTTTGCTGTTGAACCACGGTGGGTTTTTCCCGTCCCTCACAGTTTTACTCGGCACGTACCTGTCTAAAACGCATTTTACAATTGCCTTACACTTTTTCCATAAACACTCAACATTGTCTGTGTCGGAACAGAAATTTTCGTTTCGATCTGTTAGGTACTCTGAAATCTGTCTTCTATTACTCTTGCTAAACAGATAAACCTTCCTCCCTTTTTTTTATATTCCTATTAACTTCCATATTCAGGGATGCTGCAACGGCCTTAGGATCACTGATTCCCTGTTCTGCACTTACAGAGTCGAAAAGTTCGGGTCTGTTTATTATGAGTAGGTCCAAGATGTTATCTCCATGAGTCGGTTCTCTGTTTAATTGCTCGAGGTAATTTTCGGATAGTACACTCAGTATAATGTCACTCGATGCTCTGTACCTACCACCCGTCCTAAACGTCTGAGTATCCCAGTCTATATCTGGTAAATTGAAAATCTCCACCTAAGACTATAATATGGTGAGAAAATTTATGTGAAATGTATTCCAAATTTTCTCGCAGCTGTTCTGCCACTAATGCTGCTGAGTCGGGAGGTCGGTAAAAGGAGCCAATTATTATCCTAGCTCGGTTTTTGAGTGTAACCTCCACCCATAATATTTCGCAGGAACTATCCACTTCTACTTCACTACAGGATAATCTACTACTAACAACTACAAACACGCCACCACCGGTTGCATGCAGTCTATCCTTTCTAAACACCGTCTGTGCCTTTGTAAAAATTTCAGCTGAATTTATCTCTGGCTTCAACCAGCTTTCTGTACCGATAACGATTTCAGCTTGGGTGGTTTCTATCAGCGCTTGACGTTCCGGTATATTACCAATGCAGCTTCGACAGTTTACAATTACAATACCGATTGCTGCTTGGTCCCCGCATGTCCTGACTTTGCCCCGCACCCTTAGAAGCTGTTGCCCTTTCTGTACTTGCCCGAGGCCATCTAACCTAAAAAACCGCCCAGTCCAGGCCACACAGCCCCTGCTACCCGTGTAGCCGCTTGCTGCGTGTAGTGGACTCCTGACCTATCCAGCGGAACCCGAAACCTCACCAACCTATGGCGCAAGTCGAGGAATCTGCAGCCCACACGGTCGCAGAACCGTCTCAGCCTCTGATTCAGACCCTCTACTCGGCTCTGTACCAAAGGTCCGAAGTCAGTCCAGCTGAAGGGGCCACGCTTGCCGTGATCTGGGAGCAGCTGAGTATAGCCCGAAATGACGTGTGAGTCAACCACACACGTCTGCGTCATCGCCATCTCCAAGCATGGTTTCCGATGGGGCATGTCCTAAGTTTGAACAGCCGGCATTACATAATCACACGGAAGTACCAACAGTTACCAGCCGGGAATCGCAAACATTTCGAAACCTTAATCGGCCAGGAAGACTGAAACCTCGACACTCTTGCGTAGGTCTACGAGCGAGGTCAGCAGGAAATCTTTATAAGAGCGCAGACCGAACTGCCTTTGTAATGTTGTGTAAACGGCACTAGGTAGGACACAACTTTGCCCATTACAGCTTTGAGTATCTGTATAGGCAGTGCATCAAATTCGTAAAGCAAATGTAGCTGAACTGAAGGCTGTTGACAGCACGAGAAGAGCAGATGCACGTAGGGTTCGATCATTAGGGATGACGTCATAGAACGGCATAAATACGCCACTCCCAGAAGCCTAGAGCATTCGATCAGTAGGAACCATGGCGTTCCTGTCTTTCGCATTCGTCCCTCTGGACATGGTATCGTAACATGTCTTGTGTGAGATTGTTCTACTGTTGGTTTTACAATTGTATCCTAACGTAAAGAATAGCGATCCGTTGCCACTGATAATATAGTCAAGCATCCAGTACTGAAGTCAGCACAGCAGGCAGCACTGATGGGTAGTCCAGGGGTTTGTCAAAATGGCTCTGGTCCAGAGCAGAAGCTGCCCTTAAACTCTTACGTCGCACGAATATGACGGTCTACCTTACCGGAGGCCATGGTTCAGAATTCGGCATGTCATCTCGGCGTCATTAATCGCGGTCCATCTGAAGGGGCCACGCTTGCAGTGATCTGGGAGCAGCTGAGTATAGCCCGAAATGACGTGTGAGTCAACCACACACGTCGGCGACATCGCCATCTCCAAGCATGGTTTCCGATGGGGCATGTCTGCTTCGCCAACTGGCGTAAAACGGCCTCACCATGGTGTCATCCGCTTCCACTCCGATTTGACACAGCGCCCTCGGCATCCATCAGTCCGTTATTGTATTCAGCTGAGTTCTATCCGGATTACGTAGCCACCTGGCGCGTCATATGACACTGCAACGACTTTTAGTCTCAGTAATACATGTAATAATCTTAAATACTGATTTATACTCTAACGACGCCACAAGGGTCCTCGATATGTATCCTAACAAAACAAAAGGGGTTTACCGCACTGCTGTGGGCGACTCCTATAAAATTTTCCTCTCTGTCGAGCATTGGAAAAATTTCACACTCCATACCTACACTCATGTGCTGTGGAAAGGTGGTACATCGTAGAGATAAAATTCTCATGTACCCCTGTATGTGGTAATAGGCCCATCAATAGGCCCGTTGAAGAAAAAAGTTTTGCTGGGAAACCATTTAGAGGAGATGTAGAAAACCTAGGCTTATGTCGAAGGCCAACGTTAAGATGCATCTTCTGATAGATGAAGTGCCTGAACTATTGCTTAAGGTTGGTGTAAATGATTATTACCTTATGACTGTGGATATACTGCATAACTCTCATGGGATTATTTATGAAAATCCGAATGAGAAACTGGAATCTAGGTTATTCTGTACAGATTACGTAGCATAGAGGTCATATGGTAGAGTTAACCAAAACTACTGCAAAATTGTGTTCCATGAGATGACAAAAGTCATGGGATACCTCCAAATATCGTGTTGGATCTCTTGTAGCGTGGCGTAATGTGGTAACTAGACGTGCCATGAACTCAACAAGTCGTTGGAAGTCCTCTGCAGATATACTGAACCATGCTGCCTCTCTGATCAACCCTAGTTGCGAAAGTGTTGCAGGCGCAGGACTTTGTGCACGGACTGTCCTCTCGATTATGTCTCATAAATGTTGTAGGGGGACCCATATTGAGCGATCTGGGTGTTTATATCGTTCAATCACTATCCAGAAACTTCTTCCAAGCAGTCACGAAGAATTGTGGCCCAGTGTCATGTTTGGGAACATGAAGGCAATGAATGGCTGCAGATGATCTTCAGGTAGCCGAACATCACTATTTACAGTCAATGACCACTTCAGTTGGGCCATAGGACCCAGTTGATTCCATGTAACACATCTCACACCATTATGGAGCCACCACCAGCCTGCACAGTGCCTCGTTGACAACTAGGATCCCTGGCATCGTGGTGTCTGCACTACACTCGATCCCTACCATCAGCTTTTACCAACTGAAATCGAGGCTCATCTGACCAGGCCCAGGTTTTCCAGTCGTCCAGGGGCCGCCCGATTGGTCACGAACCCGGTAGAGGCGGTGCAGGAGATGTACTGCTGTTAGCAAAGGCACGCGTGTCGCTAGTCTGTTGCCATTAACGCCAATTTTCGCCGGACTGTCCTAACGGATGCGCTTGTCGTACGTCCTACATTGATTCTGCGGTTACTTAACTTTGTGTTGCTTGTCTGTTAGCACTGACAACCCAAGCTAAGTCCGCTGCTCTCAGTCAATAAGTGAAGGCCGTTGGCCGCTGCGATGTCCGTTGTGAAATTTAATGCCTAAAATGTGTCATTATCGGTACACTCTTGATACTGTGGGTCTCAGAATATCGATTACCTTAACGAATTCCGTAATGGTATGTTCCATGTGCCACGTGTTTAACTTCAACTACCATTCCGCGTTCAAAGTCTGTTAATTCCAGTCGTGGCCCTATAATTAAGTCGGAAACCCTTTCACGTGAATCGCCTGAGTAGAAATGAGTGCTCTGCCGATGCACTGTCCTTTTATACCCTGTATACGCGATACTGTAGCCATCTCGTATGTACATATCGCTATCCCCTGACCTTCTCAACTTATTGTAGCCGTCCAAAACATTTTTTTTAGCGTTCTATACGTCAATCGGTTAAGACCTTTATGCCTCAGGAATAGCTAGAGGATCAGGTTGAAATTTATGTTACATATAACCTCCCCCATGAACCGTGGACCTTGCCGTTGGTGGGGAGGCTTGCGTGCCTCAGCGATACAGATAGCCGTACCGTAGGTGCAACCACAACGGAGGGGTATCTGTTGAGAGGCCAGACAAACGTGTGGTTCCTGAAGAGGGGCAGCAGCCTTTTCAGTAGTTGAAAGGGCAACAGTCTGGATGATTGACTGATCTGGCTTTGTAACAATAACCAAAACTGCCTTGATGTGCTGGTACTGCGAACGGCTGAAAGCAAGGGGAAACTACGGCCGTAATTTTTCCCGAGGGCATGCAACTTTACTGTATGATTAAATAATGATGGCGTCCTCTTGGGTAAAATATTCCGGAGGTAAAATAGTCCCCCATTCGGATCTCCGGGCGGGGACTACTCAAGAGGATGTCGTTATCAGCAGAAAGAAAACTGGCGTTCTACGGATCGGAGCGTGGAATGTCAGATCCCTTAATCGGGCAGGTAGGTTAGAAAATTTAAAAAGGGAAATTGATAGGTTAAAGTTAGATATAGTGGGAATTAGTGAAGTTCGGTGGCAGGAGGAAAAAGAGTTCAGGTCAGGTGACTACAGGGTTATAAACACAAAATCAAATTTGGGTAATGCAGGAGTAGGTTTAATAATGAATAGGAAAATACGAATGCGGGTAAGCTACTACAAACAGCATAGTGAACGCATTATTGTGGCCAAGATGGATACGAAGCCCACACCTACTACAGTAGTACAAGTTTATATGCCAACTAGCTGTGCAGATGACGAAGAAATTGAAGAAATGTATGATGAAATAAAAGAAATTATTCAGATAGTAAAGGTTGATGAAAATTTAATAGTCATGGGTGACTGGAATTCGGCAGTAGGAAAAGGGACAGAAGGAAACGTCGTAGGTGAATATGGATTGGGGCTAAGAAATGAAGGAGGAACCCGCCTGGTAGAATTTTACACAGAGCACAACTTAATCATAGCTAATACTTGGTTTAAGAATCATGAAAGAAAGTTGTATACATGGAAGAACCCTAGAGATACTAAAAGGTATCAGATAGATTATATAATGGTAAGACAGAGATTTAGGAACCAGGTTTTAAATTGTAAGACATTTCCAGGGGCAGATGTGGACTCTGACCACAATCTATTGGTTATGACCTGTAGATTAAAACAGAAGAAACTGCAAAAAGGTGGGAACTTAAGGAGATATGACCTGGATAAACAGAAAGAACCACAGGTTTTACAGAGTTTCAGGGAGAGCGTAAGAGAACAATTGACAGGAATGGGGGAAAGAAATACAGTAGAAGAAGAATGGGTAGCTTTGAGGGATCAAGTAGTGAAGGCAGCAGAGGATCAAGTAGGTAAAAAGACGAGGGCTAGTAGAAATCCTTGGGTAACAGAAGAAATATTGAATATAATTGATGAAAGGAGAAAATATAAAAATGCAGTAAATGAAGCAGGCAAAAAGGAACACAAACGTCTCAAAAATGAGATCGACAGGAAGTGCAAAATGGCTAAGCGGGGATGGCTAGAGGACAAATGTAAGGATATAGAGGCTTATTTCACTGGGGGTAAGATAGATACTGCCTACAGGAAAATTAAAGAGACCTTTGGAGAAAAGAGAACCACTTGTATGAACATCAAGAGCTCAGATGGAAACCCAGTTCTAAGCAAAGAAGGAAAAGCAGAAAGGTGGAAGGAGTATATAGAGGGTCTATACAAGGGCGATGTACTTGAGGACAATATTGTGGAAATGGAAGAGGATGTAGATAAAGATGAAATGGGAGATATTATATTGCGTGAAGAGTTTGACAGAGCACTGAAAGACCTGAGTCGAAACAAGGCTCCGGGAGTAGACAACATTCCATTGGAACTACTGACGGCCTTGGGAGAGCCAGTCCTGACAAAACTCTACCATCTGGTGTTCAAGAATTATGAAACAGGTGAAATATCCTCATACTTCAAGAAGAATATAATAATTCCGATCCCAAAGAAGGCAGGTGTTAACAGATGTGAAAATTACCGAAATGTCAGTTTAATAAGCCACAGTTGCAAAATACTAACACGAATTCTTTACAGACGAATGGAAAAATTAGTAGAAGCCGACCTCGGGAATGATCAGTTTGGATTCCGTAGAAACACTGGAACAAATGAGGCAATACTGACCCAACGACTTATCGTAGAAGAAAGATTAAGGAAAGGCAAACCTACGTTTCTAGCATTTGTAGATTTAGAGAAAGCTTTTGACAATGTTGACTGGAATACTCTTTTTCAAATTCTAAAGGTGTTAGGGGTGAAATACAGGGAGCGAAAGGCTATTTACAATTTGTACAGAAACCAGATGGCAGTTATAAGAGTCGAGGGACTTGAAAGGGAAGCAGTGGTTGGGAAGGGAATGAGACAGGATTGTAGCCTCTCTCCGATGTTATTCAATCTGTATATTGAGCAAGCAGTAAAGGAAACAAAAGAAAAATTCGGGGTAGGTATTAAAATCCATGGAGAAGAAATAAAAACTTTGAGGTTCGCCGATGACATCGTAATTCTGTCCGAGACAGCAAAGGACTTGGAAGAGCAGTTGAATTGAATAGATAGTGTCTTGAAAGGAGGATATAAGATGAACATCAACAAAAGCAAAACGAGGATAATGGAATGTAGTCGAATTAAGTCGGGTGTTGCTGAGGGAATTAGATTAGAAAATGAGACACTTAAAGTAGTAAAGGATTTTTGATATTTGGGGAGCAAAATAACTGATGATGGTCGAAGTAGAGATGATATAAAATGGCAATGGGAAGGAAAGCGTTTCTGAAGAAGAGAAATTTGTTAACATCGAGTATAGATTTAAGTGTCAGGAAGTTATTTCTGAAAGTATTCGTATGGAGTGTAGCCGTGTATGGAAGTGAAACATGGACGATAAATAGTTTGGACAAGAAGAGAATAGAAGCTTTTGAAATGTGGTGCTACAGAAGAATGCTGAAGATTAGATGGGTAGATCACATAACTAATGAGGAAGTATTGAATAGGATTGGGGAGAAGAGAAGTTTGTGGCACAACTTTACCAGAAGAAGGGATCGTTTGGTAGGACATGTTATGAGGCATCAAGGGATCGCCAATTTAGTATTTGAGGGCAGTGTGGAGGGTAAAAATCGTAGAGGGAGACCAAGAGATGAATACACTAAGCAGATTCAGAAGGATGTAGGATGAAGTAGTTACTGGGAGATGAAGAAGCTTGCACAGGATAGAGTAGCATGGAGAACTGCATCAAACCAGTCTCAGGACTGAAGACCTGCAACAACAACATTAGTGTCTATGTCCCAAGTTGGTGCGAAAAGCTCAAGCGTCTATGTAAGTGCAAGCAATTATTGAACTATATAAAAAAAGGTAAATTAGTTACAAACTGCGGCGTTCACACACTTTATTCAACATGTAAACGTCACTACAGGTATTCGGATTTAGGTTATGACATGTTCGATGTGCCTGACTCATTGGTGATGATGATGATGGCGAGTGAAGAGGGCCCCCCGGAAGATAGACCGCTCGCCGAGTCCAAGTATTTCGATTTGACGCCACTTCGGCGACTTGCGCGTCGATGGGGATGAAATGATGATGATTAGGATAACACAACACCCAGTCCCTGAGCGGAGAAAATCTCCGACCCAGCCGGGAATCGAATCCGGGCCCTTAGGATTGACAGTCCGTCGCGCTGACCACTCATTGATGATGATGTGGTGTAGACGAAAAGCGAAATTCTGCACGATCAGCTAAAGTGTCGGAATATCGATACTAGCGACGACCTCCTGAATGGCTGTTTTCAGCTCAGCAACGGTTTTGGGGCTATTGCTGTACACGTTGTATTTAATATAGCCCCACAAAAAGGAGTCGCATGTGTTCAGAGCCGGAGAATATGGCGACCAATCGAGGTTCGTAACACTGGCCTCTCGGTACCCCAGAGCCAGAATGCGGTCCCCAAAGTGCTCCTCCAGGCAATCAAACACACTCTTTCTTCGATGAGGTCGAGCTCCGTCTTGTATGAACCACATCTCGTTGTAATCAGGGTAGCATTGGATAATGGGGGTGAAATCATCTTCCACAACCTTCCAATACAGTTCGGTAGCCACCGTGCCATCAAGGAATATCGGAGCTATTATTCTGTGATTGGACATTGCACATCTGCCAGTAACCCGTAGAGGGTGAAGAGATTTGTCGATAGGGGAATGCGGATTCTAAGGCCCCCAATTTCGATAATTTTGCTTATTGACGAACTCATCCAAATGAAAGAAGGCTTCATCGCTAAATCAAACTATGCACGCTCATACTAATTCCGACAGTGCCCCGCGGCCAAGGGTGAGGTTTGAGCGTCGTAACGCAAACCGTTCAGAAGTTATTACGATTTTATTTCATATATTTCAATAATTGTCACCCTGTAATTTGATACTCACAAACTTACTCATCCAAAACTATAGATAAGCTATCTCTATACATAACGGGGGTTGTGGACTACCGCACGCGTGTTAGTTTAGCATGTTTGCTAGATGAGTGGCCATCATCTGCAATAAAAAAATTAAGTGAAGTTCTCTCGATGCGATTTTGAAAGCGTCATTGTGATATCCGAAAGGACCAATGACGACGTAAAGATCAAGAAGAAAGAAACGATATAAATGCGGCAAAGAGCGTGCGAGAGGACGCGGGGTTGAATCTCTGTCTTGGCTTTAACCTAGCCTTCATTTCCAGCAATGTGAGGAGTCCCAGAAACAATACGCGGTTCAGATTTCAGTTTAAACTACAAGTCCCCTTCCCCAGTTTCATAACTGTGGTAGGTTAAGGAGATGAAAAGTGGCGTCCAATAAAAGCACTTGCATTTGTCCACTGAATCACACGAAATCATTGTTAGAATTATGTCTGTATGGAACCTCTGAGTGTGAGTCCCACACGCACTTGCCAAGTTTATTGTTAAAATAAGACACAACAAACATCGACTTTCCGTACAAAGATAGAATATATCTAGACAGTCAACTTCTTAATATGAATACATCATAATTTTGACACTCCTTCGGAAAATAGAGCTCTCAACATTAAGACGCCATGATTTTAGCGCTAGAACTAGCTAGCTGTTAGTACCACCATCTGTTGCACGAACCCTCTTCCACACTTTTAGAAAGCCACCATTTTGTTCCATGTAGAGTGCTATTGGTGAAAACCTCAGGTGTGCAGCACCTTGTAACAATTGCTTCGCGATGCGTGTATAGCTGGTTGCGACTTGATACAGGTATCCGGCTCTGTCGCCTGAGAGGGACCAGTGTGGAGACAATAGGTGAGCTGACCCGATATCAGCCGACCAGCGCAGTATGCAGAAAAACGCTCACGCGTGGCTTTCCTGATGGAATAAAGTACTCTGACTAACCGTCACCTGCAACGGCGTGTCTTGCAATATGACGTCGGAAGCGATATTGCGCAATTTAATATTATATTCTATGACGAGTTCTGGGAGCTTCCGAAATGGCTATTAGCGATCTGATACTAATATACGGCCTTGTCTCCAGAGAGCGAGCAGCAAGCAGACAATAGGTGAGCGGGCCCCGATAGCAGCCGAACGATGCAGTATGCAGAAAAACGCTCACGCGTGTCTTCCATGATGGAATAAAATGCTCTAACGGCCCACCACCAGCAGTGGCCTGTCCTGTGACATGCCGACGGAAGCGATATTGAACAATGTAATAATGTATTCTTTGACGAGTGCTGGCAACGGCGGAAATGGTGTCCTGATTACAGTTCTGTCGACTACGCATGGCCTTGCTAGAGGAGAAAAAGATATTGTCTCTATTGACTAGTGTCGCCGACAGCTGGGAGAAGCACTTACACGATTTTTAATATGGTATAGTATGCTTTGACCAGTGCTGGCGGAAATCGCTGTCTCATTAAAGCATCCCAACGGCCTTCACCTACGGGTGACCTCGCGGTTAAAGCGTGCGCCGATTATAGTTTTACAGGAACCAACCTTCACCGAAATTCATAACGGGGATTAAGTATCGTTGATTCCAATGGGTTCAATCTAGTACAGATTCTGGATGCATCCGGTTTCTGGCTATTAAAAAGAGACATTTGGCGGCCAGAAGTCAGATTTTTCCTAGTCTGACAAGTGATCCGTATCAAAATCGTCAGTGTCAGTCTGATGAAAACTGCTCGGCCCATTTTTGTATGCCGCTCATCACGCTGGAACCCTTACCAGGCGGGACATACAGAAGATCCAACGAAGAGTGGCACATTTCGTCACGGGATCGTTTAGTGGTCTGCTCAACAAACCCCTACAGCAGACGTTACAAGAGAGAAGTTGGGCACTATGGAGAGGTTCATTATTGAAATATCGAGAGAGTATTTTCTAGAAAAGGTCGGGAAACACACTCCTGGAAATGGAAAAAAGAACACATTGACACCGGTGTGTCAGACCCACCATACTTGCTCCGGACACTGCGAGAGGGCTGTACAAGCAATGATCACACGCACGGCACAGCGGACACACCAGGAACCGCGGTGTTGGCCGTCGAATGGCGCTAGCTGCGTAGCATTTGTGCACCGCCGCCGTCAGTGTCAGCCAGTTTGCCGTGGCATACGGAGCTCCATCGCAGTCTTTAACACTGGTAGCATGCTGCGACAGCGTGGACGTGAACCGTATGTGCAGTTGACGGACTTTGAGCGAGGGCGTATAGTGGGCATGCGGGAGGCCGGGTGGACGTACCGGCGAATTGCTCAACACGTGGGGCGTGAGGTCTCCACAGTACATCGATGTTGTCGCCAGTGGTCGGCGGAAGGTGCACGTGCCCGTCGACCTGGGACCGGACCGCAGCGACGCACGGATGCACGCCAAGACCGTAGGATCCTACGCAGTGCCGTAGGGGACCGCACCGCCACTTCCCAGCAAATTAGGGACACTGTTGCTCCTGGGGTATCGGCGAGGACCATTCGCAACCGTCTCCATGAAGCTGGGCTACGGTCCCGCACACCGTTAGGCCGTCTTCCGCTCACGCCCCAACATCGTGCAGCCCGCCTCCAGTGGTGTCGCGACAGGCGTGAATGGAGGGACGAATGGAGACGTGTCGTCTTCAGCGATGAGAGTCGCTTCTGCCTTGGTGCCAATGATGGTCGTATGCGTGTTTGGCGCCGTGCAGGTGAGCGCCACAATCAGGACAGCATACGACCGAGGCACACAGGGCCAACACCCGGCATCATGGTGTGGGGAGCGATCTCCTACACTGGCCGTACACCTCTGGTGATCGTCGAGGGGACACTGAATAGTGCACGGTACATCCAAACCGTCATCGAACCCATCGTTCTACCAATCCTAGACCGGCAAGGGAACTTGCTGTTGCAACAGGACAATGCACGTCCGCATGTATCGCGTGCCACCCAACGTGCTCTAGAAGGTGTAAGTCAACTACCCTGGCCAGCAAGATCTCCGGATCTGTCCCCCATTGAGCATGTTTGGGACTGGATGAAGCGTCGTCTCACGCGGTCTGCACGTCCAGCACGAACGCTGGTCCAACTGAGGCGCCAGGTGGAAATGGCATGGCAAGCCGTTCCACAGGACTACATCCAGCATCTCTACGATCGTCTCCATGGGAGAATAGCAGCCTGCATTGCTGCGAAAGGTGGATATACACTGTACTAGTGCCGACATTGTGCATGCTCTGTTGCCTGTGTCTATGTGCCTGTGGTTCTGTCAGTGTGATCATGTGATGTATCTGACCCCAGGAATGTGTCAATAAAGTTTCCCCTTCCTGGGACAATGAATTCACGGTGTTCTTATTTCAATTTCCAGGAGTGTATGTTACTCCTACCACACAAACCTCACTAAATGACCACGACGTGAAAATTCAAGGAGGTAGAGCTAATACAGTAGCTTACCCACCATTATTCTTCCCATACGATATTCGCGAATAGAACAGGGTATAGGGTATCAGTTAGTACCACAAGTACCCTCTGCCACACAGTGTTAGCCGGCTGGAGTGGCCGATCGGTTCTAGGCGCTAGTCTGTAACCGCGCGACCGCTACCGTCGCAGGTTCGAATCCTGCTTCGGGCATTGATGTGTGTGATGTCCTTACGTTAGTTAGGATTAAGTAGTTCTAAGTTCTAGGGGACTGATAACCTCAGAAGTTATGTCCCATGGTGCTCAGAGCCATTTGAACCATTTTGAACCACACAGTGTTATTTGGCTTGCGGGGCATTGATGTGGATGTGAATGTAAAATGACTATGACACCGCAGCACAGGATAGAAAAGCACTCACGATTTGATTCTTGTGATACGGCAAATACGCATCTGAGATGATTTTTCTAAGTATTAATATGTTTGTGTGTTCGTTGTAAGTAAGTACAAACTACAGTCTTATGATATTGGTTTTGGGCGTAGATGGGAGCGTTATATCACCCATACAATACATTAGAAGATCTTATGGGCCTAACAGGCAATTCAGAGGGCGGTTGATGGCTCAGAATTGGCAAACCACAACATTTAACAGGAGAATTTTGTGGTCAGAAGGAAATGTTTTCTTTAGATTTTTTTTCACTCCGAATGTGTGAAAGATAATAATATGGTTATCTAACAAAAGATTTTCTTTTCTTGTTGAATTTTCAACGAACTTTCGGCAGTGGGGATGGTTGAAGTCCACTCCAGCCCTTCCATTGTCCACTCCCGGAATATACCCATTCTGCAATCTACGACTGAAGATGACACAACAGCCGGACTGACATCAGCTGCGGAGATCCAGTTGGATGAGACATCCCGTCCCATACTGATTACTCCAGCGTGAACTCATGGGGAATGATACCGGTTGCCGAATGGTAGATACCTAAGTAATATTAGTTCATTTTCTCTTCTACAATAATAACATTCTTACACTTGCATAAATAGCTTAATAGATTTTTTGTTTCTAGTTGAACTCGACAGCAACATTGTCATGGAGGAGGACAAGGACAATAATAGTTTTTATCACAGATAAAAGCAGCACACCAGTTGACGAGAAGATGAGAGCAGAGAATTTAAACGACGCAGACGCCGATCAATTACTCTTGTAGATTTGTAACCGCTTCTTCGCTTTCTAATTGCTGTTTGTATTCGTGCTTTGTGGAAATTGTCTTCACCACATACTAGAATTTACATTATATCACTTCGATATCTTCCATTTTCAGTTTTTTTCGAACACACAATGCGTTAACAGCCCTTAAAGGCATAATGTTGTTAATGGGAAATAGTCTGTGCGATATTTTTAATTTTTTTCTTAGGCGTTGTGGAGCAATATTGTTAGAGGACACCAGTTCTTACTCGGTGATATCCTTAGCTAACGGTATTGTCAAGAACTACGTCCTGGATTGCGCGAAATGTGTTTCTCCTGCTTCAGTACAGCACTTCTGGGTAATATTTCTCATCGTCTTTGTTGGAGTCAGTGTTAAGAATCTCCACATAGTTAACGGGTAGATAATTAAAACTACATGTACACAGAACATGATTTATAGCCGACCGCGGTGGTCTCGCGGTTCTAGGCGCGCAATCCGGAACCGTGCGACTGCTACGGTCCCAGTTTCGAATCCTGCCTCGGGCATGGATGTGTGTGATGTCCTTAGGTTAGTTAGGTTTAAGTAGTTCTAAGTTCTAGGGGACTGATGACCACAGCTGTTAAGTCCCATAGTGCTCAGAGCCATTTGAACCATGATTTATAACCTTTTCTAGGTCTTCTGTGACTGGAAGGCTTTGTTATACGCCAGTTAATTTTCAGCTCCAGTAGACCAACGGCGGATCATTGTTAAGTACCACACACAAGCTGTTCTGTAAGTTATTCGCTGGCTGACAAGACACAGTTGTGATTGGCACTGAGTACAATGGGGCACATTGTAAATACTGTTTGTTACAGTTTAAAACCCTTCAACACTCTCGCACAGCTTCAACACACGAGTAATTCTGTAGCTGTATATCGTAGTCTCGTCTGATAGTATTATATTCTTTACTCAAGGAGGACGTAAAAGTTTGTAAAGTATATAAGGTGATCCCGAAAATTTTGTCTAAACTTGGATTTGGGATTTGATATATAAATTTGTTTTATATCTTTACCCTCCAAATAGACGTCAAGCACGTTGAACGGCCTTATCGTTCTCCTAAACCAAACAGCTATTTCCAAGTTAGTCTCCGTCCACCCAGAACTCCGTGGTGTAATATTAGCTAGATGTCCATGTCAATTTTATTAAACATGTCGGAAAAGTCTGGCGTTCTGAACGAATCCGAAAGATAATAGTAGTCTACACTAAGATTCTGCAATATTCCATGCAGTTCTTCCATTCTATCTTTGATTTTGACACAAGGAGCACCCACGAGTATTTTGTATTTCCCGAAATGGTTTACAGTGCTTCCTTGACTATTATTTTAATATTCTTCTTGGTGTCACACCGTCCTTCTCATGTACGAGGGATGTTAGCTTTGTTCTGACACCATTTCTCGCAGTGACGAACTTGGAGAATTTGCTGTGAAATAATAGCTAAATGGGCAGCACACCACGTTATTTAACAGTACAGACAGGTCCTTCCCTAACTGCTCTTGGCAGTCCCCTTTATTACTGATTTTAACTGCCATAATGTTATTGCTAAATGATTTCGTAATGGGTGTAAGCGCATTTAAATCCTGCTTGCTAAGGAGCATAGAATTTTTGGTGTAATTTACGTTACCAATCTCAGTGACAAGATTTTACAGGTTCTCAAGCAATATCCACAAACCAAAACAATCGTCGTTTGGTCTCGTCTTCATGTACAATAGCTGAGGAATGTTCAGCAGTTTCGAGGAATCCATGGTGATACTTTCTGCTGCCACAGAAGACATCTTCTACCCAAAGTCTCCTTCTATGCCATAAAATCCCACCTTGCACTGTATCCGGTAACGTGATTGCACTATTTTGTGTGTGTATTACTTGCAGTCCAATTGCAGACCGCCAAATTCCACTACTTTGTGTGCAAGATTTCCGTGGGAAGGAGGGAGACTGCCCCTCTCGACTACGAAGTTTATGTACGGGATAGTACCAGAACATTGACTAGATTGTATAATATGCAGCTGCACTCGAATTCTATACCTAGACTGGTTAGTGCAACACAGTAACAGGACAGTATATAGTACCAGAACATTGACTAGATTGTATAATATGTAGCTGCACTCGAATTCTATACCCAGACTGGTTAGTACAACACAGTAACAGGACAGTATCGTATAGTAGTGTGCTCTGAAGCGATGCCCTTATGCACATGATAGTACAGAACATTAGCCAGTGTGTGTAATAGGCTATTGTACTTGGAAACGATTTCGGGCAGCCGGCCGTGGTGACCGAGCGGTTCTAGGCGCTTCAGTCTGGAACCATGCGACCGCTACGGTTGCAGGTTCGAATCCTGCCTCGGGCATGGATATGTGTGATGTCGTTAGGTTAGTTAGGTTTAAGTAGTTCTAAGTACTAGGGGACTGATGACCATAGATGTTAAGTCCATAGTGCTCAGACCCATTTTTTTGTTAAAACCCATAGTGCTCATAGCCATTTGAACCATTTGATTTCGGGCAGGATAGTTTCGCAAATTAGCCATGCAGTATGGTATACCACTGTTCGCGAGTACAACACTAGGATTATGCAGTATGGAATACGTTATTACAAGAGAGGACAGTCTCCCTCCCTCTTATGAACATCCGACACAGAAAATAGAGCAACTGGGCTTGAAGTTTACAGTTGGATTGCAAGTACAACACACAGAAAGTAGTGGAATGACGTGACTGGGAGTGCCACCATATTACACCTTCACGATCTAAAAGGAGACTTGACAGCCACAACCGCGCAGTCTTCTATACTAACGGTAAATGTCAACGTGGATCCCCCAAACGCTAAACATTCCTGAGGTATTACGAAGAAAGACGAGACCAACCGACAAATGCTTTGGTTTGTGGTTATTACAGAAGAACGTGGACCATCTTGTTACTGACTTGGGTATCATATATTATGCAGATAATGGCGTGCTCATTGGCTACAAGAATTTAAATGCACTACACCCATTACCGAATCGTCTACGATAACATTGTGGCAGTTAAAACCTGTGATCAACATAACTGTGAGGAGAAGTTAGAAAAGGGATGGTCTGTAAAGTTAAAGACTATCCACATATGTTCGCCCGGTTAGCCGTGCGGTCTAACGCTCGGCTTTCCGGACTGGGAAGGAGCGCCTGATGCCTGGCACGCATCCGCCCGGCGGACTTGGGTCGAGATCCGGTGAGCCGGCCAGTCTGTGGATGGCATTTGGGCGGTTTTGCATCTGCATCGGCGAATGAGGGCTGGCTCCCCTTATTCCGCCTCAGCTACACTATGTCAGCGTACACCACCATAACTCTACCACGCAAACACAGGGGTTACGTTCATGTGGTGCGAGTCGTTCCCTGGGTTGAGAAGGGGGGGGGGGGCAAGGGAGGGGGTCCACCGGGGGTCGACGAACCGCACAATAACCATGAAAGAGTGGTTCGGTGTGGGGCGACGGAGGGGTGAAGTGCACTGCAGTAGTCACCGAGGGGCAGTGGACCACTGCGGCTGCGGCGGGGATGGAGCCTCTCCGTCGTTCTCGGCCCCTGGCTAACATTCAATACAATACAGTACAATAGAATTATCCGCATAGTAAATTCTTCAAGTTTGGCCTGCGACAAATGGTGTCATATCACAAGCCCAAGCGTGAATAAAGTAATCAGGACACACCTTATAGATCTTATAACGTATTTCGACGTCCGACTATGAGAAAATTTTATGTCTTCCTTGGCTCAGCAGCATGGTATTACCAGACCGCAGACTACAGTATACAACTACAGAATGGTCCCGTGATTGGCCCTGTGCAAGACTATTTAAGTGTTTTAAGCTCTAATAAACAGTATAATGTGCTCTACTATTCTCCGTTCCAGTCCCATCCATATAGTGTTAGTAAGAGTATAATTTGTAGAACAGCTTGTACACGGTGTTTCACAGTATCCTGTAGTTTGTGTACTGGGCTAATAAGAATACCCGAACATTAACTGGTGTACAAATAAACGTTCCAAACACTAAAAACAGAGAAAAGTGTGTAAATTATATGCTGTCTAAATACAGTTTTTAGGATCTATGTATAAATTATGTGGAAATTCTTATCACTGACTCCAGAAAAGACGAACAAGTATTACACAGAAATGCTACATTAAAGCTGAAGAAACATATTTCTTTCAGTCCAGGACATTTTTCTTCACAATAGTGTCATATAATGATACCTCTGAATTAGTACAGGTACCAATTAACCACGTTATTCTACAAGACCTAAGAAAAAGATTAAATGCGTAGCACAGACTTAAGCCATTTTCCAACGAAGAAATGATGCCTTTAAGTGCTGTTAAAGTGTTGTGTGTACGAAACAGAAAAATTTGAAATGGAAGCTGGAGCGTACGGTGAAGACAGTTGCAACTAAGTACGAATGTAAACTGCAATTGGAAAATGATGAATCTATTGCAAATATGCAATAAGGTTTACGTATTGATTTGAACACAGTGTATGTTAAAATTTGATTACGACTAAAGCCACGAGTGGGCTACAGGGACCATCCGACCGCCGTGTCATCCTCAGAGAGGATGCGGATAGGAGTGGTGTGGGGTCAGTACACCGCTCTCCCGGTCGTTATGATGGTATTCTTGACCGAAGCCACTATTATTCGGTCGAGTAGCTCCTCAATTGGCATCACGAGGCTGAGTGCGCCTAGAAAAATGGCAACAGCTCATGGCGGCCTGGATGGTCATCAATCCAAGTTCCGACCACGCCGACAGCGCTTAACTTCGGTGATCTCACGGGAACCGGTGTAGCCAGTGCGGCAAGGCCGTTGCCGCTTAAGACTAAGGAATATAAATTATCTGCATTTGCTGCTAATAACATTGGTAAGTGGCCGTGCGTCAGAGACCTGTCCGAGAATGGTAGATTGGAGCATGTTTACTTCATTAGATAACACACGATAAATCATTTTATGAAGCCCCATTTCCACTGGAATCTGCTTAAAAGGGACGATTACATTGTAACTAAATATGGTGGACTCGATACTGTGCACATAGCAACAGCACAACCACTTGCAGAGCTTATCACCAGCGGAATAACGACGTTTAATTTGTTTGCCAAAGTTTTCAACTTAAAAGTCTGTATGGAAATACCACAAGAACGTGCAGCGGAAGGGTTGGTAGTGTACACCCAGTAAGATGTGAAGTTCCGTAAGAATAGTGTTACACAGGATATGAAAGTTAAAACTAAACTTCCTGAATGCTCTCGGCTAGAAGATTTGCAGGAAGGAATGGAGAAATTGTTAAAGCTATGAAACGGGTACCATACAGAAAAAATTAGATACATATTCAAATTCAAGAACATACCTTCTTTGTAACTGTAAAATTACTGGATGGAGAATACTTAGAAAATTCCGATTAATATTAAATTATATGATAAAATTTAAGCTGGGTGTTATTAAAGCCACACCAAAGAAAGACACATAAAGAAAGGGTTGTTTTCTCTGTGTAAATGTATACGCAAAAATAAATAAAGCTTCTGTACAAAGATATTTGCTTGTCTTACTCGCTAAGCTATCAAAAATCCTAAAAGACACTCTTCTTAATAATTGTCTATATGTGTGGAAAGTTGGTAGCTGGATGACCTTGAAAAGTTGAATGTATAATAACGCTCATACTGTATCTAAACGGAAAGTAGTGGAAACTAAGTAGTTGAAAGTGTAGCGACCTACATTTCGTGCCTAAATGGTGTCGTCAACTTTCCTGCAGTGCGTGGGTAGAACAGAGATTCCTCTAATTGACCTCAATCATTTGCTGGTGATTTCTCGGTTTGTGTGTGTGTGTGTGGGGGGGGGGGGTGTAAGGGAGAGATTGACGTGACTTTGAATATAAGTTGGTCGAATGTGCGACCTGACACCGGAAGTCTTTATCGGTACCTTGAGATAAGGTCTTTATGTCGCCCTGAATCAGCGCTAATTACCTACTGCTTACCATTTACAGTGGTGTCATACCATGGGATGTGCGAGATTCTTAACTTCCGTGCTCCTGGATTTGAATCTGCCCTGCTATCCTATTTGCGTTCGCCACTTCCTGGATCTTCTCAGCAATGGATATCACATCGACACCGGCTATCATCACGCCCTCTGCCTAGAAGAAGTTCCCCTTGCCACCAGGTCAGATGAATGTCTGCTTGGAACTTCTCTGTGGTTGAAAGCGTTCTTGGTCACAGGATCTCATATGCACACGGACAGATAACTCTACTGCCGGTTACCAAGACCCTGCACTTTCCTTAACGTATGTTTGCTAGATTTAGAAAGATATGTTCGAAAAATCGTCTGTGATGTGTGGTGTCCTGCCATTGTGTGCCGTGCAATTCAGTACTGCATACTCACACAGCCGCCAAAGAAAGTAGTGAAGGTGTTGAGGAAACGTCGTTGTCTACCTTTTGAGTGAAAATGGTCTGATATTGCAGTGCAGCACAATTGAAGTCAGAACTCATACTTCAAATGTCATACTCGGCCATTTTTCCAAAATGCACAAATGAGTATTTACTTAACGACTCAGCTGTGTACCCAACCATGACCGTTACTTGAATGACTATGACCCAGAAATTGTTGGTCCAATTTTATTTCTCTTCCAGAGGATATTGGTAAGGAACGTGGATGTAATAATTCCAAGAACACTTTATTCAGTTTATGATTAAGGCCTGGGGGAGATGAAGGAAAGCAAAAGAAGATGAGGAGCACCATATACAAAACAAAAAGAAAGACGTGAAGGATGTCTCTGTACTTTTCGAAAATAGCGGGTAGGTGCCCTAAACAAATAGATTTCTTATTATTCTCTGAGAATGAGAAACAACACTACATCTTGATAAACACATGTTCCGCCTACTCACCTCACAATTGAGTAAAGGTGGTTATAAATGTCATTAAAGTTGTAGAGACCTCGCCTCATTTCCTTCGATTGAGAGTTGAGAAAAGCGTATAATTTAATGTGCAAGCCACTAACGTGTACTTGCATAATTTTCTACCAATGCAAAAAACTTCTTGTAGTTTAAGAATGTCCATCACTAGAAGACGTGCAACTTTGTGCATTAGGGCGATTTCGTGTGCTTCCAGCTCCTTTGTTGCAAAGTGAAGGTGACTCTAGTGCCTGGTACATATCATATGCGGTGACGTGTCTAGTTTTATGTTCGCTTGACAATAATTTTAATCTTTTTGAGTCATGCATGAGGGATAATCCTGTAGGATGAGATATTGCTCGAAAACGTCGGTGACCAAATCGAAGGAGAATGATGCCATATTCTTGTAGCTAGTAGACTCATATTTGTGGGCTACCGTTGGATAGAAAGTGGAAACTTCACGTACAGACCACTGTCATTTAAAAGGGAAGTTCAGCAGCTCAACTCACTATATAAGCAACTTGAAAAATCAACTGTCATAACACATAGCTGTTTTGATCCATAACTTCAAATGGATCACATGGCTCTGAACACTATGGGACTTAACATCGGAGGTCATCAATCCCCTAGACTTAGAAGTACTTAAACCAAACTAACCTAAGAACATCACACACATCCATGCCCGAGCCAGGATTCGAACCTGCGATCGTAGCAGCACCGCCGTTCCGGACTGAAGCGCCTATAACCGCTTGGCCACAACGGCCGGCATCCGTAACTTGACCGGGTATGGTGGTCACACACATTTTGAGCACTTCAGTGATTTACTCTTGGAGAAAGATAGTGTCAGTGTTCTACCCGAGTGTCGAAAACTAAATTTCATTTTCTAAGCAAATGGCGCCAAGGATAGCGCCCCACTTCCCGGATTCAGTTCGATTTTTTATGTGCCTCTTCAGAAACTTTGCTGAAACAATGTATCAGGAAGCTATGCCGTCAGTGGAGCTGCGTATTTCGAATATTCAAAGTTTCATATTGTGACGAGGGATGGCTATTTCAAAACGAATACCTCCATTCAATGGAGGGACTCATCGAAACCACATATACCGCCATAGCCGCATTCACCAATAACTTTACAGTCAGTGCCATAACAGATGCAGAGTATGGGCATGCGGAGAACTTACCCAGATTAGATTAGATTAGATTAGATTAATACTTGTTCCATAGATCATGAATACGACACTTCGTAATGATGTGGAACGTGTCAGGTTAATAAAAGATGTCTGTACAAGAAATTACATTACACAAAATATTGCATGACACTAATGATTAAGTTTTTTTTTTTTTTTTTTTTTTTTTTTTTTTTTTTTTTTTACTTACTTTATATCTAAAAATTCAGCCAATGAGTAGAAGGAGTTGTCATCTAGAAATTCTTTTAATTTATTTTTAAATGTTAGTTGGCTATCTGTCAGGCTTTTGATGCTGTTTGGTAGGTGCCCAAAGACTTTTGTGGCAGCATAATTTACCCCTTTCTGTGCCAAAGTCAGATTTAACCCTGCATAGTGAAGATCATCCTTTCTCCTGGTGTTATAGGTATGCACACTGCTATTACTTTTGAATTGGGTTGGATTATTATCAACAAATTTCATAAGGGAATATATATACTGTGAGGTTACTGTGAGGATCCCTAGATCCTTAAATAGATGTCTGCAGGATGACCGTGGGTGGGCTCCAGCAATTATTCTGATTACACGTTTTTGTGCAATGAATACTTTTCTACTCAACGATGAATTACCCCAGAATATGATGCCATACGAAAGCAGTGAATGAAAGTAGGCATAGTAAGCTAATTTACTGAGATTCTTATCACCAAAATTTGCAATAACCCTAATAGCATACGTAGCTGAACTCAGACGTTTCAGCAGACCATCAATGTGTTGCTTCCAGTTTAACCTCTCATCAATGGACACACCTAAAAATTTTGAAAATTCTACCTTAGCTACAGACTTCTGTTCAAATTCTATATTTATTACTGGAGTTTTGCCATTTACTGTACGGAACTGTATATACTGTGTTTTATCAAAATTTAAAGAGAGTCCGTTTGCTGAGAACCACTTAATAATTTTGTGAAAAACATCATTTACAATTACATCACTTAGTTCTTGGTTTTTGGATGTTATTACTATACTTGTATCATCAGCAAAAAGAACTAACTTTGCATCTTCATCAATGTGGAATGGTAAGTCATTAATGTATATCAAGAACAGTAAAGGACCTAAGACCGAACCCTGTGGGACCCCGTGCTTGATAGCACCCCAGTTTGAGGAATCAGCTGTTTTAACATTACACGAACCACTTATTTCAACTTTCTGCATTCTTCCAGTTAAGTATGAATTAAACCATTTGTGCACTGCCCCACTCAAACCATAATGATTTAGCTTATCTAAAAGAATTCCATGATTTACACAATCAAAGGCCTTTGAGAGATCACAAAAAATACCAATGGGTGATGTCCGGTTATTCAGAGCATTTAATATTTGATCAGTGAAAGCATATATAGCATTTTCTGTTGAAAAGCCTTTCTGAAAACCAAACTGACATTTTGTTAGTACTTTATTTTTACAAATATGGGAGGCTACTCTTGAATACATTACTTTCTCAAAAATTTTTGATAGAGCTGTCAGAAGAGAGATTGGGCGGTAGTTGTTGACATCCGACATATCCCCCTTTTTATGCAATGGTTTTACAATGGCATATTTCAGTCTATCAGGGAAAACACCCTGCTCCAAAGAGCTATTACATACGTGGCTGAGAATTCTACTTATCTGTGGGGAACAAGCTTTAAGTACTTTGCTGGAAATGCCATCAATTCCGTAAGAGCTTTTACTTTTCAGTGAGTTTATTATTTTACTGATTTCAGAGGGAGAGGTTGGTGGAATTACAGCTGTTTCAAACTGTGCAGGTATCGCCTCTTCTATTAATAGCCTTGCCTCTTCTAGTGAAGATCTAGATCCTATTTTCTCCACAACATTTAAAAAATGATTATTCAAAATATTTTCAATTTCTGATTGTTTGTTAGTGCACTTGTCATTCAATTTTATTGCACTAAAGTCTTCCTGTGCTCTTGGTTGCCCTGTTTCCCTTTCAATAATATTCCAAATTGCTTTAATTTTATTATCAGAGTTACTGATCTCAGACATGATACACATGCTTCTGGACTTTTTAATAACTTTTCTTAGTACCGCACAATAGTTTTTATGATATTGAACAATTTCGGGGTCAGTACTCCATCTTGCTGTTAGATACAGTTCTCTTTTGCGGTTGCAAGATATTCTTATTCCTTTAGTTAGCCAAGGTTTATTATATGTTTTCTTGGAATTATGTTTAACTATTTTCTTGGGAAAACAATTTTCAAATACCCTTAAAAATGTATTGTGAAATAAGTTATATTTCAAGTTTGCATCGGGTTCCTTATACACTTCATCCCAGTCTAGCTGCTGTAGGCTTTCCCTAAAGTTTGCAACATTTATATTGTTAATTGAACGCACTGCTTTGAAAGTCTGATTTATTATACTGCATGGAGCTATGTCATGTACTGTAACAAGCTGTGCACTATGATCTGAAACACCATTCTCAACAGGATAAGCATTTATGTCCTTAAACTTATCTTGGTCTATAAAAAAGTTATCTATCAATGTACTGCTGTTCTTTGTTATCCGAGTAGGAAAATCAATGACGGAGCTCAAATTGAAAGAACTGAGTAATACTAAAAGGTCATTCTTCCTATTACACTCTTTCAGGGAATCAACATTGAAATCCCCACAAATGATAATTTGCTTCCCCCTGTCTGACAGATAGCACAACAAAGCATCCAAGTTTTCCAGAAATAGCTGGAAATTCCCTGAGGGGGACCTATACACTGTTACAATTATGAAAGTGCCATCCTTTAGTTTAAGTTCAGTGGCACATGCTTCCATATGTTGCTCTACACAAAATTTTTTAGTTTCTAAATTTTTTGCACTGTGGAAGCTTTTGACATATATGGCAACTCCTCCTCTCATCATATTATCTCTACTTACATGTGCAGCTAAGTTGTACCCATTGATGCTAACCTTTTGCATATCAGTGACAATGTGATGCTCAGACAGGCATAGTACATCTATTACATTCTCAGTTTCTATATCTTCTAAACAAAGCAGAAGCTCATCAATTTTATTGTTCAATCCCCCAATATTTTGATGAAATATACTAACATTTTTCATTTTACTTTTGCAACTATCTTGAACTTTTTTGACATCTTTAGTACTTGCATGGCTGAGTTTCCCACTGGACACTGATCTTACACTAAAAAAGAGTTTCCACCATGAGATGTAGTTCCTCCCCCCTTTAAATTTCCTGCTATCAGCCCAGCCAGTTTACCCTTCCCTTTCCTGTTGAGGTGTAGGCCATGTCTAGTATAGTCCCACCTACAGAGTGAATCAACACGAACCACACCAATGTGTGACCCCGCACCAGATCCAAGTAGCCGTTCCAACTCCAAATTAACTCTCCTGACAGAAGAGGTCAAATGAGGTCGGTCGTGGCGTTCCAGAACCGACACAAACCCAACACTGGTATGATTCGATGCCGATGCAATCTTTGCCAGGTCACACTCTATGCTGTACCCCGGATCTCTGTCAATACTGTTGCCCGGCCCACCCACAATAACCACGGTGTCTTCCTTAGTAAAACCTTTACATAGTGAACCTAAATCCTCTGTAACCTGCCCAAGTTCAGCACTAGGTTTGAAAAAACTTGTGACCTGGTAATCCAACCCTAATTCATCCTGCAGAAGTTGGCCCACACCCCTAGCATGCGAACTACCTAGCAACAAGACTTTCTTTCTCTTTGCAGACTTCCCTACATTCTTAATCAATTTGCTGCTGAAAGCTTGTTGAGCCCTGTGTACTCCCAATGTAGGGGAGTGTCCAAGGATTTTTAAGGAGGTAGATAGACCATTGCTAGCTCATATTTCCAAAACATTACGGAGTGTATGCATGACTACATTCACAATGGATCCTGCCTCTTATTACACCATGCCATGGCTTTTGTGTATGCAATGTTATAAAATACACGTGTCAATTTCGAACTGTATGCCAACATGCTGTTCTTTTTTCAGCACAGGATTAGCGCTGGGTTGCCAGTGTGCGCATTGGTCTGCCAATGCAAATAACCCACGAACGACGGACGAGGAGTACAAGGCATCTAAGGATTTGGCGTATGTTCTGCACATAGTTTAAACAACTTACACTGGTAGACCAGCTGCCATTTCTGTTAACTGGAGGGTTTCTATATCGTTCAGATAAGGAAATCATCAGACTGGGTACGGTCCAAAATGTGGCTGTGGATCCTGATGCAGGACATGGCGTGAGGCACAACTGACATGCCAAGTTACTTTCCATGATACACACAGTGATTTGTGACTACGCCTGGAGCGGCTAGTTCCGCACTGTTTTCCCATGCCCTAGCCGATGACGACGCTGTGGAATAAAAAGAGTTGCATTATGAACTATAGACACCTCCAGCAGTACATCAGTTTGTGAATGCGACTTATTAGAATCACTCTGGCATCTCCTTCAATCAGTCACAGTAGTTGAAAGGTATGTAGATTCAGGAACTGAAGAGAGGCGTATTGCGACGTTTGATTTTGAAAAGAATTTCTTTAAATTATTGAGTAACTCAGTTTTGGGAAAAACCATGAAACATTCAAGAAATCACCGATATATGTACTTAGTATAACGCTGGGAAGGACGGAATAGTACATGGAGGTATATAGAAAGGCCAAATTTTAAGTGTAGTCAGTATTACCAATCAAGGATTAATCGCTCTGAAGATGGATATAGTTCTGGTGTACTTCACGAAATCTTTGTATGTCGGTATCTACACTCATGCTCACAAATTAAGGATAATTGCAGAATGTGGTGCTACACAAAGTGGCACTACACAAAACTGGCGCTAATAGTGTAGGCACATAGGGAACACACACGACAAAGATCTTTAAGTCCACGGTACTGGTGATAAGTTGAGAAAACCGTCCCGAAATACATGTGCTACAAAACCCCACTGTTTCCTGCGCATGTACCCCGACATCAATATGGGATATGATCACCATGTTCACGTACACAGGCAACACAGCGAGTTGTCATACTCTGGATCAGGTGGTCGAGCAGCTGCTGGGGGATTCTTACACCAGTGCCAGTCGAAGCTCCTGAAGTGTCCTAGCGGTTTGAACACGTGCCCATCAGGAGGAAGGTGGCACCCACTGCACCCATGAAAAGACGGACACACTGGTGGAAAATGACGTCCCGATACACCTGACATGTTACACTTCCTCTGACAGACATACAGGGGTGCACGTGCACCAATCATAATCCAACCGCACACCACCAAACCAAGACCTCCATATAGGTCCCTTTGAAGGACATTAAGAGGTTGGCATAAGATTCCTGGTTCACGCCTGATGAAATCCCGGCGAGAATCACTCTTCAGACTATACCTGGACTCGTCCGCGAACATAACCACTGTTCCAATGACCATGTACTGTGTTGTTTACACAAGGCTTTACGGGCTCTCCTGTAACCAGGGGTCAGTGGAATGCACCTTGCAGGTCTCCGGGCGAATAAACCATGTATGTTCAGTCGTCTGTAGACTGTGTGATTGGAGGTAATCGTTCCAGTGGCGGCGGTAATGTCCAGAGCAAGGCTACCTGTAGTACTCCGTGGCCGTTTGCGGGCACTGACGGTGAGATATCGGTCTTCTTGTGGTGTTGTACAGTGTGGACGTCCCGTACTGTAGCTCCTGGACACGTTTCCTGTCTGCTGGAATCGTTGCCATAATCTTGAGATCACACTTTGTGGCACACGAGGGCCCGTGCTACGACCTGCTGCGTATGACCAGCCTATAGTTGCCCTAGTATTCTTCCCATGATAACGTCGTCAATATGTGTCCTTTGAGCCGTTTTCAACACACAGTCACCATTAGCATGTCTGAAATCGTCTGCACACTTACTCGATGCACCGTACTCTGACATGCACCAACACACCGCCGGCCGCGGTGGTCTAGCGGTTCTAGGCGCTCAGTCCGGAACCGCGCGACTGCTACGGTCGCAGGTTCGAATCCTGCCTCGGACATGGATGTGTGTGATGTCTTTAGGTTAGTTAGGTTTACGTAGTTCTAAGTTCTAGGGGACTGATGACCACAGATGTTAAGTCCCATGGTGCTCAGAGCCATTTGAACCATTTGAACCAACACACTTCTGTGTATGTGGACTGCTGCCAGTGCCACCGTGCGACAACAGCAGGTCAAATGCACCGCATGGTCATACCCCTAGGTGATTTAAACCCGCAAACCGCCCACCAGGGCGTTGTTTCACCATGTATCAGCATTATCCTTAGTTTATGTGCATGAGTGTATATACTGGTCTATTCCGAACCACAAATGTACGATGAGTTTGCAGAATCTAATTTGGTTGAAGCAAATTTATGTTATATGGATACAGACGGTTTCATCTACTGGTTCAAAGAGTGTGATCCAAATGAAGCAATAAGGTGCCACCCTGACCCATTCGACGCTTTTGACCATGCAACCGGTAAGAAGTACGGTAGAACAACTCAAAACAACATGGTTATCGGCCTTATGAAATACAAGGCGAATGGACTGGTGATTGCGAAGTTTGTGTGGCTGAGATGTAAAATGTACACATACCACTTAGATGTAGTTGCTACCTAAAGTCGGGCTAAGGGTGTGTGTGTGTGTCATGTGAAACCAGTGGCCGTAATCATCTGTGACTGGAAATGTTGCTTGTTCTATGGTGTTGGTGCTATGCCATCTCAACCTCGGCATATGGTACAGCAAGTACTATTCGATCTCAAGACCATATGGTGTATACTACATAGCAGCTGAAAGGTGGTCTGTCACATTGTGTTGATAAATAGATCACTTGTGAAAACGGAATTGGGATCTTCCTGTACTCACGCTATTCACTTATGTGATGGAGAGCGGATGTTATTTATTTGAAAATAGTGTATGCGTGCACTTGTATGTGCAGAATAATCATATGGACTGTCTGTGATAGAGCGTATTCGTATGAGTACATGAGTTAAATGATTACACACTCTGTGTGTACTATCTGCACATATTAGTTCTATGGTGTGTGTGTGTGTGTGTGTGTGTGTGTGTGTGTGTGTGTGTGTGTGTGTGTGATTTCTCTTCCCTGGCTGCTACATGTTCCAGTTAGTATTATTAATGTAAAAGCTTCTACACATTACATCTAATAGATGCAACTGTAGAAAGATATACTGTTGTAAATTGAAAATTGAATTCAGTAAAAACCACTGATTATTATGTAAATAACCACACCAAGTAGGAATGATTAAATTTTGTTAATCATAGGCAACAGATTGTACAGGTATTTTCTTTACCAGCACTAATGTAAATAGTATCTCCCTATATGTAAGAAGTAACTCTATACCTCCAAAATTAGTTGAAAATGTATACATGTTTATAAATTTTCTGTTCAAAGCTCAAAAAGAGACAATCTATTGCAACAGTATTTTACAAAAATATCATTGAGGAGAAATGGAAATAGTAACAAAAATTTATTGTAAAGAACATCGGAAAATATTGTTATTAGTAACCAAGAAATTAAGCTGTTATATACAAATTACTTGCCAAAGAACTCACACCCTGGCACCAGAAAAATTATGATCCTTTCACTACGATGAACGGACCAAGTGTGACGAAACTCACTCAACTTTTCCGCTGGATTTAGAGACGTGACTGGTATCAGGTTACATCACGACCTTGAATATATCACACACAACTGCCTTTACAGCGGTGAGTGTGGTATCAGGATACATCCTGATCTTCACCGTCCATCACACAGTTGTGTGTAACGCTAAAGCAGCGGGTGGCGTAGTGTATGCGGGAAGCGTTGGCGCGATTTTGAGATAAAATCGTTATCTATACTTGAGCTGGAACAGACCATGTGCTAACGCTTTACCTGGAGACGTAACTATGCCACTCACAAAATATGATGGAATACAAAAACTGAAGGCTTATCTAGAGCTTGTAAAACTGTCGAGTGAAGGATTCTGGTGTTACCCTGCTGGCTGAAAGTACTCAACACGATGCGGAAAATAGAACATACATGCATGCAAAAAAAGTTTTGGCAAATCCTTCCAATCGAATCAAGAACTGTCAAAATAAGGAACGTAATAGTTAAAAACATAGATAAAATCGATTTGGCAGTAATTACACACGACATAAGTGAATCAAAAACCATATCCTAGTTTGTAAACTTCGAGAACAACGTCATGTGTAGGTAAAGTCATAGTAATGAACAATCCAAGAAACGGCTCTGATGGGAGTAGTGAGGAACTGAAATTGAAGCACGAATACTTGTGTGAAATAGAATATACTAGTATTGAAGCGTCTTGAGGGAACGGTTTGCTTCCACTCCCTAACCTCCTTTCCCCTGTAAGCAATAATCCAAGTGGAGTGCCTACACGCAAAACTTGCTACTTGCAGCTTGCTACTAAGTTAATCCGCTCCAGGAAGCCGCTGCCGGCGTCGTCCCCTCGGGAATCATGTAATCCGTTTTCCTCGAGCTTTCATCTCAAATAATTGGTGTGCTCGATACCTGGAGTGTAAATGGAACACCAGCCGAACATATAATCCTAGAAACTGTGTTTCCGTCAGCAGTCCTTACGTACTGCATAGATATGGCAATGCGTGGATAACCCAAAATAAAGCCTAACGCCCTGTTCTGTACTTTCAGGTTTTTGGGGTGCAGAAGGCCAAATAACAAAGGTATTTTAAGAGGTATAAAAATGTACTGAAGCAGCCACTAGACAGTAATGGAAGAGCGGAAAAACAGAAGACATCTCTTGACTGTCAACAACAGAAATAAAAATTTGTCCGGAATAAGTCAGTTCTCAGAATGATTCAAAACAAGCTCTTAGCCAATACGTTAACTACTGCTACCACCTGTCATAATTTAGTCGTTTCTTATGACATGGTTAGGTTTTGTCGGGGCCTATCTTATTACGGAGTAATTGCATTAGGTTTTATGCAACAGTCATTTATATGTTTTGGCAGTCATTTTATATATTATGGCAAAACTTGAAGATCTGTAAGAGATATTAGGTAAACTATAATACAGACATTAAAATTTTGATGGAGAAGAAAAAAATAACGGATAAAAAGAAATTATATCAAAGAATCGACCAAAAATGCGAGAAACTGAAATGTGTCCGAGACATGACTAAGGATCTTATGAGTGTTGATTGCGGTGTACACAGAAGTATTTAGAGGTGAAGATAACGCAAACGTTACTTTAAGGAACAAGTCTGCATAGCTGATTAATATTGATCGATGCTGAAAACACATAGCAGTGATTCACCATCCTTTAGGTTACTCTTTTTAAGATATATCTTAAATTAAAAACTGTGCAATGTTATGGGATGCACAAATTTAACAGATTTATCATCACAAACTCCAGCTAAATTTACTGAGAAAAAGTAAACTGATATGACGGATTAAGTACTTGTCCGATTATTATGGGAGTCCGTCTCAGAGCGGTTCACGTGCGTTCGAATGTGGTTTAAAGAGCAGGGGGACAAAATCTTAATAACAGATTGTTTGCAAACCCGAGCAAAACTATGCGAGATGTAGGACGGCAGTCAGTGGCGGTCTGCGGTGCGTATGTTGGCCTTATCATGCCTCAACTGCGTGAGTCTGCGGCGTTGGCCTTCGTGTGATATCCCGGCGTTTAGCAACATTAATTCTGAGGCATGTATCTAAGCCACCTTCAAGAAACCAGCAGTGCTGTAGTGTTGGTTCTTTAACTATACATCTGACACGTTTTTTTCATCTTAGAAATTACATTACGTAACCTCTCACTGCGGGCAGTTCTATTTCATTTCTTCCTCTGCTTCTAGATGCTTAATTTCTTTGTCAGTGACTATACACAGATTTTGTTCAACTCATTGATACGTAGTATTCATAATCCCCAAGAAGAATCGTGTTTGTAGTAAACAACCAAAAACTACTGAAAACGTCACTTTATCTGATCCATAATGACAATACTGTACAAGAATGGCCATATACCTCTGGTTTTAGAATTAATATCATAATATCGGAAATTTTTCCTAGAAATATAAATTTTAACGTTTTTGTTAGGTGTTGTGATATATAACGTTTTCCACACTATTTGGGACACATTAATAGACAAAACTGAACAAACCCATCTGCACTGAGAATTACAGAGCGGTTATAATATTCACTTTGTGATGTGTTATATGAGGAAAACGTGGAATAATAAAAACCGACATCAAGAAATAACTATTATTTGAAACATAAACTGACGGAAAAAAATCTCAGCACCAAGAGCGAGTTGTGTGACAAACAAAAGTCGATAGGCGTGTTTCTACATATAAAAGATTATGCCTGTTCAAATTTCGCACCAGTCGCATAAGAGATGAGCTAATAGCTGCACTATGCACATGCAAATCAGTTTTACTTTATATGAATGCTGCACCAATCGTCAGCATTTGTTAACTTTGAGACTGGACATAATGAGAATGCCTTTAAGACGAAAGAAACACCATTATCTCACTGAGTCTGAGCGTGATCGCGTAATAGGGTTACGAGAAACTGGATGTAGCTTCTGCGATACTGCAGACATAATCCGCAGTAATGTCGCCACTGTACGTGATTACTGGCTACGGTGATCACGAGAATGTACGGTTGCAAGGAGACGTGGCTCTGAAAGGCAACGCGACACTACCGAGAGGGAAGACTGTCGTGTTCGGTTTATTGCTCTGGCTCATCGTACAGCATCTGCAGCAGTAATTTGTGCAGCAGTTGGCACCACAGTGACACAACGAAGTGTTACAAATCGGTTTCTTCAGAGGTAGCTCTGAGTCAGACGCCTTGTACCGTGCATTTCACAGCCCCAAACCACCGCCATTTGCAACTTCAGTGGAGTCAAGCGAGAGCTCATAGGAAGGCAGGGCTAAGGTCTGTTGTGTTTTCTGTTAAAATCTGGTTCTGCCTCGGTGACAGCGATGCCCGTGTGTTGGTTACAAGGTGGCAAGTTAAGTGCCTGGAACCAACCGGTCGGCGAGCTCGACATACTGGACTTACACCTGGAGTTATGGTCTGGAGTGGGATGTCGTATGATAGCAGGAGCGCTCTCGTGATTATCACAAGCACCCAGATTACAAAATTAGTACTTAAGTTTTGTCATTCGGCCTGCTGTGCTGACATTCATGAAGAGCATTCGAGAGGTTGTTTCCCAATAAGGATTACGCTATCCCACGAACCGCAGTTGTAATACAGCATGTTCTAAAGAGTGTCGACATGTTTCCTTACCTGCCTGATCACCAGATCTGCTTCCAATCGAACACAAAGGAGACACCACCAGACGACAACTCCAGTCTCATCCACCAAAAGCATCAACCGTCTCGGTATTGACCGACCATAAGCATGGAACTCAATTCCATAAAATGTCATCCGGCAGCCACATAACACAACGCATGCACGTCTTCATGCTTGAATTCAAGATTCTGGTGGCTACACCAGTTATTAACGTACCAGCATTTCACAATTGCAGTGACTTGTCTCTCGCTTACATTAACCTGTGATCCTGTAATGTTAATCACTTAAATATGTTACTTAGGTAAATGCATTCAAATAATTTCATTGCCCTGCATAATTTTTTTTGGTATTGCACTCTTTTATCCGTCAGCGTGTATTCACTCCTAGAACCTAATATAAATTCAGATTACCCTTTCCACTCATTCACCATCTAAGAAATATTTTCATTTACATTTTCCCAAACAACTTTCTTGTGCTCATACATTAAAAAATTAAACTACAAAACTTGTATGTTTATCATTGTGAAAGCACACCCTAAATAAAGTGATCAAAGAAAACAATGAAACTGCTGTCTATCAGAATTTATTTAAAACACGTTTAGGGTCAGGTTCAGTTGCAGGCAGATGATGTGTTGCAGAGAAATTACTCCTGTTTTCTTGGGAAATTGGAGTAAAATACTTCAAGCTAAAACAGCTGTGAAATATAAATTCACATTATCCAACTGATCGTGTAAGAAGTATGGGGAAAATGTCGAAGGTAGAACACCTCGCTTACGTAAGAAAGTAGGAGAAATATGTAAATATCTTGAACATTGTACCTCTCCTACGTTAATATGGTAGAAATATTTCTCCACAGCATTCCCCTTTCCGTCACACGCAGTTTAAGTTTTTAATCCTCATGAATGGATTTGTGACTCACAGATTAATAGTTAAATTAGTGGTGATGGAGATCTATCATAGCTTTAGCTAATTTCGTCATTTTTATAGCTTTCAGGTATTTCATTAGCGTACTACGCCGCACTTTCATATGGAATTTAACTTACATTGCATATTACAATCCCGGAGTTTGTGATGCTTCAAATTTTTATAAGTACGGTGTGACTAATTAGAATGACCTAGAACATAACTCATTTTTCGTTCTTCCCTAGAACTCTTTTTGCTCTTGTCTCAAACGATTAAATTATGGCAAAGGCAATTCATTAGTTTACAAATCCCGTGATAGATCGTCGGCGACTATATTTTTGCAACTTTTCATTTATTTAGGATTTCTTTGTGCTGTTAATTACTAAAGAGGCTAAATAATTACTCCAGACTGGAAATAGCTATAAGAAGAATAGAAACGAATATGACTGAAACTACCTTCTTCAACTAAAAATAGAACCCAGTCCATTATGTGTATGCATATTTGTGACACATACCAATTGTGGTATCAACGTTCGATACCACACTTGTTAGGGGTTGCAGTTATCGACCGCGGTCCGTATTAGTATCTAGTCGCCACCCGCGCCACTAGCGCCGATCCGCAGCTTTTATCAAGTTTCTAGCGTACTCTCGTCCACTCTTGCTCGCGACATCAAGTAGTAAAGTAGCATAGCCTTCAGCTGATAGGAAGCAACCTCTAACAAGGCGCTTGGTAACGTATGGTCTACGTGAGGCCTCAAAAGCTATCAGTTTATAATTACATGCATGTAGCCATTAATAATCCTGAACAACTAGTTAAGTACAATATATATAATTTTTTACGAACGACTTCTAATTATCTTAGTCGTTGTAGATCCAGACCATGCAGCCAGCACCTTATCGACGTTACTGACAAACCTGCTGTGATTTATATGTTTCTATTTAGTATTGACCAACAGTCAACATTCGCGACGACTCTTTCGTCGTCATGATAACACCAGTGACTGTCAGTCGTGCTTGCTTCTGTCGTTTTTATTTCATCAGTTTACGTAATCATCTCTGAATCACAACGGCCAGACTCTAGCATATTCTTTTTCCATTCTTCCTATACTACTGTTCTGACATGGAGAAGTCACCAAGAGCTTTAGAGAACCGGATGGGTAATTTTCTGACCATATTATCCGATTCAGCCACACCTTGCACATAATCACCAGAAGTAATGTGGAAAGAGAACTCTGAGGAAATGCAGCTATAACGAGGTATGCGAACATGATACGAAGGAGATTTTTGAATGTGTAAATGTTCCTAAGGTTTGAACGTATTAGCCTACATTACGAATCCATTCCTATTAATTCAGGTCGATTTTGCTGATACGCCAAAGTAGACCTTGTGTGAAACAAAACGTGGCACACCTACTCTTCAACCTAATAGCCAATTCTATGCAAATCTAGAACCCTCGGTTGTACAACGATGGAACAGGTTCTGGCTGTTAACAGGCCAACCATGTGAGTAGGTACTACCCTAAGGGAAGACAAAACTCTATGCTACAGGGCTGTGTACTAGCGATCTTCGTGGATTGAGTGTGGAGCCAAAAAACTTGATGTCCTAATGAACTGCACTTTTATAACACCTATGCATCCTTAAACAACCATTTTAACCCTTAGATGATAGCCGTTTGGTCCCCGGTATGTCTTCGACAACATGAAGGTATCCATGCAGGAATTTAGAACGAAAATATATGTTATGTCAAAATTTCTAAGGAAACCTGAGAGTAAAATTGTTTATAACCTGGTGTTACTCAGTCACGCAGAAGTGTCACCAAGCAATTGTCAGGAAGCGTAAACATTTTAACACAATTGCTGGATCAGGAAGACAACATCCTCGAAGTTCTTAAGAGAGTCTGCAAATGAGTTAGCAGAAAATGGTTAGAACAGTGCCAACCGAATGCCTTGGTTGCATAACATCATGTAACAGACTCTAAGTAGGATGCAACAACCTCTGTTATGTGTTTCACTAAGCAGTAAAGACCCTGTAATAAATTAGTTAAGCAAATGTAGCAGAACTGAAGATCACTGATGACTTGAGAAGCATAGAATGAATTCTGTCATTGCGAAGGACGTTGTAAGGTGGTAGCTTGAATGAATGCCAATTTCACTCCTTACATGAGATTTTATATGGCATAACAAGTAGAAGGATATGTCACCTGAAATACTTCAGTGATAATGAGCAGATTTGCCTACCGATGTGTACAGTATGTAATGCAAAAGGATGACATTTGATACGACGGTATTAACACACTCAAACTAAACGCTGCATGTCAACCAGCAAAAGGTGAAAAAATTTGCTGGAAGAAACGTTTTAGTTTGGGGGCAGACTCTAGTTGTGCTGTAATGGCCCGCGTACAATGGAAGGCTTCTAACAAGGGTGGTGACCCACAGCGAGAGGGGCAACGAACGCACAGGACGATACATCGAGGAGAGCAGGTAGTGGCGCAGTGCTGCTTGCAATGAAGAAATTCTTCAGAAAATTGTATTGGGGAATTTCGAGATGGATACAAACAGACTAGCGACGCAGATGATCACGTGAAATGCCTTTGGTACACTCATGACCTATGCGTGTAACAAAATGTCCGATTGGCTGAAATAAACAAGGAAAGGGTAAAAAGGGGTGATATTTCGATGCACTTTAAAGGTAGGCCATTTGTGATTGACAGGGGTAGTTCCCACAAGATGAAAGTAACGTGCCTATTGGTCTGAAAAAGCCGTGGCGTGAAGCACGAAAGGACACAATTGGGGGACAGTTTGCTACGAAAGACACAAGACTGGAAACTTGGAGTCCAGTATAGAGTAGGGGACATCACGATATGTACGACGCCAAAAGAGGAATTTTGTGCGAACACTGCATTCACTTTGGCTGATATTCAGTTAGAAATTAGCTGAAGAGTCGTTCAGCTTCAATAGCACAGAAACGAAACAGCCATGTAATTAGTAGTTCGTGCGAGAACTGAGAGGGCGTTGAAGCATACAGGTGGCTCCATCTATGCACATGTATTTCCCCACATTTTCCAGACTTGAGATGACTGCATGTTTTCTCGCCTAACGAGAAACATAGCACAGTTTCAGCTGATAGAGATTTTGATTAGCTTTCTATAGGATTTTCAGAGAGCGAGAGCAGCCATGCAGGGGACAGCACGTCGCAGCTAAAGCTAACTGCCGCTCACAGAGGCGTGAAATTGTTGGATCACCAGCTTGCGTCCAATGTGAACTCGAGTAACCCTGAGTAATCTTTTGCTCAGTTTGTCACAAAAACTAACCATTCTCCGTAGACTTTATTGTCATCCTAAATAGTACTGATTTTAGATCCGGAATCGGATGATTTGTTGTAAAATTGGGCTACCTCACTTTGCATGAGTAAGCAAAATCTTGTAGAGAACCTTCTATGTAAATCTGATATTGTGGTGTTCAGTGATAATTCTGGCCAGCCGGAGTGGCCGAGCGGTTCTAGGCGCCTCAGTCTGGAACCGCGCGACCGCTACGGTCGCAGGTTCGAATCCCGCCTTGGACATGGATGTGTGTCATGTCCTTAGGTTAGTCAGGTTTAAGTAGGTCTAGGTTCTAGGGGACTGATGACCTCAGATATTAAGTCTCATAGTGCTCAGAGCCATTTGAACCATTTGATAATTCTGCTAAATAGGATATAATGGGTTATATTGACAACTGCCCAAAATTTGTCATGTTACAATTTATATAAACTCATGTACTTATTTAACAACGAAATAGGAATAAACAAATTTTACAGCTAAACACCAATGTCCTCTGTCCTAGAATAAGGTTTCACTCCTAACACCAGTCACTGATTCTAGTGATGCTAACCCACTCACTAGGAATTTTTGATTATGTCTAACAAACGTAAAAAGGAGTGGAGCGTCAGATAATGGTGACCCAGCCAGGATGGAAATGGGTCTGCCAGGATGGCAATTAGTCAAAGTAGGAACAATTATTAAAATTTGGTATTAAGAAAAAAGTTTTTTTTTAAATAAAAACAAGAAGTGACAAGGTTACTCAATGTATATGTCATATTACTGTAAATGTGTGATCCACAGAGTAGAAAAGGTTATATTAACGAGTAAATAAACATTTTTGTGTTTTGGGTAAAAATAGCTTCTGCCGTACGTGAAGTTATTCAGGTGATGTTGAGTTGGTTTGAGTACCCACAAATTGTGAACGGCGTTGCTAATGATGTGTTAATGGTATAAGAGACTTTCTATGATATTTTGGAGACCTGTCTGGTCATATAACTTCATATTGACTAGAGCTCAGGCTCGCGCAAATCATGAAAGGCAGAGGTTAGTTAGACGGTCTGGAATGGCGGAAGACGTAGATCATCGCATATAGGGCAAACTGAAGATATTGATAGGATATAAACTGACATTCAACAAAATGTATCGAGTGCAAGTCACAAAAACGAGCAAAGTTACAACGCACAGGGAATGGTGGCAGTGTCGCCATCGGTGTCTCACGTTGAGACCGCACAAAACCGACCAGATGACAGATCTAGTGGTTCAGAAGCATACTCAGAGGACGTACAACTTCGGTACGTTGAACCAAATGCTGTAATTCTAAATCAACGGTACAGTTTCCTGCAGCACTATGCACAGAAGTCGGTGAGACGTCACATGAAAGACGCGAATGGCAAAATTTATACTAGATGGTGACAAATGACGATGGTGAAGCGTCTGATAGTATGTTTGCAATGTTGAAGCCACTCACTATTGTCGTCAAGCTAGCAAGTGAAACGATGAGAGCAGGGTTACCAGACTAAAAAACCGAAAAGGCGAATTTAAAAACCGAAACGGCAAATTTAAAAACAGAAACAAATGCTGGGTTTGCGGCCACAAATGCTGCTTTAAATTGCCTCAGATTTGAAACCAATGCTGGGTTCGAAGAAGCCCTCAAAGATTAGCAAAAGTTGCGAACGGAAGTTAATGAACGGTTTATTGAAATCTGGAAAGAGGCGAAGAGACTCGCGCGAACTAATTCAATCGCTTATGGCCGATCAGAAAAAAATGCGTAGTGACATTGACCAGGTGCAGGATTCAGTGTCTAATATCAACCAAAGAGTTGATAATTTAGCACGTAAGGCGTCTGGTAACGCGCAACAAATCGTGGAAGAACCCAATGTCAGAATACGTGTCAGGCGAGCCGCGTTAAAAAGATTCGATACACCCATTGTAAACTTCGTCTCGAAAAATAAGCAGCAGTATGAACAGCTTCGTACAGAATTGAAGGGGAACCGTACAGAAAGCAGTAGTGAGGTGACGGAATCGGTAGTATCATCTGACAAATCCGTATCCAATCTTCCGTGTCAGTTGCAGAAACATAACAATGTCATGAGATTCCACTTTTATGTCTACAAGATGTTGCGTCAGTATTTTCCGATCCCCGAAACAGAAGCAAATGGTAGAACTAGAGTTGAGATAGGTGATCTGTGAGGTAATGTACGTTCACAACAGACAATGTTGAGAGAAGCGGTAACTGCGAGCATACCAACATAGCGGCAGCAGACCCTCCGAACGTACGGGAATGACGCGATAACAGAACTGTTTACTTCACCACACTTACCAAATTCTCAGTTTACGTGTTACAGTACAGCAGGCTATATACCGGTGATCAATATCAAGCAAGTACACAGGCAAAACACTGACCCAGTAACGGGAAATTTAAACGTATCTTTCAGTCCGATACAAGAGGAACGGTACGGTTTACATAACTGCACACCATTGCATAGATGCGATGCTAGATGGGAGTCAAATACGTCGTCTCAGAATCCAAATGTGGTAGTAGGAATAACGGAAAACATGACGCAATTGAAAGAAACGGAAAATGTTGCAAAAAAAAAAAACGCCATATGGTGCAGTAGAAAAAATTTACAATAATCATTTTTTGAGAGACAGAAAATTCCCACATTACGAACGAAGTAGGAACCGCTTACACCTCCGCACGTTTGTACATCACTTTCACATCGGTTTACCAGAACATTGGCCACTTAGCCAAAAGCCGGTCGGGGTGGCCAAGCGGTTAAAGGCGCTTCAGTCTGGAACGGCGCGACACCTACGGTCGCAGGTTCGAATCCTGCCTCGGGCATGGATGTGTGTGATGTCCTTAGGTTAGTTAGGTTTAAGTAGTTCTAAGTTCTAGGTGACTGATGACTACAGAAGTAATGTCCCATAGTGCTCAGAGCCATTTGAACCATTTGAACTTAGCCAAAAACTTGATATTATCTGTGGTCATATGGAATGCGCATTAGCGGAAACGATGAAAGAGTCCCTACAAACTATCAGTCATATGAACAATTGAAGTCTGCATTCTTGGAGCGATACTAATCCGCGGAAACCCAAAACTGGATTGTTGCAGAAGGCGTCATTTGAAAATTCGGGAGAAAAGAAGCCAGTTAGATTTTTGAAGTAATGACATAAAAGAATCATTGCTTAGACAACCCATACAGCTCTGGGAAACTGATACGTACGTGCGCAATGAAGTTACCATTGCGTTATCAGCAATCGTTGGTTGGCAGAGCTAGAGAAAATATAAAGGCATTTAACGGAATGTTAAGAGAACTAGAACACATCTTCAGTGAAGATGACGCGAAGAAACAAAGTGCGGTGAGAGAAACCAATGGTAGGGAGAATAACAGCAACCGATTGGCCTTTAATAATGTTTACAATGGCAATAGTAATGTTGGGAAAGGTAATCGTTTTGGGAAGAATATTAATCACCTATAGAATAACAATACCTACGGTTTTGGCAAATCACAGAGGTTAAACAATAACTATGGTTTTGGTGAGCCGCAGAATTACAATAATGGCTTTGGTCCAGAAATTCTGGTGGTAACTAAATTTCACGATATGATCACTATGAAAACAAAGCAGGAATGTTTAGAGGTTTTCCACCACAAAACCAAAATTATTTAGGTGGAGCTACGATGCCTAGAACGCAGAAATGTTGGGAGAATCAGACTTCAGCAGGACAACACAGGCGAGACGAACCGGTACAGAAAGTCGAGTGGCGGCCACCAAACCCTGGTAAAAAAAACAGAAGTGACGAGATGAACGGTACGAAGACCAGTCACAAGAAATTCAATCGTCGAATGGAGTTGATTTTATAATTAAATATATAAATAGACTTAGCTTTGCTCAACAAGATTCTCTCAGCCCCGATAGCTGGGTTCTCAACGTGACGGATTGCCATCCTACTGGCCCGGGTTCTATTCTCGTGTGGGTCGGAGATTTACTCCACTCAGGGTCTGGGTGTTGTGCTGTCTTAATCATCATTTCATCTCCATTCGGTGCGCAAGTCCCTGAATGTGGCGTCAAATGTAATAATGCCTGTACCAAGGCGGCCGAATCCGCCATGCAAGGGGCCTTCCGGCCAATGACGCTAAACGCTCATTTCCATTTCAACAAGATTCTGAAAGACGTTTAGGGGGTGATAACTTACAAATGCGAGCATGTTGGGAGACAATTGTCTGGGAATCGACCGACGATGAGGAACGAGAGTTGTCAACATTTAAGGTATGCAGAAGCGCAGAAGAAAAAAAAAAAAAAAAAAAAAAAAAACATGATGACCAAATTGTGGAGGATGTAGTCCATTTATACGAAACCGAGAGAGGAATGGTATGCCAAGACGATAATACACCACTGGCAATACCAGTACTGATACACAAGTCAGATGATCTATATAGGACAGGTACTTATCTGGGAAATAATTAAATTCCCACCTGTACCCAGAATACGACGTAAGCATCTAGTAAAATTGGCACTGAGCAATTTGAAGGCTGTGACGTTAAACAGAAAGAACCGAGCTGACAAAACGGCAACCTCACGAGTATTTTCACTAGGACAAAAAGTACTTGTGAAAACAGACCATCTCTCCAGCAAGAAAAAAGCATCAAAGTCATAAGTTCTTTTCGGTATATAAAGGCCCTATGGAAGAAAGTAAAGTGGATCATGACAATGCAATCGAATTGATTAACCCAGAAACAGTAAAATCATTCGGCGTGGACCATGTGAGTCACTTAAAAATGTATAAGGGTTAAAACAGTAAATATTAACTCCACTACAAAAATTATATGCATCAAATATCTAGATGCCAATGAGAGCAAATTGCAGGACTCAAAGACTAGGGAAGCTAAGAAAATGCAAAGAAAAGTTTTAATTTGTATACATCTCATTAAAATGAATTGGGTAATTTTCTCGGTATATCAAAAGGACAACTGTAAAGAAGGAACGATAAAGTAAGAACTAAAGTATCTCTTCTGCAGGAGAAGTGTGTTACGGGGAGTATGCAGAAAGAAAGGAGGAAGATATAGGTTAGCATCTGGATAGTTTGACGAGATAGTACGAAACAGTAGTAGATTCTCCCTTAAAATGTGGTGTAAAGTAGAAAGAACTTCACTTTTTTTGTGGACGAAAAGAAGCCAAGAAACTACGTGTGTAAAGACTTTGGTAAGAAGAAAATAGTCGTGTGTCGTTTGTTCCATCATAGATGGTGAAGATTTAGTTGAGGAGATATTTTGGAGGAAAATGAGAAGCATTTACGATTAGTGGAAAGTACCACAAGTTGATATTAAAATGAGATGTGAGGGGAATAGATATAAAAGATTGTTAGGATATAAGAATTAAAAGAGAGAATTTAATTATTAAGGACAGTGAGAAATATGTTATTTCTCGTAAGGATTTAGACAGAGGGATGTGAATTTAACACAGGGATGATTTCAATAAGCAAGAGTAAGATAGGAGGAGAAAGTAATATAAAAGTTTACTGTTTAGAAGAAGGAATTAGGGAAAACTACAACTAAGAAAAGCACAAGCTGTAAAAATACTGAATTGGACAGTGGAGAAAGTTTTAAAAAGGCAACAAGGAGTACAGATATATTGTATTTTAAAGTTTTGTTACAGCTTATGCCGAAAGGAAGAGATTGCAGAGAAAAAGATGCTGGAGTCGGAGGCAAGGTGGGAAGCTTTTATGATAATATGATGTACTTGTGGTTAGAACAAAAGAAAAATGACACCTACTAACACACTAACCTTCATCACCATCTAGTTTCCTCTTACTATTCATCGTGATGAAGATGAGGAAACCATAACCTTTATGCTAATAGTGAAAAAAAGGGGAAAAGGAAAATGCACATATAGAATGGGGATAGATGTCGATGTACTAAAATATATGTAAAGTTGTAAACAGTATAATAAGGAGAATCTTATGTACAGTTTAAATATGGAAGTTTTGTAAAGTCTCTTAGTAGTTTAGTGTTTGTAAAGCTTGTAATGTATCTTAAGGCAAAAGGGTTGTGGTAACGTAGGTGATAATGAAATGTGAATTAGATAAATCTGGGTCTGTAAGATGGACAAAACTGTGCACAATGTTGTATTATACATGACGTCATCCAGAACGATGCATTATCATTGCGGTCAGATCGACAGCAGAACTGAGTACAGTGGTTACGCATGAGAGGAAGGAACAAAGAGTGTGGGTGCCTGGTACGTCAGCTTTCGAGTTGACGAAAGGAAATGCCCTGGTGAAAGTAACAGTCCAACAGGATAATACCTATGGGGAAAAGTATGGGGATCTACAACGAATCCTGGATACGCTAAACATGTACGTGATCTTTATTCGTGTGAGTCACATGCAATCTTCAGAACAACAGTTTTGCTAAATTGCTAGATCCTTAGAACTTATGTCACAAACTGTTTAGAGCAAGATAAGGAGATATGATGGATGTCCATCAAACCAGAATGGAGGCCGACATGTTGCATAAATAACGAACGAATGTTTGAATTCACTGGAAGATGAAGAGGCGCATTTCTGTAGCCCAAGATGCAGAATGGCTGAAACTACTCTCATACCATACGGAACCAGTGACTGCGAAACATTCCCAGAGTAAGCAAGAGAACGATGGAAGGCTGTCCAATCTATCCTGATAAACAACCTGATACTATAAATAATACACAATGATTTGAAAGAAATACCATAAGATTGGATTATACAACAACGAGGTTAAACAGGTCTTGATTCCCAATCCCCAGTCCAGAGAAGAACGAGGGCACATGTGAGAAGACAGCAAGATGCAACAAGAAAAGCAGATTCAAAACAGAATATTAGGAAGATAGAAGAGCCTGGATCAGAAGAAATCAACAAACCTTGCTAAACCTCTTCCCACACAAGAGCATTATTGCATGTAACTACCAACAAAGAATACAATTTTAACTGTTCTAGCAATAGAAATATCCGCTATTTCTTATGGCGAATTGCAACTCTTTCAAATGTCATATCGAGAGATGAGGGATGACTATTTGTATAGAAAACAGGAGACGAATTAACCAACAATGGACTGGCATAAAGATTCGAGATTTGATGAAGAATATAAGTTTTATGCTGCTAATAATAGATCTATAATATAATTTCGCAATGGGTACATGCAGGATAGAACAAAGGCAACCAAGCATTCACGATACACTCAAAGCTTCTGAGATATATCTCTCTGCCGACCGCCATTCCACACTCAGACATGTTGAAGCCGATGAAGATGAGGATGAAAATTTCAATGAACCATTTTGACGATATATGAGAAAATACTCCCTCTAACAGATTAGTGCTAGATTACACTGAAAAAAGAATTTTTATGAACATACAGAATTAGTTATTGTTTACAAATATTTCATTTTTGAAGAGTTTTGTGCAAGAAACAGATTTTTGTTAACAATGCTTTTGAGGTTTAATCTTGAAAGACCAAAAATATATTCTAGTAGTTTGTGTATTTTTACAACACATCTAAGTTAAGAAAACCAAAAGTTCATATTTCCTTTGGAGGCTAAGATTCTAGTATGTAATGTGTTTGTTAAAACATAGGTTATGTAGAAAAAATAGTTTTTGCAATTTCATGATGTTAATTTAATATTTACAACGTAATTAGTAGGTTTAAAAATTTAATATTTTTGTAAAATTAAATGAATAATTTAATTCGTCTGCAAAGTCATAATGCACAAGTTTAAGATTTTTGGGCGGATATAAAGATATTTGTGAATCGGATTGTGCTTGTAGAGTTATGAGAAGAATTTTAGTAAGTTTAAAATAAATTAAGAAATTATTGTAAGATATGAAACTTTCTTGAATTATAGATGCCATAGAAGCTACTACCAAACAGAGAAATTAAGGTTTGGAACAAAACCTAAGTATTGAAAAAGTGGGGGATAATTTTAAATGAAACTTTCCTGAGGATCAATACACCTCCATCATCATTTGACATAAGTCTTGATGTCAAAAAAAAAAAATCCTCAAATTTAAAAATTATGGGTGGTACAAATTTATGGAGAATCTCTAATTTGTTTAAATTTAAAAATAAACTATAGACAACCACAGATTACAAAGAAAAGTTTTCATGTTATCTAAATGACTGCATTAAATCAGAAAAGTAGGAAAAACATTTAAAATTTATGAAAAACATTGATTTATTTCAAAATGGTTCAAATGGCTCGGAGCACTATGGGACTCAACTGCTGTGGTCATTAGTCCCCTAGAACTTAGAACTACTTAACCCTAACTAACCTAAGGACATCACACACATCCATGCCCGAGGCAGGATTCGAACCTGCAACTGTAGCACATTGATATAGTGCTCAAATCAGTAGTATATAGTAAATCAATTGCGGTGAAAAAAAAAAACAAAATAAGAAACTGAAAAAACAACTTTTTGATAATGCCATATTAAAATAGAGATTTGGTCAATACAAATATATAATATTTGCTACATTTAGTAGTTCAAAAAAGTTTTGCACTGATCAATTTCTCAGCCACTGATGGATCCACCGCAAAATTGAACATGGAAAGAGGCGGATATGTAAGGTGGCAGCTGGAATGAATGTCAATTTCACCCCTAACATGCGATTTCATACGCCGTAACAAGAAGAAGGATAGGTCACCTGAAACACTTCGATAATGAGCCGATTTGGCTATCAAAATTATGTAATGCAGAGGTATGACCCTGGATTCGATGGTATTAACACACCGAACCCAAATACTGCATGTCAATGAGCAAAAGGTGAAAAAAATCTGCTGGTAGAAATGTTTTAGTTTGGGGGCAGACACGAGTTGCACCGTCATGGCCTGCATACCATGGAAGACTTCTAACAGGGGTGGTGACCCACAGCGAGAGGGACAACGATCGCGCTGGGTGATACATCGATGGCAGCAGGTAGTGGCGCAACGCTGTTTTCGACAGAGAAATTCTTTATAAAATTATATTGGGGAATTTCCAGATGGATACAAACATACCAGCAACACAGTTGATCACGTGAAATGCCCATGGTATGCTTGTGATGTATGCGTGTAACTTCTAGGCGTCAGGAGTGGGCACAGAATGTCCAACTGGCTGAAATATACTTGGAAGGAGAAAAAGGGGCGATATTTCGAGGCAATTTAAAGATACGCCTTTCCGATTGGCAGAGGTAGTTTCCACAATATGAAAGGAATTCTAACATTGGTCTGAAAAAGCCGTGACGTGAAGCACAAAAGGACACAGGTCGGGGACAGTTTACTACGAAAGACGCAAGACCGAAAACTTCGAGGACTCTCCTCTGAACCAGTGTCAAGTGTAGAACAGGGCACATCACGTACTGTACGACGCCAAAAGAGGATTTTTTTCTTAACACTGCATTCACTTTGGCTGACATTCAGATAGAAATTAGCTGAAGAGTCGTTGAGCTCCAATAGTGGAGCAGTGAAACAGACATGTAGTTATGTGTTCTTGCAGGAACTGAGAGGGTATTGGTGCATACACGATGCTCCATCTACGCACGTATGTATCGCCATATTTTCCAGACTAGAGATGACTCCATGGTTTATTGCCTAACGAGAAACACAGCACAGTTTCAGCTGATAAAATCAGTAAAGATTTTGATTAACTTTTTTTAGGATTTTCAGACAGCGAGAGCGCCCATGAGGGCATCAGCACGTCACAGCTAAAGGTAAAATTGTTGCATCACCAGCTTGCTTCCACTGTGAAAAGGGTGCTTATCCTAGTCTAGTGTTGGCCTTGCAATCGCTGGTCTCCTAGCGATCAGCGATCCAAAGCCATGACTGATGTAGTCCAACATCAAGTACTGACGTCAGCACAGTAGTTAGCATTGATGAGTAGTTCAAGCGTCTACCAACACTACTCTAGTACAGGGTAGAGGCTGCCCTAACTCCAGCATTGCACAGGTCTGAAGGCCTACCGTACCAATGGGCCAGTTGCAGCCTCCACCATGACTACATGGCATCTGATATCACAGTTCACATGAGGGGACAACGCGGGCAGTTATCTAGGATGAATTGTGTACTCCCCAAAGTGGCGTGTGAATCAAAACACAAATTCTGTACTCATCGCTCCCTACATACCGCGGTACAGAAGCTGTGTGTGAATTCCTAAGGGAATAGAAACAGTGGCTACCTCGCCAGCGAGCAGCAAAACAAGCCCCATCTGTGTGTCATCGACTTCCACTCCGAGATGATCCAGCGTCCTCGGTAGCCATGAGTTCTTTAATGGATTCATTCGATTCTTCTTCGGATTATGTAGCTGCACAGGTCCTCGGTCTGCATCCGGAAGAATTAGAAGGGTTCGTAGACCGGTAGAGGGCGACCCCTACATAAATTTAGTCTCCTTTGGAAAACACAGATTGGAACTAGGTAGGAACAAATGAAATTACATTGATTTTCAGTACATATTTAAAGTACAGCCAGGGCGCTAAATCACTCGATCCGCCTAGAGGAGTTTCATACAGCACGGTCCCACGTTCGTGGTAATGATATATGTATCTGGGGAGTGATTCAGGAGCTGTCACCATCATTTTGCTTTCTGAAGAAGTGATACTAGCAACAGAGTAGTCTTGAAAACGGCTGATTACTGACACCGGCGCCGCTACAAGAACTGTAGATATCACATTCAGGGAATACGTTGACAAACTGAATAATAATTCACTGAAGCCCAAAACAAACTGGTATACTCATTCATATTCAAATATAGAGATATGCAAACAGGCAGAACACGGTGCTGCTAGAGATGGGACACAGATTCTCCGAAATAGTGATGAAGTGGGGATTTTCCAGTACAACCATTCAAGGAGTGTACCGTGAATTACAGGAATCCGGTGAAACATCAAATCTCCGACATCGCTGTTGCCGGAAAGAGATCCTGCAAGAACAACGACTGGAGACAATCGTTTGACGTGACGGAAATGCAACCCTTCGCCAAAGTGTTACAGATTTCAGTGCTGGGCCGTCAACAAGTGTCAGAGTAAGAACCATTCAACCATCATCGGTATGGGCTTTGGGAGCCGATGGCCTTGATAACTGCACGACACAAAGTTTTACACCTTGTCTGGGCCCGTCAACACCGACATTGGACTGTTGCTGATTGGAAACATGATGTCCTTTCAAATGGATCCAAAGACCCTGTATGTCAGCAGGAGACTTTTCAAGCTGGTGGAGGCTCTGCAATGGTGGGAGCTGTGTATAGTTGGATTGACATGGGACCCCTAATACGTCTACATACGACTCTAACAGGTGACACTTACAGTCGTGGACAAAACGAGCGAGACCCCTCGCCTTTTCGTTATGCTGGTCCTCACAGCTTTAAAGTCTGCTACACAGCATAACAGGCAGGGTGACGAAGTGCTACCAACATAATATGCAGGTTCGCACAGCTGATGTGCTGAGACAGCTAGCACTGGAAAAACTCGAGCTTCGAAGACGCCACAGCATCGTCTGCCACCACTTCGTGGGAAACGAAATACCTCATGTATAATCCATTATGTTGTATTCGCATATATGTGGCTATCACTTGGATCTGAAGTGTAGTTATGGATAGTACGTATGCTCAGATTGCGACTCTAACATCATGAATAGAGACAAAGGGAAATGAATTAGGCGTCCTTCCTCTTCCGTAACATCAAATGTATTTTAGTTATTTTTTCTTAAATGAACTGCGCAGAAAAAAGTGAATAACATTTTAGTAACACCAGATGATATTAACAGCTTGTCGGCGAGGGTTAGCCGTGAGCTCAACGGCGTCATATCGCGGACCGCGCGGCTCCTCGCGGCATCAGTTCGAATCCTTCCCCGGGCGTGGATGTATGTTAGATTATGTAGGTTTAAGTAGTTCTATATCTAGGGGACATGACCTAAGCAGTTTGGTGGCATAGTTCTTAGACCCATTTTTTGACCTTTCGCGTAAATTTTCTTTACATAAACGGGCATATCTTTAGATTGCGTTGACATAGCTCACTTTTTTACATCACCAAGGGACCGATACCGCAAGAAGTGCGATACATTTCCGCTTATTATGTCCACCCGTACTCGAGGTAAACGGGTTTTAAGGGTTGGGTAGACAAATATACGATCAAGAATGCGAGACTAGTAGGGTTCCATTTTTACCGACTTACGTGACGAAATCCTAACAACGAAAATAGCTACCACATTTACTGAAGATGAGGGCCGCATAATAATTCCTTTATTCGAAATGTTCCAGTTGCAGTCGATACATCAGCATATAAATGGTAGTTACGCTTTCGATTCAAATCACGTCCACACGAATGCAAATAAAATTCATTTGCCTATACACGTGGTAATTCAGATCCTACTATTAATGTCACCGCGTTTTAGATGTGCGAGCATTCCCATTGCTAGCTACCTTAAGGAGCACTTCGGCTAAAGAACGTTTTCTGGCTGTGGCACGTCTAATGGAGAGTTAGAAACATTGTAGAATGCGTTTGGCAGCTACGTCGCCGTTTATTTCCTGGGGTGTTGCACAATTATTCTGCTAAACTTACTTGCTAATAACAGTTTTTTGTTATTTCGATAAACATCCCGAATGATTGTCACATAAACGGTGACATAAAGGTAGACAATTCATGTTTTTTAGTCTAGAAAGCCCTATGCAACAGAAACTGCAGATCATTTTGCCATTTTCATATCGAAATTGACGGCTTATTCATGTGTGGGATAAGAATAGAGGGCTGTTTGCCTGGGTTGTCTGCTAGCGTAGTGAAAGGTGTTTTCTCTGCAAGGTAGGTCTGGTTTGTTTTTCGTTCTAATCTCGATGGTGGCAGATAGACTATCAGTAAGGAACTTTTAAGAAATTCTCGCGCCCCCAATACATTTTATTGCTACCTTGATTCTGCACCGGAGCCCTGTGGATGTCGATATGAAACTCTTGTAGAATTTCATACTTGTTACTGCCTACTTTTTCCGCTTCTGTCAGTAATTGAATTAAGTGTGGCACTGAATGATTTTTAACTGAATTTCGTTATGAATCTTCACGAATTGCTAAATTTGCACACTTTCATGGTAGGTTAGCAACAGTAACCCAGTATGACTGGTATGAACATTGACACAGACCACTTCGCCACCGAATGCGCAAAAATTTGGCTAATTCGTAACGATCTGGGGTACTTTGTCTTACTAAAACAGTTATGTTATGTCCATAAGCTGAAGTTCATTTTTATTTGTACAGTTCATACTCATTAGCGTTTCTTCTTTCATTTATATCTTACGTTTAGGTGTTGGGGTTAACACACTAATCAGCGTTAATGAAGTCTTACATACGATTGAAAACAGTCTGACAAATTTCGGATAGTTTTTCAATTTCACGCCTGTGCATAGAATGTTGGTAGTACTTGGTCTCCTTGCCTGTTATGCTGTGCGGATCAGCACAACGAAAAGGCGAGTGGTCTCGCTCGTTCTGTCCACGACTGTAAGTAAGCATCCTGTCTAATCACCTGCATACATTACGCATTCCGACGGACTTGGACAGTTCCAGCAGGACAATGTGACACCACACACGTCCAGAGTGGCTACCAAACTCTGCAGATACGAATATAACTTAGAATAGCCGGGATGCCTTGTTACGTGCTATTCAGAATAGATCTCCACCTCATCGTACTCTTACAGATCTATGGACAGCCCAGCAGGATTCATGGGGTCAGTTACCTGCAGCACTACTGCAGACATTAGATGAGTCCATGACACATCGTGTTGCGGCTCTTCTGCGTGCTCACGGGAGGCCTACACGATGTTAAGCTGGTGTACCAAAAAAAAAAAAAAAAATGGTTCAAATGGCTCTACGCACTATGGGACTTAACATCTATGGTGATCAGTTCCCTAGAACTTAGAACTACTTAAACCTAACTAACCTAAGGACATCACACAACACCCAGTCATCACGAGGGCTGGTGTACCAGTTTCCCTGACTCTCAACCCTGTAAGTATGAGTATGTTTCCACCGCCTCTTCTTTATTTTGTTAACCAGTGCATTTTAATGACGAAGTCGTAGTTTGAAGTAGGAACGTGCAAGTGTTTTGCGAGGAAAAGAGCCCCAGCCGCCGTAAGTAGCACAAGCGAGTCTTTACACAATGATTAGTGTACTTACTATCATGATGTCAATTTGGAAATGATTTTTAACCGCCTGTGGTCAAGTTTCTGCTTCCTGTCTTCTCATGAATGTATTAATCCCGGAGACCGTAAAAACTACAATGAGCGAAGGCGACATGTTTCCAGTCAGTCCGTACTATTTATTGGGACATTTTCTTCGTTAAGCATCGCGGTTCTACTTACACAGTCATTTTGGGAAATGGTAAGGTGGCATAGACATGAAAGTGTCAGCGAACTCAGTACGGTATGGGAACGTCCGGGATAGTTAATAAAACGTAGTCGGAATGTTACTGTTTGTAAAACATACAAATAGCATCATTCCCATTATAATTTGTAAACCAACACGAGCAGCACTATTTCACCTGAGCTCGCTACCATTTTGATATTCGTGGAAACTTTCTTTCCGTAAACATTTTAAAATGACTATGTAGACCAAAAATTGTTACTAAACAAGGAAAATATCCTATACATACAACAGCCTAATTAGAAAAACTTAACCTTCATCCACGAAATTTGTTGCCGTTGTGGCACTGTGAGGAAGATAAACAATTATATTGCTCGTTGTATTTTCTGGGAGCATCGGCCACCTATGGCAGAAATACATGACGGGATGGTCGACGACAACTGCGCTTCATGTTATTGGTCACGGCAGACGTATGTGAGTAGCTCGTCAAAGCGGTATGGTGGTCTATACAATTAATTTTTTACAGTGTCAGACTCACTCATGTAAGCATGACCACAAAGATGTTACAAAAGATGTGAACCTTAAGAGTACGAGAGGCTATATGTTGTGATTACATCGTGATTACCTGAAATAGCGGCCTCCTGTTTACTGCCGGCACGGTAGCTCAGCGTGTTCGGTCGGAGGGTTAGATGCCCTCTGTAATAAAAAAACTGAGTCCATCGATCAACAACGAACTTTAATGGATGTTTTACGACGTCACGACGTCCGCCCCGAGCAGATGCAATGAACGAAAGCGAACAAAATGAGATTTAAAAAAAAAAAAAAAGCTGAATGGTAACTTGCTTGCCTCCCATGCAGTGGGCCAGGGTTCGATTCCCGACCAGGTTGGAGAATTTCTCCGCTTGTGGACTGGGTGTTGTGTGGTTCTCATCATCATTTCGACCTCATCAGCTGCACGCGACTCGTCCAGTGTGGGGTCAACTGCAGACAGATTCGCACTCGGCGGCCGAACTTCCCCTAATGGGGCCTCCCAGCCATCAACGTCTTTTTTTATCAACCTGATATAGCGAGACGACAACTGCCAGTACTGCTATAATAAACAGCTACAGCAACCTCTGGCAAGTGAGATAAATGCACTAAAATACAGAAATACATTAGTTATTATTTTACAGCTAGAAATTATTAAGAATTTTAATGATTATCAGAGGGATGAGATATCTGGCTTACATGGAGCGTCCGTCGCAACGCTTTGCCATCTTAACGGATCACTGAAACATTTGCAATCTTTCGCTCCCGACGTCTTTACTTTTCTTAGGTTAATTTGATATAATCCCCGTGTCAGCAGACAATGAATTATTAATATATTACTATTACAGACAGCCCTTGACCCTTGATTGTTAATGACCGGCAATTAAAGCCTAATATTTTGTTATAGGATCTTTTTCCACATGTCCATGATACGCGTTATTCGTCACAGAAATCTAAATCGATATGATTTATTTACACTCATATATTTTAACTAAATGTAAGAAACTCTAGCTCATAAATACAAAAATCCAGTAGTATGAAAGATGTTAAGATAGGTTTCCAGTAAATCATGTAGTCGAATCATACACAGATAATGAAAATTTCTGGGTGTAGCCAGGCAGACCAGCGGACATAGCGCTATTCCGTATTTAAATTAATTTGGTGTCGTGTTTTACTTGTATCTTTGACCTATGCAATACTCCACTTTTCCTTAGGAACTCCCGTGGGGCACGCCGTAAGTGGCAAGATATCTACACCCAAACTAATTTTGAACGGTAGCTTTAGCGCTATAACTTGCTTTTAAAAATTATTCCCTGGTATCTGTAGAAATACGCCTCACTCTGATTCTGCTCAGTTTTGCAAGTCCCCTTTCTCACTCGCTCATACAATTATCACTAGGAATACATTGATAGTTGTTCTCGTCATCCGGTAAAGCGGTGCCGGCTTTCCTGTTGGTACATTACGCTCAGCCTGCATGTCAAGACTAAATCTTTGAAAACTATAGCAGCTACGTCCAGCTACACTTTTTAATTAACTGACAATATCAAATATTCTTTTTCTCTCCAACTGTTGACCCACACCTGATTCTGAGAGTCCCCTTGGTAATTCTTGTTTCACACTCCAGTGATCAGTTGTTCTTCGTAATTATTTATCTCTGAAGCTCTATCGAAATAAAGATATCGGAAAACGGAATTAACAAGGAGAGAGGTTGTAACTGCAACAAAGCTTTGTGTCCGCCACTCAATTTATTAAGACCTTCGTGGCCTTCACATCCGCCAGAGTTGGCAGACGCTTAGAGACTGTGCGTTCCCGAAATATCATTGCGGGATCTGAAAAATAATGGCATCAAAGGCCATAGTGGACGTCGCGATTCGGATTTAAATATAATTATCGGTGCGAAATTAAAAATAGTTTACAACAAGGTTGGATTCCAGGCAGCATGTACACATTATAGCAAACCTCGGAGCAACTGAAGAACATGAGTGGGCCCATCGTGAAAATATTGTACATATAATGATAATAATTACTCGGCTGACTAACCGGAATATCACCATTAACGGTGTCGAGAATAAATGACAGGTCACATACTGGGGTAACAATTGCAAACGTATTACAAAAGAGGCGTAGATAGGAAGGCAATGAATGTGCTGGCTCATACTTCGAATTCCTAACGCTGCACGAATGTTCTGAGCTTCTATTTCTAGCAAAAGCAATTAGCAAAACATTTAATGATAAAAACCTCAGGGCTGTTTATATTAGGGGATGAAACACTGTCACGCCACAGTAAAGGCATTACAGATTTTCCTACACTAAGAATATGAGGGAACCGTAACAGATTTACAAGCAGGTGTTAGTGATAGAAAAAGGACTCACACTATGAGCGTAAGATTGTACATACTAAGACAAAAAACCGACGCTTCAAGAAGGAATTCTCTACAAAGGGCAGAAATGGGTAGGTGTGATGTACATGTACAGACAAACAAATGATTCCAATTTCAGATACTTTGGGTGATATATTCAGCAGAAAGAGTTTCACAAACTGAGCAAGTCAATAAAACGCTGGTCGACCTCTTCCCCTTATACAACAAGTTATTCGGCTTGGCATTGATTGAGGAACTTGTTGGATGTCCTCCTGAGGTATAACGTGCCAAATTTTATCTCATTGGCGTGTCAGATAGTCAAAATAATGAAGTGATTTGAGTGGCCTGCCCATAATACTATAAAACGTACTCAACTGAGGACAGATACTGCGACCTAGCTAGCCAAAGTAGGGTTTTGGAAACACGAAGACAAGCAGTAGAAACTCACGCCGTCTGAACGCGGGCGTTACCTTGGTGAAATGTAAGCCCAGAATGCCTTGCCATGTGGGGGCCACAAAACGGGGCGTGGAATATCGTTGACGTACCGCTGTGCTTTGGAGATACCACAGGTAACAATCAAAAGGGTGCTGCTACGAAACCAAATTGGACCCCAGACCATTACCACTAGTTGTCGGGCAGTATAGCGAGTGACATTCCGGTTGGTGTCCTACACTGTCTGGGACGTCTCCAGCCGTGTTTTCGCTGTTCATCGGGACTCCGTTCGATGCTGGACACATCACTGAAGACAACTGTACTCCAGTTAGTGAGTTTCCAGGCCGAGGACGTGTCTGGAGGCTCACCAGACAGCAGTGGGATACAACTCTCATAGTCGCCCGCCATACGACATGACAACCAGGAGTGGTGGTTTGGGGTGCCATTTCCTTTCACAACAGAACTCCTTTGGTTACCATCAGCACAGGGGTATGTGAACGATACTCTGCGCCAAATTTTGTGGGCCCTTCATGGCAAGGCTTCCTAGGCCTATATTTCAGCAAGACAATGCCCGCCCTCAGACTGTGAGACTTTCTACTGCTTGCCTTAGTGCTCGTTAAATCCGACCAGCAAGGTTGCCCAATCTTTCCCGATATGGGAACGTTTGGAACATTGTGGGCAGGGCCCTCAAATAATTTCGGTGTTTTGATGCTCTTACGCTCAAATTAGCCTGCGTCTGCACGCTATCCCTTAGAAGGATATCCAGCAAACCTATCAATGAATTTTACGCCAAATAACTGATTACATAAGAACCAAAGGTGGACGAAAGTGTTAATGACTTGCGCAATTTGAGAAGCTCTTTCTCTTGAATCCATCATCCAATTTTTCTGAAGCTGTAGTCATTTGTTTAACTGTACATATAAATCACACCTACAGACTTCCATCCCATTTGGATAATTCCTTCATTGGGAGTCCTTTCCTTTTTGTCTCAGAATATAATATACAAGACGGATGGGACAAGCACTCCGTCGTGAGGCCACAAGTGGTCCATCGGGACCATCCGACCACCGTGTGATACTCAGCTGAGGATGCAGATAGGAGGGGCGTGTGGTCAGCACACCGCTCTCCTGGTCGTTATGATGGTTCTCTTTGACCGGAGCCGCTACTATTCGGTCGAGTAGCTCCTCAATTGGTATCACGATACTGAGTGCACCCCGAAAAATGGCAACAGCGTATGGCGGCCCCGATGGTCACCCATCCAAGAGCCGACAGCGCATAACTTCGGTGATATGACGGGAACCGGTGTATCCACTGTGGCAAGGCCGTTGCTCGATGAGACAAACATTCGTCCAAATTACTGTCTATGCGTTTAGTACGTGAGAGTTATTATTAACCCTAATTTTAGATGAAAACATACCGATAACATTAAATCATGTAAAACAATCTACAAGAATATTTATTTAATTTTACATGTAGTTTTCTTCGTTCAACCAATAATCAAAATTTTCTAAATCAGTCATTAGAAAACCTTATTTTGGCTCATTGCTGAGGATGTAGTCGATATGCAACGATACACTGGAGTGCGTCTTCTAGTGCTTAACGATAGTTTCTACTTTTAATTCAATTTTTAGTATTCGTGGAAGCTGAATCATTTGATAGTGGCTTAAAAGCAGAAATAGCAGTTGTGAGTTTCACAGTAAATCTAAGCAGGAAATGTTGTTAAAAAATTTTAACGTCCCAGCAGCCGAAAGAGAATACGAAGTAAAGGGATATTTTAATCTGTCCAACGGATGCCTAGGTGGCAGAACATTATCTGCAGACGATTGTATCTTCGTTTGGGGTGGCTTACACTGATGAATTTATACTCACGCAGTCAACCGTTTTAGCACTGTAAGCCATCAAAATATTGTGCTTCTTTTCACTGGTTTATGAAAAGACACGGCCATACGCCAACGTTTAGCCTCCGCTATTAATTTCTTACGTGACTCTTCTTATTTTGCTCCATCAACTATTTGGACAGTGCCAGCTTTTTATCCTCAACTTTGAAATGAACATCTCACTCATCGATCTTTTATGAGGTAGTATGATCATAACGCTTAGCACCGGTGTACTCGTGGTTATGCCTTCTTGGAAACTGTATCCATCTTGAATCATATCCTTAGTGAATGTGAAAACTCTGAAATGCTCATTCTAATGCAGGCTTTCCTTTTTTGCTGCAATGACAGATTACTCTTCATGTTTCATCGATCTTTCTGGGCATATCCTTCAAGAATGTTGTTCATAGCAATGGAATTTTGAAACACAGCAATTACATTGATTACCATTTCTCAATCAAAACATCCTTCAAGAATGCTGTTCTTAGCAATGGAATTTTGAAACACAGCAATTACATTGATTACCATTTCTCAATCAAAGTCTGAAGAAAGACAAAGCAATCACTCCAGTTTGTAGTAGGCCTGACCCACACTCAAACTGCCCACGTTCAGTGGAAGATAGCATTTGTTTGCTGTACTCAAATGAATTTTATCTTCAACCTCTTAGTTCGACTGTGATGTAAAGAAAAGTATACAAACGTAAATATCAAAGTCGATACGATAACTCCTGTGATTTAGTACATTCTCTTTGCTTGTAGGAAGAAAATCCTTATGCAATTGCAACCCTCGGTCGTCACACATTTTGATTAAAGGATTAAATCTTCTGTAGTGTTTAACGTGATCCTTATTACCTGATTCAAATAACAGTCAGTCTATTGGAGAATTATTTAACTGAATTTATGAAGCCAGGATGCCATATCGAAGTTATATCTTGAAACTGCTTCACAGTTTGATTCAAAGAATGTAACTGGAAAATGGTTCGACACATTTTCTGTAGTGCCTGTCCCCAAACGTGGTGGAATACTACCTCTAATTGCGGCATTCGCATATTTTTTGAAATTCAAAGGCTTATCTGGAAATGGAACTGGGATTTTCAAGGTCGTTCCTGAAACAGAAACTGCACGTAAGCAGTTACTTGAAATGCTGCAAAATAAAGACGTAATCGAAACAAAAGTACTTTGTGATAGGTGTCCACTCACACATACAGAAGCACAAATATGGTTTCAAATGGTGAAAATAAAACAGTAATAGATAATTGATTTGTCTTTCAGTGACAACATGGACCGTCATTGACTTCAATCACTGTGATAAACAATTCAAATATCACATTTTTCTTATGTATAATTTATACACTCCTATATTTAGCAAAAGAATTTGGGAGAGTAATAGTGAACCTCGAGAAGATGACGAACATATATAGCCCAGTCACATTAAAGTGCCCACCTCCTATGTTCTATGTGAACAGCCAATAACCCCACACAGACGGAAGATGGCAGCACTATCAGTGGAGGGTAAATAACGCTAGTCCGGAGGACGCGGAAACAGTGCAGTCGTTGTTTCCATGCGGAAACAGAACGCTTTATCTGCGTCCTATAGGGTATGACCATTAGCTTTTGGGCCAAGACTTGAAGCTTTACTGAAACGGTTAAATTCTTAAACTGTTCCTTCTGCCGCCGTGGTTAAAGTAACCGTGTATGGAATAACGGCGCTATCGAAAACGGCCCAAAGGCAACTGTGGTGCACCGCGGGCCGTAAATGTCAGGGGTGAAAACGGGTGCCGAGACGTGTACGGACGAATAGACGTTCAATTGTTGAGCAACTGACCACCCAGATGAACCAAGAGGCTATAAACAGTGTCTTCACAATGATCGTTCAGCGAACGTGGCTGAAATTGGGCCTCAGCAGTAGGCGCCTGCTTCATGCGTCTATGCTAACTGCTGTTCATCTGGACGAAGGTCGGGATTTGCATGCCAGTACCACAACTGGACGTCCACTGAGTGGCGACAGGTGGTCTCTGCTGATGAATCACGTTTTCTGCTCCGTCGGCGTGAAACATTTGAAAGCAAACACCCTGCAATAATCTTCGGAACAGTCCATACTGGAGGAGGGGGCATTATGATCTGAGAAAAGTTTCCGAGGAATTGCTTTCGTGATATCATTCTGGAAAGCACACCGTAAACACAAGCATGTATATACCCTTGGGGACCATGTCCACCCGTACATCCAGTTTGTTTTTCCTCGGCAGGATCGCATCTACCAGCAGGGTGACGAAACCTGTCACACACCTTGATGTTCACGTGGATTGTTCGGACAGCACAAGGCTGAGTTTACCGCACTCCCCCGGCCACCAGACTACCAGGATTTCAAATTAACCGAGAATCAGTAGGACCACCTCGCTCGGAATTTTCATCCCATGTGCCTTCAACGAAGGAGCCTTGCACGGCTGGCCACGGTACTGGAATTGGCACGGCGTCACATGCCCGTGAGAACATTCCAGAACATTCTTCCTGCAGGTCTCGCAGTGATATGCGCAAAAGTTTGTTATTCAGACTATTGACAGGTCGTTACTTTAATGTGGCTGGGCAGCGTATATGGAACTGGGCGCCGTAACGATTGAAATACGAGGACTTCTGTGATTTAGATTTCTTCAGTAATTTACCACTCGTTTAAGAGGTTGTAAGATATTAGAAAACTGTATAGTAAAATCTAAGGAGAATACTTTTCAGTCTTCTGAGCGGTTAATCTTTCTTAAGTTCAGAGAAATAGAATGTCTTCTAATATTTGCTGACAGTGTCAATGTGGATGCTGAACATGGTGCAACAACTGACTAGGTGAAGATTGGTTTATGCACTTATATTCAAATCCATGCTTAAATTGTCACGTCATGTTTACGAAAACGTCTACTCAACATTTTCATGTACTTTTCACTCCAGATATTACATCACCAGTTAGGCGGCAGCTTCCGGCCCTGCAACACCACAGCAGAGCAAGCCATTTCATTTGTAAGTTGTTACGAGCTTGTAACTAGAAGCGACTTATTTTGTTTTCCTGGGTGATTTTTAATGTAAATTCATGTATTTCATACGTAGTTGTTACTAGGCACAATTTCGCGTTTTAATAACCATCTAGTGTATAGTTCCCCCATCGTTAATATGGATAGCGACTGTTATTTCTGTGTTCGGATGGAAACTGAATTAGTGAACCTTTGCACACAGCTCCAGGTGGTCCTGGTTTCCTTCATTCAACTTGAAGGGGCCCGTACACAGGGACCCAAGGGACGTTCAGCACGTTCAACGTGTCTCTCGATCGATCCACTACTGTGGACACCACGTTTGCTGCCGACATTCGGGTTGGCGCCTCACCTGTGTTCGAATAAGATTGGCAGCGAAAGACTTTCCAGGTAGGCGATTGAAAGGCCTCTCCAGTTAATCTGCTGAACAGGTTTCACACGCTATCTGTATCTGATAACAATCCTGAGCCACATGCAATAACTTGCTCTGTTTCAGCGGAAGCCTCTTGGCCTGCAAGATCTGGACGTATACAAAGAACAGGGTTCCTGGTAGCTGGTAGCTGCTATGTTAGTGTTAGGCACGTAGTGGGACTACTTAGGGATATGGTTGCCAGGGAGAGGAAGTAGTCCAGTGCGCAGTCTGTGTGTGTACTGGGGAAGGGGAGGGGGGGAGGGGAGGGGTCTTTCCAGATGTGGGACAAACTCTTCCAGATGCCATGAAGAGCACATGATGCAGCCAGCTGCAAGAGGTGGATTATGTCGGTACTAATGATGTTTCTTTCTTTTTTTTTTTTTTTTTTTTTTGTCCTAAGATATTCTGTCTGGTTCCAGATGGTTATCTGAAGTGGTGAAGACTGTCAGTTTTCCTTGTGATGAGAAAGCAGAGCTTACCATCTGTATGTCCATTGCAGGCCTTTAATACAGAGTCTAGCAGAGGGTTTTAATCAGAGGCTCATAAGATTCTGCGACCATGTAGGCTGCAGATTCCTCGACTAGCGCTATAGAGTGGTGGGATTTTGGGTTCCGCTTAATACGTAAGTTGTCCAATACACAAAGCAGATAGTTACACGGGTAGTGGCAGCAATGGGGAGTGAACTGGGTCGCTTTTCAGATTGAAAGGTCACGGGAGAGTACAGAAAGGGCTTCTGTCTCAAGGGTGCAAGAGAATCACAGGACGAGTGTAGACCCAACAACAATCCGTATTGTACCTTTAAATTTTCGCAACTGTGTTCGGAGAGAACTAGAGATTCAAGCGCTAACAGAAAACATTGAAGCTGAAACCACTGCGGGAAACAATAGCTGGCTGAAGCCGGAAATAAGTTGAGCCGAAATTTTTACAAAGGATCTACCGGTGTTAAAACTGATAAATTAAATACAGTTGGTGGTTTAGTATTTACTGTTGTTAGAAATAGCTTACCGGGTAGTGAATCTAAAGTAGCTGGTTCCTGTGAGTTAGTACGGGTAGAGGCTCTAATTGACAATCTGAATAAAGTAACAATTGGTTCCTTTTACCAACCTCCTGACTCAGATGATACAGATAGGGAACAGTTCAAAGAAAACTTTAGTCTCATTTAAGTTACGCCATTCATACAATTATATTTACTGATGCTTGAATGTGCCCTTGATATGTTGGAGAAAATGCATGTCTAAAGTAGTTGGTAGGCATAAAATGTCGTTCGATATGGTACTGAATGGTTTCTCTGACCCCCATTAATATATATTTGTATTTGATGTAGGTGGACATTACTCTTAAAGCTACTAAAAGAGGTGAATTTCTGTACAATTTATATGCATTTAATGGGATATTGACTATCTTTGGCCCAAAAAATGCATGTTCTTTGAGAATTCTTCTTTCAGGGTGTGTTATAGATATCCATATCAAATTCGGTCAAAATGTTTGTTGATATTTCCTCTACAAACTGGAATTTTTTCGACCGGAAATGTCGAAGAGCAAAGGCGGAAATGCCGTCGGAACGAAAAGAAATTTCGATGTAGACCTCCACGCTCGGCATGTCACAGGTCAGCCGGCTCGTCTGAAATAAAAATTGAGCTGACGTTAGCGAAGTGTATAAGATTCCTTAGGAGTTGTAACTCGTTTAAGTTATTTGGACCATAGAAAACAAAACGGCGGCAATTTGAAAAAAAAAAATGGATTTTTTCATCGATTTTTCGACTTCGTCGACGGAGTTAAAATATTTATAGTTGATGGATCGGAATCAATTTAGTTAGATCCGTCGGAAACGAAGAATCATGCCAAACGGTTCAGTAGATTTGAAGTTACCATTCCGCGCAATAACAAAAACGTCATTTCGAGAAAAACGCGTTTGAAGTTTTGACTGCATATAAATGGAATATTATGCAACGTACGTTCAATCTGCTACTCCGGGTCCATAAACTAGTCCTTCCTCTCCCTCATAGAGGGCGTTCTGCTCGATCTGGGCCATCATGCGCTGCTCCAGAGCCGCTCGTACGGCCGGTGACAAGCGGTTTTCGGCCGCTTGAATCCGATGGTCGCCCGAATTCTTGGCAAACTGCGTCCAGTAGTGTCCCAGGGTGACGTCCATCCTTTTTATGGTCTTCTGAATTTCTGAATACACTTCGTTGAAGCTGCTCACTGCCAGGAAAGTCTAGTCTCCACAGTATTCGCACCACAATGCAAATGCTTGGGGGCTAACTTCCAAACACACACGTTAAAACTTTCATTTGAAATTTGTGTTTCCTCCCAAGCACTGGTACAATTACTCGTTCTCCGAAAGAAAAAAACTGGTGCGTGGAAAAAGCCGATTTAAGGCAGATGTATTTTTTTGTTCAACCACGAACAACAAACATTTCCCTTCCGTATTCGGAAAATCTGTTTCAGGGGTGGATTCTAAACACTTTTATGGATCCAAAAATAATATTTAAAAAAATCGATTTTTTCAACCACAAGATATTAAACTTCCCTCTAAGTAGTGCTGTGGGCCCTCTTAGACATGTGTTTCATAATTTCTTCATGGCAGCCTTCCAGTACTTCTACATCGATATTTCCATCTACATTTACATGGATACTCAGAAAACCAAACTTATGCGCCTGGCAGAGGTTTCATTGCATCACCTTCGCAATAATTCTCTATTATTCCACTCTTGAACTGCGACCGGAAAAAAACGAGCACTTATATCTTTCCGTGAGAGCTCCGATTTCCGTTATTTTATCATGATGATCATTTCTACCTTTGCATTTCGGAGTCTACAAAATATTTTCGAACTTCCAGCTCGCTGGAGTAACTTGGGTCCACAACTTCCCTTAATCAACAGCACGAAAAACCAGTCCTTGCATGCGGAGCAGAAAGTTGGTGACTGAAATTTCGTAAGAACGTCCCGCCGCAACGAGAAATGCCTTTGTTTTAATGATGTGCACCACAAGCCCCGAATGGTCTCCGTGACACTCTGTCCCCTATAGTAGAGAACGTGCTACTCTTCTTTGAACTTTCTTGATATACTCCGTTTATCCTATTTGGTACGGATACGTCACCACGCAACAGTACGCAAGAACAGGACGGACAAGAATAGTGTAGGCAGTCTCTTTAGTAGATCTGTTGCATCTTCTAAGTGTTCTGCCAATAAATCGAAGTCTTTGGCTGGACTTCCCCACAACATTTTCTACCTGTTCTTTCCAGTTTAAGTTGTTCATAATTGTAGTTATTAGGTATTTAGTTGAATTATCGGCCTTTAGATTTAATTTATTTATCATGTAACCGAACTTTAACGGATTCCTTCCTTAAAACAAGTAATCAGTCACTTAATTCCATTTACTTGACAATTTATTGAATATAAATGAAAACAGGACCTTTTAAGAAATACGTTTTCAACACACAAATACATAGGAAGTAACGAAATAAAGGTGAGACAGAATTATGTATGCATAGGTGCTATCAAGTAATCCAGGGAACCCCGGTCATCCTATGCTTCTTCTCCAATTTCTGCCACTGGCATGTTATTGCAGCTGTTCTCGCAGTTCAGTTTTGTGCATCCACGGTTCTTCTGAGAGGTCTTCATGCATCTACGAAAAATAAGTTTCAAGTAATTTTTGTACTTCGATGTATACCGTCACAGAATGTTGCTATGCTGCAGCCTCGATAGGGACCACAGACGCCAAATGGGACGTCGGACTGTATGCACACCTAAGGCAACATTTATACCTAATTTTGTTGAAAGACGTGCCTTCCTTGTCAGTCGGTATGAACAGTGCAACGAAAATGTTATGCCGGAATTGGTAACAGCGTCAGCAAGTGCCGTAGTGTATTTAAAATGGTATTCATTAGAGCTGTTTTTTTTGTTTCTTTTTTTCTTTGGGTTTGGTAGAAACCTCATCTTTGACATGCAAAAACAATATGATGTCACTGAGTAACTTTTGTGGTTGGCAGACAGACAGCTGCGGTAAAATTGCCCTTCAACTTTGAGATGAGTTTTTCATATTGTCTAAGAATTCTTCTTGTGTCACTGTCAGCATAATTGTTTCGTCGAACATGACGTGTACTGTCATCTGTTTCCTTGATTTTCTCATATCGCTCAGCATATTTGGTACCTTCTTCAGGATAACCATCGGAGATGACTACAGCACTGTCCTTAGACTTAATAAATGGAACATTACTTCCACAAATTGATGAAAATCATTAGACGCTCGTCCACACGACCCTATGCAGAAAAAATCCTCCATCTATGACATACACACACCCTTGGAGATTATTCCGCTCATTTCATATGAATTTTTTGTATCAAGTAAACTTGGTTCCTCTTATTATACCAAAGACGTTACAACGAACTAACGGAGAAGGATACAGTTCGTATTTTAAGAATTGCTCGAGTTCGTCATCAGACAGTTTATCAGTTGTGATTCTTTGAAAAATATTCGTAAGATTGATAGGGATGATTTCATGACTTACTTTTATTGTATGGTTAATCGTAGCAAGGGACAAATCTCTATCTTTCCTGTACAATTCCACGGTTTCAAAACAACCACCCACAGTTCTGTCAATTGGTAGAAGTCCAGTCTCCCTGGCCATGTGACAGTTGATGATGCTGTCTCTTGCAGCACCAGTGGTACTAGAAAATATGTATGTGGCATCAGGGAAAGGATATTGTTACGCAAACCAACCCGTCAGTTTTTTAGAATCACTTGTATCCCTTTTAATACTCGATTCTCTCATATCCAGGTGTCGTACTGAGCTAGTGAATGTTACTCCACACATCATCTCCATTTCCTCACAGGTGTTTGCTTTCATTATCCTTGTTAAGAACTGCTGAGTGATGATGTCGGTCCATGTTCCACACCAAAATATTCTAGCGGTTCTTACTGTGAATCCGCCACCCGATAACATTTCGTACTCCAGGGCGCTGATTTTACCTCTCGAGTTCAAAATGGTTCAAATGGCTCTGAGCACTATGGGACTCAACTGCTGTGGTCATCAGTCCCCTAGAACTTAGAACTACTTAAACCTAACTAACCTAAGAACATCACACACATCCATGCCCGAGGCAGGATTCGAACCTGCGACCGTAGCAGTCGCACGGTTCCCGACTGCGCGCCTAGAACCGCGAGACCACCGCGGCCGGCCCTCTCGAGTTCGTCATGTCTTGTAGGGAGAGGTAGGAACACTTGGCGTACAATAAATGTCCTCCAACACGAAAGTATAGGAGCATTTGGTATATAACTTGGAGATGGAGGTTCCATTTCCCTGCTTTTTTTAGCTTCAGTAAATAACTGAACAAGCGCAACCATTTGAAAGTATTGTCTCCATAACTTTGCAGTGGCACCATGGTTAGCTATGGCTCGGAGCTGTGCTGAAAACTAGGCTTTCAATTTCTCTACATACATTTTTCCATATGCTAACAACATCAGTGATCTGCCTCCATCATTTAATAATTCTACAACTTTTTCTTGAAGATCTGCAATTAAATCAGTTGTATCAAAGATAATTTTCCCCGTGTGACATGGGCTAACGTATGTGTTGTAAGGGCTTTCGAATAGGCATGTACTGTCAGTAGTTTCTCTGTTGAGAGTAATGGATATATGTGGCTTTCGATCAGTCATGTCGTATCAGTATTTTTTCTGGAGAGTGCAATGGATATATTGAATTGAATAACTCCTTCAACCCACCATCATCCATTAAATAGCCTTGAAGAACGACATCGGCAGGTGAAACCCCCATATTCTAATGATGACATAATGCCAGTCGGGATCTCCTTTCAGGCAAGTTACTATGCTGTTGTGGCTAGTCAAAGGTGTTGACGGTTGCTTGTTGATATATCGCTTTGCTCTGTTCTGTGGAAGTGAGTAAAGCGTCGTATACTATATTGCAAGCAGGTAGTGGACCATTTATAAATGGCAACAAGCAACGTAGATTATGTCAAAGGTGAGGACACTGTTAATTTACTCCATCCTGTAACCCCAGGCACAATTTTCTACCTGCCATAAAGCCAAATTTGGTCTGCCAAACATGGTGTGATGGTATAAGGTGAAACAAAGAGCTGTTTAAGATCCTGAATGTTAATAGTCATTAAGTTAAGAGGACCTGTTTTCCCAAAACGTTTTAAGGAAACAGCACCAACCTCACCAACTAGTTGAGCTGGTATTCTTTTCTTTGCACTGGCAATTCTTTGATCTGGAGCAATAGCATTTCTAGGGCTTATCGAATGTATTCCCTCCCCCCCCCCCCCTCTTACATGGAAGATATTTTTATCCATCCAGTGTATGACTGTTAAAATCTACGTTATTATGAAAAAATGATGGAAAGCTTTCGGGTCTATTTGTAATGATGGTCTCGTGACCGCTGAAACTTCAAGACGAATAGCTTCGGAATAAGAGGTACAAAATCCCAGGGATGACACAACATCAGTCAGTTCTCGTGACCCATACTTCTTATAAGGAGAAGCTCATAGACAATTTGTAAGCGGAGAAAGGAAAGAAGTTAATAAAACTGAGCGAAATGGCTAAAACATATTTTTTCACTTCTTAGGATTCCCTCTTCTCGATTTTTAGTCATTCTAAGACAAATATGAGAATCTCCAGAACAAAACTTTCATTTTCATGCTGGAAATTGTCTGAAGGATGAGAGTCATATGGTGCTCATCTTATCTCTTCAAGAATTATATCAGCTGCTGTCTCAACTAATCTAAAAGTCTTAACCTCTCTCATAAACTTTTTTCAGTGTACGTGCATCTTTCAGAATCTTATGCTCAGTATTTTCGGAACATAAGAATGTTTTCTCTTTTATCTTTTATATCGTAACATCTTCCTCATACCTCTCCAATAAACGTTGTTTAGAACTTGCTGTTTTCGTCAGCCGTGGGCTTTGGTCTATATTCTCGGAAACCTTATGTATCAAATTAAGTTCATTAGGAGGTATCGTTTTTGACACTTTGCGCAATCTTTAGGAATACCTGTTGCACACGCAAAACAATATGTTTTAAAATAAAATTACTCACTAGATGATCTTAATTTTCCGGACGATGTGCTTGGTTCATCAGCTTCCTTCTTTCATTTGTGTAACTTTTCTGACATAAAACATGTACGTTAACAAAGTTTTTATCCGTCGAAACAGCTCCGTTCCTGGTATTTCCCCTTTTTACAAACATCAAGCAACAACGTTGCTATTCCTTTTTCGTTGACTACTTTCACCCCACCCTGGCTCACATCATTCTCATAAATAAAATCTTTGGACATTGCGACCGAGCTGTTACTTTACAACGAAAATCTCAGTAAGGAAATTAACTTCACGCCGTAGCAGAGAGGGAAAAATGACACGACCGTGGCGGTAAGCGTAAACGAGCTGGTGAACTGAGAACCGTTAGGCGTTTTTACATGAAGGCCTCCTACCCCTGTGATTCAGCAAAGGGAGAGTTCGAGGTCAGAATGGGCACTAAGAAGGACTTCTTCAGTTTTCCAGCTGAACGATGAGTGGCAAAAAAGAAGCTGAGGAGCACGGGGTGCTACATCAGGTAGAGAGAGAAAAAAAGAGAAGCAAAAGGAGCGCGCAGTTAAATTCGACATTGCAAAAGGCACGACGAAGGGCTTCTTTTACAGTTTTCCAGGTAAACATGTTGAAACGCTAGGAACTGAAGATCAAATAATTCACTTGAAACGAAATTAGAAATCATTTGTTTTACTCTTTTTACTATTTTCCAAAGAATAATGATTTCCCCCACATTTCAACACTCTTTCGCGTCAAAACCATATGACGTACAAACAGATGTGGCAGATTTAAATTACTTTCTTCCCTTTATTTTACTTCTCCATCAATTTTTTTAAATCGTAAAATATTTGTGTTGCAGAATATTTTTTTTTCGATTTTTCTGAAATAGGTAGATTTCCATGAAGAAAAATGAATACTTCCTGGAGAAGAAGTAGAAACTGAAGATAATACTAAATATCGGTAACAATGTAAGTTCCGCCTAATGTGAAGTTTGAAGTAACTGCTCAAATTTTTAACGTTTTCTGAATTGACTGTACCATTTCTGGGTTTCATTACACACACAGTCGAAGCGACACACACTTTGCATCACATTTCTCAGTCCCACCTCCATATAAAGTAGTGGAATCTCAGATAGAATAATTTACATGGTGATTTATTACACATACATTACATAAATAAGTGTATCGGCCAGAAATCATATCCGACACTTTTCTTGATTTTCATGTCCAAGAATTAACTGCCTGATTAGAGTGAAGGAAAATAAAGGTAATGTTTAGTGTTTACAAACAGGATACCGGTAAACATACTCTTATTGAGAAACAAGAAGATGAAGAGGCGGAAAAGAAGAAGAAGAAGATGATGATGATGATGAAGATGGAGGAGAAAGAAAATGCTGACTGCAAGAGAAAGTACGTCAGTTCTACGGTTATAGATTTATGAAATACAGAATTAAATTTATTTATTTCAGTGGTGACCAAATACTGAAACTTCCGGCTTCCGGCAGATTAAAACTGTGTGCCGGACCGAGACTCGAACTCGGGATCTTTGCCGTTCGCGGGCAAGTGCTGTACTTTTTTTTTTTTTTTTTTTTGCGGGGAAGGCAGAGTGATCAGGGGTCGTAACCCGACGCCTGGTCGCAGTGTCCCCCCCCCCCCCCCCCCCCGTCCGTCAAGGAATCAAGGAATCAGGGATGGGAAGGAGAAATCTTTGGTGGGAATCATTATTTATTTATTTATTTTTATTTACAGTTTTTTAATACAAAGTTAATGTGGTTTTACTTTATACCACAACAAAAATAAATGTATCTAGCACCGCATCGTGCTCTGAGTAAAAAAAAAAAAAATCTCGGCACGTTCCTACACCGAGGTAATGTATATGGTGAAAACGAAAAAAAAGAGTGCTTCATACAGGATGTAGAAGGATGTGTCGCTACTCTCCTTACGCTTCATCATCCAGGTACGTCTTCACGTATATCATGTTATTCCACCGAGAATCGAACTTAGTCTTGTCAGCTCACTCAATGGGTGTCTTCTCCAACCTGTTAATGATCCAGCTGCGTGGAGGGTCGCGTAGGGCACGCCCTAAGTAATTAGAAAAATACTGTCTGTATTTTGGGTTCCGTACGATCTTCCAATGACGTTCTTGTAGGTAGTTCCAAAAGTCGAATACATCTTTAGGTCCATCGTGAAATAAGTAGTGTACCGCATGCGCACGGATCCACGTAACAGCGTTGGTCTTGGCGGGCGGGAAATCCTGTTGATCCGGAAATAGTAGAAACCGAGGTGTAATGTGTTCCGGAGTCACTCGTAGAAAATACGACGGTGTTCGTCCGTGTCTGGTATCCCGCAGTCTACGCAGAGAGGCGATTCCGCCATGTTTATCTTGTGGAGGTCTGATCGGGTGATCTGTTTACCATTGACTGTGGTATACCATTTGGATCGGACGGCTGTGTCCAGTGTAACCGTGTGAATCGTCTTCCACACCACCTTCCAATTAATCTGAGGGCTTTTGGTCTCCAGGATGTTTGGTGGGCGCCTCTGGTGTAGGACTTGATATATATCCCGCGCCGACGCCTGTTTCGTCGGTGCTACTGCGATACGGATATTGCTGTGTTCAATGTAAAAGTTCCCGAAGTAATAGAAGGGTGGGGGTATGTCTTGCGTCGTAAGTGGGGACATAAGGGAGGGCGGAGCTAAGGACTCCTACAGCAAACCTGTCAAACTTTCCGGGTGGTGGCGCCACAGCTTGATGTGTGAGCTGACATACAGGGCCACAGCTCTGTCGTAGACATGGACTAGACCAAGACCTCCCCTTTCGGGGGGAAGGGTCAGTGACTCATAACTGATTTTGAAGAGCATGCCTGTACTGACGTAGGCTCCGAATGCCGCTAATAGACGTCGAGCCATCAGTAACGGTACTGGGAGAACACGGGCTATGTGTGGAAGGCGCGATGCGAGGTAAACATTGACGAAGTGTGTCCTTTGGAGAATGTCCAGGGTCTGCAGACGAAGGTTGAAGATCTGGACCCGAATTTGTTGTAATAAGCGGCGGTAGTTAAGAGCCGCAGTGCGCCGTATGTCGTTGTGAAACTCTATTCCGAGACATTTGATAGTGCCACGAAGCTGTAGGGGTTCGACACACGCTGGGGTCAACCAGTCTCCTATGGCCATGGCGACGGATTTGGCGACGTTGAGACAGGTGCCGGAAGCCACACCGTACGTGGTAATTCATTCTAGTGCCCTGTTGACATCGTCGCGATTGCGGAACACGAGGACCACGTCGTCTGCATATGCTGTACAGCGAAATGTGACGTCACGTAGGGTAAGACCGGTGAGGCGTTGCCGGAGGCCACAGAGGAGCGGTTCCAGTCCCAGAGCATATAGTAACGTCGACAAGGGGCAGCCTTGACGCACGGAGCGGTAAATCGCGAGGGACTGCGAGAGACGCCCGTTAACGAGTACTTTGGAAGTCGCCCCTCGGAGGAGGCGCATCACAACGTCTGTGAATTGCTGTGGGTACTGCATATGCTGGAGAACGAACGTTAGGTACGCGTGATCCACTCGATAAAAAGCTTGGCTAAAATCTAGTGATGCCAGCGCTCCCGGGATGCGGCGTGCCCTGGCTAGGGCTATTAAGTCACGGTATCGACACAGTGCTGTGTGGATGTTGTTGATACCCCCTAGGGAAGTCTGATCTGGCGAGATGACGTAAGGTAGAGTCGGTCGTAGACGGTTTGCTAACAGTCTGGTGAATATCTTCATGTCGCAGTTGACGAGTGTTAGCGGGCGGTAATCTTGTATTCGAGCCCCATCTTTAGGTTTGTGAACCGGTATAATTATTCCTTCTACGAAGGTCGCAGGGAGCGGCACCGCGGGGGAAATAAGTTCCCGACAGACGTCTGTTAACTTGGGAGCCTGTAAATAATGGAAAGTTCTATAAAACTCCACAGGGAGCCCGTCCGGGCCAGGAGATTTATTCGCCGCTCCTTTACCGATGGCGTCGATAACTTCGTCTTCCGTAATGTCGTTCAATAATTCAGTATGTAAATCCTGTGGGACAACGCCGTAAACCAGTTGTGAGACTGCTGTCACCGTCGTTGGGTCGGAACATTGAGCAGAATAAAGTCGTGCGTAATGGTCGAACAAGGCTGCAGCAATATCGCGTTGTGTGGTGTGACGACGGCCGTCCTCAGTGGTGACGGCATGTATCAGCGCCCGTCTTCGCAGTGTACGTTCTCGGATGACGTGGTACATGGTGGGTCGTTCCGTTGCGAGTCTGTCTTGTGTTCGCGCTCGGACCATTGTCCCTTCGAGGTGGCGGCGCATATGGGCTACGATCTGTGCTTTCGCACGCTGAACTGTCAACTGTCGTTCCGGTGTGGGTGGCAAGGAGGCGCATTCGCGAAGGACGGTGAAATAAAAATCAAGGGTCTGCCACCTCCAAGCAGCAGTCTCACGATCATACGTAATAAAGGTTCGGTGTAGGGCATGCTTGGCGCAGGTTAACCACCAACTAATCGACGTAGGATACGTTGGGAGGCGGCGGGCGCACAAACTCCACGTGTCTTCGATGGCGCGTCGACAATCCGGAGAAGCGAGATGAGCAAGGTTTAATTTCCAGGGATGTACTCTACGCCACACCCGTTGGCGACGAAGGGTGACGGCACATATATAGGCCTCGTGATCAGAAAAGGCTACTGGCCACACCTCCGCGTCACTCACCGTTGCCGCGAGAGAACGAGAGACGTAAATCCTATCGATGCGACTAGACGAGTGACTCGTGAAATGGTTGTATCCAGGTCCATTTCCTCGAACATGTTCCCATGTATCTATCAGCTGGAGATCGTCGATGAGTGTCCCAAGTTCTGGGCACGGTGAAGGGCGTGGCAGCTGATCTTTAGGTGCTTGGGTGCAATTGAAATCGCCCCCTAATATCAAGTCACCGTGCCTGCACTGAAAAAGGGGTGCTATTCCTTCTGCGAAGAAGAACGATCGGTCACGACGGCGATTCGTTCCGGGAGGGGCGTACACATTGATAAAGCGGACGCCTTGCACAGTAACGGCCATTCCTCTAGCGTCGGGGAGATATCCGACTTCGTCCGCCTCGAGGCCCTCTCTGAGGAGAACTGCGACTCCACTGTTAGTTGGTGAGGCGTGGGACACATGAGCCGTATAACCATACATCCCCGGAAAATTTCCGACGAAGACTTCTTGGAGAAAGACAATGTCAACGTCTGCTGCATTGAGCATGTCTTGGAGCAGCGACAACTTCGTATGTGTCCGAATGGTGTTAATGTTGATGGTCGTTAAGCGATAGGTCTGTAGATCGTCTCCTGCGGTGGGGGCCGCCGTCAGCGTCGCCGTAAAATGTGGGGCCTGTGATCTGCTGGCCGCGTCCTCGCCGTCATCTGTTGCTACTCGGGAGGGGCCGAGTTGTGGGAGGAAAGACCCCTCTCCTCATCCACCACAGCGGCCGTAGAATCGTCTTCAATGTCATCCGCCCAAGGTCCGTAAGTTAACGGTGGCTGCGGTAGAACACTTGTGGGCTGAGTGACTAAGGGTGAATCCGCTGTTGTTTCCGGTTGTTTACCAACGGCGGGTAATGTGTTGGCCATCCGTTTGCCCGAGAGAGCGGAATCGGGTTTGTCAAAATCAGACAAAGTGACCGGTGAGGGCGATCTCATGTCATCCATTTTCCTCGTCGTTTCGTCGGCCTTCCGGTCGTCAACTGGAGAAGACGTCTGCTGGAGGCAATCGTCTGAGGGTGTGCGACGTCGCTTTTTATGTTTTCTCGGTGACCTTTGTTTGCGGACGTGGGTTTCTGTGGCCGAAAGAGCTTGTGGCTCCCGTATAGCATCCCCCTCAGGTAGAAAGGCAGAGGTTGGTACAACCCTAGCGTCGAGTTCCATTCTCTCGTCCGAATCTTCATGTGGAGTCGATGGGCGGCGTTCTGCAACCTCTGCAGACACCGTAATGGTGTTGGTCAATCCAGGACCGGCGACAGGCTCGCATTCTAACGCTTCCTGTCTTCCTGGGGGGCTGTCGTCTCTCATGACAGTCGATCGTGTCATCTCTGCGTAATTGAGGGGGAGGGCCGTGAGCGTAGGAGGTGGTGTCGTGTCATGCAATGGAAGTTGTGTAACCCGACGTTGAATACAAGCCGAGCGCACATGACCCTCCTGGCCGAAACCAGAACATGTACGAGGTTGTCCGTCGTACATTACTATTGCTCGACAGCCACCTATGACTAAGTAGGACGCCACATGTTTCTTTAATTCAATTTTCACTCGACGGACGCCGTTGAGGACCTGGTACGTCTCGAAGGTGTTCCATTTTTCGGCCACGTGACTAATTACCTGAACGCAGTGATGAACCGAATGGCAATTCCCCCGACGTTCACGCAAGTGATTATGCGGCACCTTCGCGGAGCAACGTCCAGACTTCTCGTCAACGGCAGACTTACAGAACCTATACGGATTGAACGCTCAGTACGGCAGGGTTGCCCCTTGTTGACGGTGCTTTATGCCATTGCGATGGAACCACTCATTTGCGGATTACGGCGACGTTTGACAGGTATTCCACTCCGGGATCATATGTTCCGCTGCCGAGCTTACGCGCACGACTTGGCCCTCGTGGTGCGTTCAGCGGCCGACGTACAAGCTGCGACGCAGTGTATTACCCGTTACGGTGAAGGGGCAGGGAGCACTATGAACGTGGCAAAATCATGCGCCATGAAGATCGGCCGCGGCCTTCCCGCAAACAGCATCGTCCCATTTCAACTGGTGGACACTCTTCGCTGTCTCGGGTTGGTGTACACGCGAGACATTCGCCGCACCTCGGCGATCAATTATCGGGCGCTGCTGCAACGCATCCGGGCCAACATACGAAATCACATTCTACGCCCGCTGAATATGTGCCAGAGAGTCACCTTCGTCAATACCCATCTGGCCGCCCGGATACCCCATATAGCGCAGATTCTGCCCATCACTGCGACAATGACGGCCAGATTACAGGCCGCTTTCGGCTATTTCATTTGTTCTGGACACATATTCAAAGTCCAGTATGAAGCTCTCACCTTACCGAAGCGGGATGGTGGCCTCGATCTGGTTAATGTGAGAGCCAGGACTATGGCACTTTACACCAATACTATGCTCCGATTATGGAAAAGCCAAAATGCTAGTTTTACTGGAATGTTGACCACCGAGCTCGCACCTGTTTCGAGACGCCCACCGACGTCTTTGGCACATATCCCACCTCCGATGTCACATATCGGCCGTTTCTTTTTGGAGTACAGCTAAATATGCACCGAGCTCCCCAGGACCAGGAAGACGACCACCCGCGACATCTACCGCCTTCTCCGAAAGTCTCCACCACGCAACCCCGTCGAAACACGTCACCCCCAGGTTTCATGGCCTACAGTTTGGAAAACGATCCACCAACCATATCACACCACTGACACCACCTCTATGTGTTACCTTCTCGTCAACGGCAAGTATACTACAAGACAGAAACTGCATCGTATCGCACTGGTGGACTCACCCCTGTGCCTCAAATGCAATGTCGAAGATACAGATTTACATCGTTTTGAGTGTGGGCCAGCAGCAGATGTCTGGACCCTCGTACAGAAGATTGTGGCCTTCTACCTCCGAGTACCACCACATCATGTTTCTCCTACTATGATGATATATCCTGACACGACCTACTTTCCACCGGCTAAGTGGCACGCCATCACATGGATCAGTGGCATGGCTGTCAACTACCTCTTCCGGGACGACATCGTCGATCCGGCGGACTTTTGGACACGCCTCCAAGTACATCACCACACCCTTCGCCGACATCGACACTATCGGGCCACTTTCGCGAACTATTTACAGAGTATTTTCACCAACCCGCCTCAAAGCTGGAATCTTAACGAACAGTGCCAGCCAAGACTGGACGATCCCACGTTCCTCTTCAATTGTCAATGATAGAATGCATTTTGTCCTGATGGCGCGCCAAAGTAGAGCATGGCGCGAAAAGTATTCCTATTTTATTTCACTTCTCTTTTCTCCTCCTCATCTAAGTTTTTTTCTCCTTATACATGCTTATCCCTTTCACACATAGCTTTCTATCTGCAGCCTATTTGTTTTTCTTTCTCCTGTGCTCCCCCAAAACAAAAACAAAAAAAGACAAAAAAAGAGTTTGCTGCTGATGGTGAGACTGTATACTCCTTTATGTTAACAAAAAAATAAAAAGAATAAAAATAGAAGGCCTTTGCGGAAATATAGCTACCTTTTATGTTTTCCATTTTCAAAGGGTATTGTGTTATTTTATGAAGAACGCCGTCTTTTATTTTCATGCACAAGAGGTTTTTTATATGCTTTCTTATTTAAAAAAAAGTTGGTAGAGTACTTGCCCACGAAAGGCAAAGGTCCCGAGTTCGAGTCTCGGTCCGGCACACAGTTTTAATCTGCCAGGAAGTTTCATATCAGCGCACATTTCTCTTCGAAGTGAAAATCTCATTCTGGTAACAAAATACTGTTTAAATAGGATGCTGATTTTGAGATTATGCATGGCAATGAAAGCAGCAGCTTCGTATGTATCCTCCCATTACTGTTACTTCTTAGTAATTATAACTTAGTAATTAAAGCTTTAATTTACCTCTGTTCAGGAAGCTTCTGAAATTATTCATCTTTTTAAAAAGAAAACATTAATTGTAATTCACATTTTGTGTTAATTAGCTGTAATCGTTACTTCATAAATAAAATAACATAATTTACGATTTAGTTAATATCATTTCAGGTCGTTAACTTTATTAAAAGTTGTTGTAGTACTTACAAAACTAAAAAACAAAATAAAATATTATCTAAACCAAGGATCGGACCTGGGTCGCTGCAGGGCAAGAAAGTAAGCTATAGAAGCAGTCATTTCGCTGTGCTGGCATAGAAAAAAAAAGATCAATGAATGAGCTGCACGTAAAACTGTAGAGGGCTTTTCCTCGGAGTCTTCTGGTTAGTGGGTTTTACAACTTTTATGGGCGGACAGCCTTGAAGGTATATTACTAAACTCCGAAGTCTTATTCAGAACTTAATTACCAAGACCGTAAGGTCCACTTCGAAGAATGACACTGAGCAGGCGCATAGCCAGAGGTCCCACACTGCTTACGAAGTATTTGACTGATTATTATGCATGACATATGTTATAATGCGAGGTAGTGAATGTTTAGAACAATATTTCCTTTGTCAGTGCAACCGTGAATTCAGAGGTTTCTATGATTTGTCCAGCTGGAAACCCTCGCCTCCGTTGAGTAGGTTGTCTGCTAATTGTATTTCCACAGTTTCCTTTATTTTTCAATCCTAGTATGCTGAGGCTGTGGCCAATATCTAAACTCTTCCGTAATCCATTAAATGACCAGTGGAAATAGAGTGTTCATTCACTGTATATTTCTTGGCCTGTAGTAAGAGAGTGTATCGCTGGGTCCTGTCCCGCGTAATGCCGTTCGGAAAAGCAAGTCATCTGTCACAGATAAAAACTAAGAAAATCAATGTTCGTTTTAAATTATACCCACTTGATAAGGAAAATTCAGAATTATGTTGTAAGACTTTTAATTTTTACAGTAAATTAGAATATTTAAATCTCAAAACTACTAGCGACGAAACAGAAACTTATTACTTCTCTTTCTGCTAGCTTTCAAAATCAGACAGAAATAAAAATGTATGAATGCAGAGTCTCACGGCGATAACATTGAATAAAATGTTATCGGGTCTCCAACCGCGTCAGTTGCTTAAAACTACAGGAGCTTTCAGCCTAGCACCTCTTGGCCATTGTCAACTGCTATGTGTAGTTACGTGTAGCGTAGTTTTAAGCATCTGACGCGGTTGGAAACCCGAGAACATTTTATTCAAAGGTATGGTAATTTGAATTAAAAAGTCAAAGTGACTTCCTATTAATTATTTTTGTGAGAGAATGGTGAGTGGTCAGTCGTGAGAAACAGCTCCTTTATCTTTGAAAAAATAAAAAAAATAATTTTGCCTACAAAAATGCAAAAGAAAATTATTTCCATAGTACATAACAGGCAAAAAACATATAATTCGATGTAGGAGTCTAATACAGTGACTGCGACAATAAACGTGTCCTAAATGCCATTTAAAAATTTCCAGCAATCTCGTTCAATATAACTATTTTTTGTTGTTAAAACTGGGAAAGAATTCTATTACAAAAATTTCTCAATACTAATGAATAGCAATATCTTTGGTAAAACAACTGAGAATATACAGTTATTATTACATTTAACGATATTATAACTTGTGGACAAGTTAAAAGTATTCGTAAAAACGCCCTATTGTACATAAAAATAGACAGATGGTGAGGAACAGTCAAGACCCTAACGGAATTAATCGAGCAGTGGTTCCTACCTGCTACAGTGGGATATATGCACTTAGACTGAACGTTATTCCTCTATAAAACTCAAAACTAATAGTTGACTTGCTGATAGTGACGCATTCTGTAATGTGAGGAATTATCAGAATTTTTAAATTATTATGAATTAAAAATATCCGTTAATGAAATTATTGCGAAGGTGTCAGCAGCTGCAGATGAAATCAGTCAAGATTTGTTATACACTCACATGTCGAAGGCTAGATTAATAGTTGCTCTCATTTATTTAGGAAGCTTGCTCGACGGGATCTTCGACGTCAATTTTCCCTGAAGGAAGACTGATGGAGAATAAATTTACGAAAGTGCTATGGACAGGCTGGCTGAAAAAAATGCTTGTGACTGAACTTGCTTATGAAAGTGAAAACTATGAAGAGGAACATTTTGCACAAATCGAAGACTATAGTTCATCAGAACAATACGAATCAGAAGGAAAAAAGAAGAGCTAGACGATCTTTCTTTGGATTACAAAATTAATGATGTTAGTATCGAAAAGGCTCACCGCACGTGGAAACTACAAACATTACAAGAACAGTATGCAGCCAGATAAAAATAAGGAATATTAATATTAGTGGGAAGAGGAAGTAAAAAAGGAGTCAATCAATTTGATAAGTACGCAACAATCAGTTCCTGGATATATGACTGTTTTGTTGAAGAATGAGAGAATTATCAACAGGTGACTACTAGGAAAAAACGACTGTGGGATGTAGTAGCAGCACAAAAATATGCAGATTTAGATTTTAAAGCTTGCGGCAGCTGCGTTTATACATTCAAAAATAAGAGTGAAATGCATCAACGAACAATGACCATATTGTTAAAAAAAAGAGAGTGAGAAACAGCGATGATCGAAGAAACATTGACTTATGCGGACAGTTTTCGAACCCAGACGTTCTGATTAATACCGAATTTCAATAAAGATTTTAATATCAACACAGACGAGACAGCTAGATTACTGCAGGGAATTGCAAATTAATTTTGCTCTCTATTGTTACGACTCGCTGACGAAATATTCCAAATTCGATTGTTTTCACTTTGGGGCGGCCAAGCAAAGCCGTAATTATATGACATAATCCTTCAGGATGGCGAGAAATCACCGACAGTTACAGTTAAAGTGATTCCTCCAAAATGTACTCCTCTTGTTCTAACATGTGACATTTCATTTTGTATACAAGTAAAAAATATAATTATGCATATACAAAATTGCGATTATCTGACTGAAAATATTAGAGAAATAAATTCCCTTGAAGACAGTGTTAAAATACAATCACTAGTGTATCGTTTGCTATCACCCCCAATTTTTAATGAAGGGACCCGGTATGCCTGATACACTTCCAGGCTTTCTCATAAAACAGAAGTTTGCGTGAATGTTGATGGAGAACGTTTTTCAACAGATTTTTAAAAACATTTATTCGTGTAAGGAAATATCATTCATAAATGGTTCATGATGTCAAAATACTATATGTTTTCGGTGTTTCCGTGATAATTATCACTCTGGCGCTTCTATGTAACAAACTAAACTAACAAATAAAGACGATGTTGTACAAGTTTTTATCTAAACAAAACCGTACTAAAAATTTGGTTGCAGTGGTAACAGCTATTTCGCTGTGCTACCGTAGCATATAAATTGACCAGTATATGAGCTGGGCGTAAAATTTTTGAGCCATTTTTCTTGTAGTCGTTAGACTAGTGCGTTTTACAACATTAATGGATGGACACCCATGAGGTATAACACTAATCTGCGAAATGTCATCCCGAATTAAATTTACGTGACCATAAGGTCCCTTGTTAGACGTGTAAAGTTTTATCTAAAACTGATGCTCTTGTTACCGACAGTATTAAATTTGACGCATGCAAATTTACTCCATAGTGTAAAGTGCGCTATCATTCTTGCAACGGACTGACCCTGATAGTCGCTAGAAGGTTGTTAACCGATGGAATAAATTTTAATCTATTTTATTGTGACCGATTCAGTTGCTATTCTTGGCGCACATTCGGCCCGATTTTGAAATGATATGCTCAGAGGATACTCACACAGCTGAGATACATAACATTCTCTAACCAATTCATATAGAACTGGGTATAGTAATTTTCTGGTTTCACACAAGTTTGAGAGAGCGCTGTTTATAGTGGAATATACCTCAGATAAAAATTTATCTTGTTTGACAATCGCTTCACGGTTCAAGTGTTGAATTCCTTGGAGCTGGGAACTTTCTCCAACCATTTGTTGACATTTAATCCACAACAGCTTAGATACATAGTCTGTTTTTATCTCCAAAGAAAATTTAAGTTACAGTTTTCAGGGGCCAAGACCATTTCTCACCAAAATAGTAATAAAATGTAATGAGTAAACTATTTCAGCATCTTAGGAAATACTATCCCATTCTTGACAGAAATGGACATACAAAAGAAAGTGTAAAGATTTAATTACATTAAGAAAACAACCAATAAAACCTTCAGAACTGTAGTAAGAAAAAAAAAGGTTTCCAGGGCTCTCGGGTGTCCAGCCGGATGCGATCGTTTAAGTTCCACGATATCTGTCGATTTCCGTACTCGTTCTTGCACAACAAATTTTCTTGGTGTATGAGTTCTTTGTTCATATTTTGTTCGTCCGATATCGAATATGCCCTGTGAACCAGTGCGCTGTGCATTCCATTGAGCTGTGCAGGATGGTGTCTACTTGAAGCATATAAATATAAGTCCGTACGTGTAAGCTTGCGGTACACGCTATGATCCAGTGTGCTATTTGATCTCCGCTCTACAAGTACATAAAGAAAGGGTGATGCTACTTGTATGCTTAGAGTAGCAGATTGACGGTGACCTACTTTAAACAGAACTTGATTAATTTTCACACACATTTATTAGAATAATAGAAAGCATAGACATTATGTAACTTGATTCTGGATGCTGTTTACAACTGAGAATCTGAAGTTCCTTTGGTCTTGGTACGTTAATCTTATTCTCACATATCTCTGACACTTGACAAAGTGTCTATTCATTTATCTTCTTGGCTATGTACAGGAATATGGTAATCTTGTTAGGTGCAGCCTTAAACTTGACTATAGACTGGTACAGACTAAAGCAGACTCCTACAGACTGGTGCAGACAAATGCAGACTGACTAATCGGAGGTCTGTATACTCGTTATAATACCTCATGCGTTCAGGTATCACTGTGTGAGTGTGATCCGCGAGGAGAAAAGATTCTACGTTAGCAGCAATCTCATTCGCTGCGTCACATATTAATATGCGAATCGGCGGAAGCAGAATTCGGTCCATCTCCAAGGCAGCGCCATCTCATAGTGCGGAGAAGGACGAGCGCTGCGCCTGCTTAGCGGGGCACACTCTAGTGGGAACGCTGTGTACGCGATGACTACGCAGAACTATGTACAGAACAAAACTTATACATCAGAGCTGACCATGATGTCTGTTTCTCGTAGGGTAAGTAAGCTCCTTAACATGACAGATGAAGTCACTTGAGTTCCGAACATGGTGTTTGCACTTTCCGACGGTCTGAGTAGGCCTGCCAGGTGTTGTACGAGAGGGTACGTGGGAGCCCCTATGTTGCTGACAATGGGATGCATCCCTTCGTTATGTGTTTTAGGGAGGCCGTATATTCTCAGAGCTACTGTATAGTGTGGTCGAAGTCTCTTGATATCCTTCTCCTCATTTGCGCCATTTTTCAGTAGGGTGACAGTGCTTAGTTGTAACCTTGAAAGGTATCTGTTGGATTCCTTTCATGTTAACTTCTGAAATCTGCTGTCATTTACGGCATAAATTCCCCTTCTAAATTTACTGTGGTGTTTCTGACTATCTGGGAGGAGACTGAGCAATGAAACGTGTTACTTTTACACATAAACAAGAACGATCTGTCACACTATTACACTTTAAAACACAGTTTATATGTAATTCATGTCATACAGTCTCATACGGAACCTACATCCAATTTCTTTTATGTACAGTATATGATAAGATACTGTCATTCCCCTTCCCTTCTGTGTGAGAGGATGAATGAGCAAATATATTTCTAGTTGCATGCTTGAGGGTAGCAGGCAAGCCTGTCTGCTAGAGAGCAGTAGGACCAACGTCGGAACAGGTAGCTACGTTTTCTAGAAGCAAAGAGGTTTCTATTCTTAGTATGGTCCTGTCCGTTCCTTGTCATGTTGGTATAGGGAGCTGCCTCTCTGGTCACTTCCGTTTGCATTGGTGAAGCACGCTCGGTAGCGGGCCAGGTCAGTCTGTCTGTGGCGAGCGTCCGTAGGACAATGGATTTCTTAAGTTGAGCCTAACTGAAAATTTAATCACCTTTATTTCAGGTTTAGCTCTAAAATATCTAATGTCATCTTAAATTGCAACGCAGTGTAATTCGAGTGTGAAGTTCAGAATATATTCCGGTAGTTGCTTTGTCACTACTTTGTGAGTAAAGTGCAACCACGTGTTGATCAGTAACTCTAACTAAGATCATCAATCTTAAATGCGAATGTGCGTGAGATTATAATGTCTCGTCTTGACAATATTTTTCAATATAGCAACTTTTCTTTATGTTCAACCCCCGTGGGGTGTACTTTGTGAGACCAGTACCACGTGCTTATACAGTTGTTTGACCCATCAGGTTAGTAGTAAGACGATAGTAACCAGTTCAAGGTTTTTCTTTTGTAAATTGCTTTTCGATCTAATTTATTTTAATTATCAGAATTATTGTGGACTTACACTCTCTATGTAAGCCAAGTTGACCACGTGAAGCATGTGGTGTAATCATCAAAGTAGCCCCCAGACATTCATTTCGAGAAGATTTCACAGAGAGTTAGTTTGAATTTAGTATACCAGTGTGTGGTAATTACATGACGGACAGGATTGCGCTACGAACGTAACTTCTTTGGGTGAAAATTGAATCGGTTGGTTGTGGTTAATTTCCTCTTGCATATGTTTCAACGTTCTCCGTGTGTTATTTTATGAATGCAGTGTTGTATGCAGTCTCCCAATCTTGGCTCCATATTTGATGTGTTTCGTAAGATTCCAATCTCACATTTTCACAATTCTAAATAAGGCACCAGTTTAGTTATGAATCAAGTTTAATATGCTGAAATTTCAATGATCAATATTAAAATAAATTTCCAAATATAAACTGATTGATTTCTTTTTAATTAAATTCTCTTATATATATATATATATATATCACCGGTTGTCGTATGACTATTAAAAGATTATAATTAATGTTAGTCTGGTTCAGAATTTGGTAAGCTAGACTGGATACCTGGCGAAACAGTTGCGCAGTAATGTAAGGTTAACCAACCCCAGACAGCTCACAGCTTTTAACCCGCTTTTATTGTCTATCAGCACCGCTTTCATAACAAATTAAAGCAACAATGTTACAACCTGTTGATCGGATCTGTCTTGATCTTCCGGTATGCCGGGTCGTCGTGTAGTTGGAGCATCTTCTGCTCAGAGTCCTCTCTGTTCAGAACGACCATGGTATTTCCTTCGGACGACACAGCCACTTCCATACTCGAAAAAGGACTCAACTTTGCACCGACGCCAGCCCATTTCCCCTCCATTCCGATCGTCCCTGCAGTGGAATAGGCGCTCCGGGACTTAAGTGAGGACAAGACTGAAGAAATGATGTGGGAAACACGTCGGATTCTTTCTTTCCACAGTGAAACCGACCACCAGAAACATCTCACGCGAAGAAAGAGCGGCACTCCTGGCCCTCAGGAAGGACAGAGAGAACGTCGCACTGCCTGCCGACTAAGTAGGCACCATGGTCGTTCTGAACAGACAGGACAACGAACAGAAGATGCTCCAACTACTTGACGACCCGGCATACCGGAGGATCAGGACGGACCCGACCAACGGGATACAAGTAAGCACTGCCACCCTACTGAAAAATGGCGCAATTGAGGAGAATTAACTTGTTAAGATAATTTCATAAATACATACTTTGGTTATGATAAAGACCAATATCCAGCAGGGACAAACTCAGATGGTGGAGTGATGAGTGAAGAAATCCCCTCTGTGGGAATCTTGGGGTTGCAGAGTACTTGTGAGTTACTCTGCGACCTGCCCTGTGTAAGCAGTGGTAACTCGGATCAACTGGTGAGTCATATCAGCCACTGAGCTTGATCATCCATTGAGCTGGATCAGCTGGTGAGCCCTCACAAGGTGAGCAGCTCCAAAGTCACTTTGTGATTCATTCTGTGCAGGTGGAGGCAGAAGACCACTGCTTGTGTGACTCACATGACCTCGAACAATATATTTCAAGTACAATGCTACGTCAAACGATCGTAAGTAACACCTCACTCAAAAGTATGTAAATGTTTATTCGTATTTTGGAATTCGAGAATTTCTTTTCAGATTAAGAGCGGAATTACAAGGCGTAAAGGATAACTGTTTACAATGTGCCACAGCTGTGTAGAGGAAGTCTGGATGAACAATATTATATGGGATACCTGTGGTCTATCAAGTTGAGAAATTACCTCAAATTGGCCTAGAAAACTACATAAGCCCCAACCCTTGTGCATACCACGAAATTTTCAGGGTTCCCTTCTGTCTTCACACAAACTATTAGACCAAGAGAAATTTTGAATATAACCTTTATTGTAGGAAATTTAATGTATTTTACTTTTGAGTTGTGATACATTTTTGCTAGAGTAGGGGTAACCAAACAGTGTTCTGGGGAAGATTGGTATTTTGTGGGATATGAATAAGTGCTCCACATAAAGCTTTTAGTAAAATGGCTTTTATTTTCCGACATTCTGCCAATACTAATTTTTTTAATTATTTATTTTGGTTTAAATTGTAAGTAATCATTGAATAAAGAAATAATATTCAAAAACGTGTTTATTCACCTTTAAAATAAGCAAAGTGATCAATCAAAGTAGCAGGATTCGCAGAGTGCTCCTTCAGAAGAAAATTTTGGGAACCCCTCCACAAGAGGCAGCGTTTTTCGAGTTATTCTAGAAAAACTTTCGTAAGTGACCTAGAAATGAGCCCCCACTCCCACACTCATCTCCCACCAGTCGGTATTTCTATTATGTTTTTCATGGCACTCCCTTTTACAGCTGTAGAAAAATTGATACTACACAAATTACTTCCCACATTCGACCCAAATAGACCTTCGTTGACAGGACTAATACCCTTCAGACTTTTGTGGCTACATTGTTAACATTATTTTAAACTTTCCTGAGGGTAACGAAAAAAATGTTGCTTTTGTAAATGTTATCTAGAAACTAATTACATTTACAATGTGATCTAAATTTAATCCTTACGAGCACAGTAGTTCTTTAGCAACAAGGAGAATTGTGAAATTAAACGATTTCATCGTTAACTTTATGCTGCTAAAATCCACAAAACTGTGCAGTAAAATGTACACAAACGTCAATTATACAATTAGAAACCGTACGATTAAGCCAGTGGCGTAATAGCCTAGTCAGTGAAGACCAAAAATATCGAATAGGGGAAATAATTCGTATTGTAGCAAATTTTGGTAAATTGGTATGAGGGAGTGCTTCGAACAGCATACTTGAACTCCTGAGTGATATGTGATGATTGTGGGAGTGGGTTTCATTATGAGGTCACTTCTGTAGGTTTTTCTTGAATAACTCGAAAAACGCAGCATCAAGCGAAAACATATCACGGTACAAAATTAAACTACATTAAATTTCTACCAAAAACAGGTCATACTCATTTTTTCTGCAGGGCTAATAGATTCCATAAAGAGAGCGAGAGACTATTGAAAATCTGGTGCGACACGCATGCGCTGTAGCTTACGTAGATTTATAGGTCAATTTTAGGTAGTGTTCCTATATGGTAGGCCGTAGGTGTCCTGCTTCAAGTACTTTTTCTCTTCTTGACTTCCTTCCTCTAAACCATTTTGGTTTGTTGTAAATAGTTATCCACTACATCCACTATAAGGAGGCAAAGTGTTTTCTGAGGTAATGCAGTATTCCGAATAGCTTACAGTATCTAGGGTATTATTTATCTAAATCACGTTTCTTGTTGGCAATACTTGTAAAAAGGAGTTTTGGACATATACAGCATATGATGCTTTAGATTTAGAAACATAACGCCTGTTATGGTTGTGTAGAGAGGATAGCCCATGGGCTTCCTCTTGCATTTGTCCCCTATCACAAATAGCGTTATCTCACATGTCTCCACAACAGTTTTGACCACTATTAAAGGGTATACCTAAAATGAAGATGTGCCACAACTACTGTAGCCCAAAACCATTGAATTATCACAATATCTTCAACGGTACATTCATACTAACGGCAGTTTACTTCCTCTCCCCACTTTCCATCCAAATCTAGAACCTAAAAATAATCGTGGCTATACTTCACTTACGTGATATTCATGTCAGAAAAGTAAAGAAACACCATCTCCTGCCGTCTGATATTCACAACAAAATGAAACGAATCTCCAAATTACAAGCCCATAAAGACACCAGTATCAATCAAATAAACAACACGCTTGATATCTGCCCCCAAAAAGCAAACTTTAACCTGACAGAAAAATAAAATTTACCCACACACTGTAATCTCCAATTGGCATTTCCACTTTCCATCTGGTCATCTGCAACTATGCGGTGGTATAGTCACCTTAATGCTTCAAGACTGTAATATACCCTCAAGCAAATTATATATACATATAAAGGATACAGGATTCACTTCTCATATTCTGATAACTGTGGTAAATGACATGAGATATATATGATTGCACCAAAAAAAAAACTAAAACTTTTTAATATGCTGTGCTTTCCTTTTTTAAACTGGCGTAACTGTAGGTCTTAATGCACAATACAACGTGCGTGTGGATCGTGCAGGAGCAGCCTGCTCCTCTTTCTGTGCCAGCTTCCGTTTCCTATCTCCCCCTCCATTGTCTGGGATCAATGCAGTTAATGTTGCCTCATGTCAGATAGATACAGTGGAAAAATCTACAAGAGAGAAGAAAACGCTGAACCTCATCCCTGATGCTCGCTGTTACTTATGTGATGTGATATTTAAAGTAATAACTGATCAGGCTGTCTTAAGATGGTTATTAGGTTTTCAAGATACGCCAAGCAGGTTAACGCTTTGGTCACTGTCTCTCAGTAAGTTCCGTTTTGGGGTAATCCACTTACTCAGGCAGTATACACAGGAATACAAATGACCTTGGTTGGAAGGTTTCTGTGTTACAAAGAATGGTTCACACTGCTGCAGAATACCAGGTTGTGCAAGCTCAGAAAGAAGATTTCAAGATATCTTCAAAGAATCCACAATTCATTGTGTTATATCAGCAAACAAAACTCGGACTTCATGTTGTGGTTCCAGCTGTGCTGTGAGAAGATGTACTGAAACAGCCACATGATCATGTATGATCAGGCCATGAGGACTGAAGAACGTAGGCACGACATGTTGCAAGAGAGTATTGGAGGTTAACACTTACGCGGGATGTAGATCAATATGTGAAGAATTGTATACCATACGCACAGCAGAGTAAATCGAACGATCATTTTATTGCGCTGCAGAGTTTACCAAACGCCAAAAATCCATTTGAAATGGTCGGTTAGGACATCTGAGGTCGTTTTGGGCAAACGAAGGCAATTGATAGCTATGCACTAACAATAACAAAACCGTTTTCACGCTGTGTGGTAATGGTGGCTGTCCTACATCAATAGGGTGACACCATTGCTGAGGCCATGGCGGATAACTGTTCAAGTTTGTTGTTCCAGAAATGTTAAGTATGCACCAGGGGACCAATTTATGCCAGGGGAAATGCATTACAATGGCATGCAACTGGAAGGGCGGAGAGAGTGCACTGGGCAGTATGGAAGATGTTAAGCTGTTGTATCAACACACACTATTATCCTGCAACGTGGTAGCCTATGATTTTAAGGTTCACATGAGGGTGGTTTTCTCTCTCTCCATAGAAGGTATATATCGGCGAAAGATGCCATCACTATTTGAGGTGGTGAGATATTAAATAGGGAAAATTTGGTAGCAGATATCGGATTTCACAAGAACTTCACATAAGGTATGGAATCGAGTACAGTAAGCAAATACAAAGGACTTGGAACGTCATGAATGGATGAGCAACAGAATTGTAAGTTACCTAATTACTGGGTAGGACAGTAGATGGTGTTAAAGAGCCCTTAAACACTGAAGGGGAAACGAGAAAGTTCGTCATTTGTTATCAAGGTATGTACCAATTAGATTACCTTACGAGTGAACGTGAAGTGTAGCTTTGTAATCATACAATAGCCGTTCACACTGTAAGTACCCGGATCATGGATGCTCTTCTCCATCCACTAATTGAATTAGTGCATAGCTGATAATTTGATTATTAGCATCACATACACATTCCTATTCTTAATTTTGAAAAACCAATAATGGTCAAGTTATCAGCACTCTTTTTAATTTAGTGAATGCATTTTTGCACTCTGATAAACAAGGAAAATTCGCTTCTGTTTTCACTAGGTGAATAGGGGTCGTGCCACATATACTTATTATTGTAAGACTACTATAATCATTCGCGAAGACTAAGACATATTGTAACCCCATTTCCTTGGACAGAATTTGAAAATACTGCATGACTCTTACCAATATAGGGTCTGTCATATTCCCTCGTTAATCACATGTCCTAAAGTTTGTACTATCTGTATGCCAAAGTGTCATTTCTATATACTAAGTGTAAGACACAATGCGTGCAACTGCTTTAACACCTGCCTTAGTCATACCATGTGTTCTTCCATGTCCTTTGTCTAGACAGTTTGTTGTTATTGCGGCGTTCAGTCGAAACACTGGTTGGATGCAGCTCTATATGCTACTCTATCCTGTGCAAGACTCGAACTCCTAGTAAGTACTGCAGTTTACATCCTTCTGAATCTCCTTACTGCATTCATCTCTTGGCCTCCCTCTACGATTTTTACCCTCCACTCTTCCCTCCAGCACTAAATTGGTGATCCTTTGATGCCCCAGAATATGTCCTACAAAACCAACCCCTTCTTCTACTTAGGTTGCACACAAATTTCTCTTCTCCAAAATTCTATTCAGTACCCCCCTCATTAGTTATGCAATCTATCCAGCTAATCTTCAGCATTCTTCTGTAGCACCACATCTCAAAAATACTCTATTCTCTTCTTGTCTATACTGTTTATCGTCCATGTTTCACTTCCCTACTTGGCCACACTCTAATACAAATATTTTTAGAAGGACTTCCTGATACTTAAATCTGTACTCGATGTTCACAAATTTCTCTTCTTCAGAAACGTTTTTCTTGCCATTGCCAGTCTACATTTTATATCCTCCCTACTTCCACCACCACCAGTTATTTTTCTTCCCAAATAGTAAAGCTCATCTACTACGTTAAGTGCTCCTTTCCTAATCTAATGCACTCAGCATCACCTGATTTAATTCGACTGCATTCCATGATCCTCGTTTTGCTTTTGTTGATGTTCATCTTACATCCTCCTTTCAATATACTTTCCATTTCGTTCAACTGCTCTTCCAAGTCCTTTGGTGTCTCCGACAGAATTACAGTTTCATTGGCAAACCTCAAAGTTCTCATTTCTTCTCTCTGCGCTTTATGTCTTACTCATTTTAATTTGTTTCTTTTACTGCTTGCTTAATATAAAAACTGAATAACATCAGGGATGGGCAACAACCCCGTCTCACTCCTTTCTCAACCGCTGCTTCCCTTTCATATCCCTCGACTCTCATTGCAACCATCTGGTTTCTGTACAAATTGTAAATTGCATTTCGCTCCGTGTGTTTTACCCCTGTCACCTTTAGAATTTGTATTCAAATGCTATAAATGTAGGTTTGTCTTTCCCTGACCTATATTCTATGAGAAGTCGTAGGGTCAGTATTGCCCCACGCGTTGCTAAATTTCTCCGGAATACAAACTGATCTTCCCCGAGATCGGCATCTACCAGTTTTCCCATCCTCGTGTGAAGGATACGTGTTAGTGTTTGGCAGCTGTGAGTTGTTAAACCGATAGCTCGGTAATTTTCACACCTGTCTACACCTGCTTCTTTGGAATTGTAATTACTATATTCTTCATGAATTCTGTGGGTATTTCCCCTGTCTCATACGTCTTGCGCACCAGGTGGTTGAGGTTTGGTATGGCTGGCTCTACTCCCAGGGTCTTTCAGTTCTTTGTCAAATGTTTCACGCAGCATCATATCTCCAATCTCGTCTTCATCTACGTCCTCTTCTATTTGCATAATGTTTCCCTCAGGTATATCGCTCTTATACAGATCCTCTATATTCTACTTTCTTCTTTCTGCTTTACCTTCTTTGTTTAGGACTGGTTTTCCATTTGAACTCTTCATGTTCATGCAGGTGGTTGTCTTTCCTCCAAAGGTCTCTTTAATTATCCTGTATGCAGCACCTATCTTACCAATAGCGATATATGCTTCTACATCCTGACATTTGGCGTCTCTCCATTCCTGCTTAGCCCTTTTACACTTCCTGTGGATCTCATTTTTTAGATGTTTGTATTGCCTTTCGTCGGCCCCATTTTTTGATTTCTATATTTTCGCCTTTCATCGATTAAATTCAATATCTCTTGTGTTGCTCTAGGATTTCTACTAGGTACCGTTTCTTTATCTGCGTGGTCCTCTGCTGACTTCACTATTCGTCTTTAAAAGCAATCCACTTCCTCTATTGTTTCCTCTGTTGTATTCTTTTCATATATTTTTGACAGCCATTCCCTAATGCTCTCTCTGAAACTCTCTACAACCTCTCGTTCTATCAGTTTATCCTGGTTTCAATTCCTTAATTTCACAACTTTTTGCAACTCCTTCAGTTTTAATTTACAATTTATAACCAATAAATTGTGGTCAGAGTCCACATCTGCGCCTGTAAATGTCTTACAATTCAAAATCTGTTTCCGAAATCTCTTTCTTACCACTATATATTTAATGTGAAACTTTTCGGAGTCTCCAGATCTCTTCCACGTATGCAACCTTCTTCCATGATTCTTAAACATGATTAAACTGTGCTCTGTGCAAAATTCTACCGGACGGCTTCCTCTTTCCTTCCATTCCCGCAGTACATATTCACCTCCTATATTTCCCTCTCTTCCTTCTCTTACTATCGAATTCTGGTCCCCCATGACTAATAAATGTTCGTCTTCCTTAACTATCTGAATAATTTCTTTTATCTCATCATACATTTGCTGAATCTGCTTCTCATCTGCAGAGCTAGTTGGTATATAAACTTGTACTACTGTGGTGATTTTCGGTTTCCTGCCAATTTTGTTTCTCCTGATAACGACGTCCTCCTGAGTAATCCTCGCCCGCAGATTCGAATGGGGGACTATTTTACCTCCGGAATATTTTACCCAAGAGGACGCCATCATCATTTACCCTTACACTGAAGCTGCATGCCCTCGGGAAAAGTTATGTCAGTAATTTCCCCTTGCTTTCAGCCTTTCGCAGTACCGTCACAGCAAGACCGTTTTGGTTGATGTTACAAGGCCAGATCAGTCAATTATCTTGACTGATGCCCCTACAACTACTGAAAAGGCTTCTGCCCCTCTTCAGGAGCCCTCTGCTGCGGTCGCACCTATTTGTATCGCTGAGCTACGGAAGCCTTCCCGCCAGTGGCACGGTCCATGGTTCATGGGGGGTCCAATACAGTTACGTCATCTAAATAAATCTTATATTGCTTTTGTTTTAACCCTCGCAAAATTTCATCTAACAAGAAAAGAAAAGCCAGTGGCGCATTCTTTAATCCAAATGGAATTTGACAATATTGATAGTATTCTGAATGAACCGTAAATGATTTTTTTCGCTGGTCCACCAGTGCAACTTTTAGGTGATGATAGACACTTCACAAATACTTGGTAGAAAAATACCTGCACTCTTCCAAACTATCCGAAGTTTCCACTAAATGTAGTATTGGATAACTGTCTGTCATAATACGACTATTGAGATATTTAAAGTCACAACACAATTCGGTATGGTTTTCTGCCATCTCTATACTTTAATTGAATTATCACCACTGGTACTCCACAGGGTCTAATACTTTTCTCAATAATACCATCCAGAAACTTCTGATTAACAAGTACTTCCCCCTCCAGATATAGATAATGTATTTTGCATTGCTTGTGACATACAGGCACTTATTTCTCAATTGGAATTCTAAGCTGTCAGGGGGGTTGTTGGTAAATGTGCACTAGTATCAAACAGATACTCCAACTCCGGTAACTTTTCTTTTCCTTTCAAGTATTTTACCTTTTCCCATAACGCCGCTAAAATGATGGCATGTTTAATCTTAGGGTCCAAATTCACTGTGTCCAATCAAAGTTCACTCCGGTCGCAGAAATTGTTAGTGCTGTTGAACAGGTTGCAGCTCGACTTCCGCCAGTATCAGCCGAGGAAATACGTCGTGAAACTTGTCGTGGGTTGACGAAATCCAAGCCGATGAAGTCAAATATCAGCAGTAAAGAGAGGGCGGCCATTCGTGATCTGAGGGAACGCTCTGAAATTGTTGTCTTACCGGCTGACAAAGGCAATGCTACAGTTGTTGTCTCCCATAAGGACTACACTGATAAGATACAGAGCCTGCTAAATGACGATTCCTACCGGAAGATCAGCGTTGACCCTACAAAGAAGGTGGAGAACAAGATGAGGGTTCTTCTCAAGGACGCAGATTTACCGGAGGGTGACGCTAAGAAATTGTTACCCCAAGGTCCGGTACCGCCTAGACTATATGGACTCCCGAAGGTTCACAGAGAGGGGGTACCATTACGCCCCATTGTCAGCAACATCAGGGCACCTACATATTTGTTGGCCAAATGCCTGACGGGAATATTAAGTCCTTATGTGGGTAAATGCCCTAATCACATCCGTAATTCCGTGGATTTTGTTAAATGCCTTGATAGCTTCAGGTTGAATGAATCAGATAACATGGCGAGTTTTGACGTCGTTTCCTTGTTTACGAGGGTACCCCTGCCAGAGTCGCTAGAGTTGATTGGTCAGAGGTTTGACGAGAATGCCACTGAACTTTTTAGGCATGTCTTGACTTCCACGTATTTTCTTTTTAATGGAGAATACTACGAACAAACGGAGGGAGTCGCCATGGGTAGCCCACTCTCACCGGTGGTAGCGAATTTGTACATGGAGAACTTCGAGGAGGAAGCCCTGTCGTCATCCGAATGGAAACCTACTTGCTTTTTCTGTTACGTGGACGACACGTTCGTCATCTGGCCACATGGTATGGATAAACTCCTTGACTTCCTTACACATGTAAACTCCATACACCCCAACATCAAATTCACTATGGAGACTGAAACGGAGGGTAAATTACCTTTCCTTGACGTCTTGGTCAGGAGAAGGGCTGACGGCACCCTAGGTCATGGGGTATATCGAAAGACAACACACACTGATCTGTATTTGCACGCAGACAGCTGCCACCACCCTTCACAGAGGAATTGGGTACTTAAAACTCTAGTACATAGGGCGCGCACTATCTCTGACACAGAGAGTCTACCCCAGGAATTGGAACATCTGAGAACTGTGTTTCGAAAAAATGGGTACTCAGAGTGGCAGATCCAACGTGCTCTCCGCCCAACCACTGCAGCACAACCTGTTGATATGGATGAAGTCACGAGGGAGGAGGTAAGCACTGCATTTATTCCATACACAGGCGCACTCTCGGGGAAAATCGCCGGCATTCTGAAGAAACATCGGGTCGGAACTGTGTTTTGTCCTCCGAATAAAACTCGTGCACTGGTTGGGAGCGCCAAAGATGACCTCGGTTTGAGGAAGGCCGGCGTGTACCAGATCCGTGTCAATGTGGCAAGTCGTATATTGGTCAGACGAGGATCGATGCCGTGAACACCAGAGGCACACTCGACTGATGTATCCGAGCAAATCGGCGGTCGCTGAACATTGTTTGTCGGAAAATCACGCTATGGAGTATGACCGCACGAGGATTCTGGTACAGACGTCGAGATACTGGGACAGCGTTGTTAGAGAGGCCATCGAAATTCGCACCAATGACGACCTCATAAACCGTGACTGTGGCTATAATCTTAGCAAGGCTTGGGAACCAGCAATTGGGTTCATCAAGAGTAAATCGAGCAAACGCATAGTTGTGACGACCACGGCGGACAGAGCCAACACACCGACGTCATCTCAGACGCCGTCGCAATCTGTTCCACCGCGCTACTGTGGCGCGGGGCGCGGACGGCGGAGGGAGCGCGCCGCGGGCGGAGGGTATTTAAATCGGCCGCCGCAGCGACCGAACCCAGTTCCCCCTGAGCAGCCATAGCGTACGGATCTCCGTACCGGCACGTTCACAGGAGCTCAGTCCGTCAGTTCACCCGATGATGGCGACATGTTTGATCGCCGAAATATTGTGCCCGTTGGACACTATAGACCGGCAGTACACCCGTGGATATTTTGATAACTCGGCTGATTCAGCTGACCAAAATTCCAGCTTCGTGGCTGTCCTTAGGTTGTCTATAAACACTAACAGATCTTCTCGTGCTTTACTCTCAAAAGGAGGAAGTAAGGTAGTGATAATAGCACCGATACTGTCGCAACTGACGAGGATTTATCCTCTCTTAATGCATCTACTTGCTTACGCAAGCCCATGTTGTCAGCCTGCATCTGTACCTTCCGATTCAGCGAGGTCTGGACTATCTCTACATTGGGAACCCTCTTTATCCCTGACTCACTAATTGCAAAGCCTGTCTCCACAAGAAAAGGAAAAATACAATAGGATAGGGTTTCACACCAAAACCACCTTAACGCTTTTTATTACAGACACTTCTACTTGCCAATCATAAGTACTTCTGCATTATCTGGCATGATGGCCAAGCGTCATACATCTAAAATAAATCGCTGCTGATGATCGGGAACATAGAACACTGTGCCTCTACAAGTTACTTTTCCTACGCCTAACCAGATATAAACTGCGTGCTGAATACCCGGTAAAGTCACTTCAATCGTTGAGTGACTCCACTTCTGTCAGTCTAAGCTTCCGTCCAACGCATCAGTTGAAGTAATCAGACATTGTGAAATCAGTTACACGGGAAAAATAAAAACAGTAACCCCGAAGGCAGGAAAAACGACGTATCACGAAGTAATTCACCGAATGGGACGGAAATCGATAGATGTGATGTAAAAAGTACAGACAAGAAAATTGTGAGATTTTGAGAAAAATTTAATTACTGATTCAAGAGCAAAGTCTTCACAGATTGAACAGCTCAATAACGCTTTGGACCACCTGCAAGCATTTATTCGGCTTGGCATTGATTGATAAAGTTTTTTGATGTTTTCCTGGGGAATGTCCTGCTAAATTCGGTCCAACTGACTCGGTGGATCGTCAAAATAACGAGTTTGTTGCAATGCCCTGCCCATAGCATTCCAAAAGTTCTCCGTTGGAGAGAGATCTGGTAACCTTGCTTGCCAAAGTAGGGTTTGGCAAGCACGAAAACAAGGGGTTGGAACTCTCGCCGTTATGATGGTGATCATTAAATCGCTGAAATATAAGCCCAGGATGATTTGCCTCAAATGGTTCAAATGGCTCTGAGCACTAAGGAACTTATCATCTGAGACCGTCAGTCTCCTAGACTTAGAACTACTTAAACGTAAATAACCCAAGGACATCACACTCATCCATGCCCGAGGCAGGATTCGAACCTGCGACCGTAGCAGCAGCGCTGTTCCGGACTGAAGCACCTAGAACCGCTCGGTCACAACGGACGGGGATGACTTGGAATGAAGGGTGATAAAACAGGGTGCAGAACATCGTCGACGTACATCTGTGCTGCAAGGGTGCCACGGATAACCACGAAAAGTTGCTTGCTATGAAAATAATTGGCACCCATACCATCACTGCTGGTTATCGGGCAGTGAGATTCGTACCCACCGCTGTCCGGGGCATCTCCAGGTATGTCTTAGGCCAGGAATCTATTTGTCTGGTGTATAATTGTCTACACTGATAGTCATGCTTTGAATTAAACTCCAGTGACTAGCAAAGATGCGTCTGGAGACGTCCCAGACAGCGGCGGCGGGATTCCGCTTGACTGTCGCTCACCATATGGCTCGACGGCCAGGAGTGATGGTCTGGGGTGCGATTGCTTCTCGTTGCAGGACCCCTTCGGTTGTCATCTGCAGCACCCTTAGAGCACATCGGTTCGTTGGCGATGTTCTGCGCCTCGTTTTGTTGCCATTCATGGTAAGCCATCCTGGCCAACCTCCAATTGGACAGAATTTAACACGATATCCCTCAGGAGGGCATCCAACATCTCTGTCAATCAACGCCAACGCGGATAACAGCAAACATAACTCTCAGAGTTGGACGAATGCGCTATTTACTTGCTCAACTTGTGAAGCTCTTTCTATTGAATAAATCATTTACTTTTTCTTAAATTGTTATTAAAGTTTTTCTGAATATGAACGTCACATCTGACGATTTTCTTCCCATTCGGAAGATTCCTTCGTAGTGTGTCTTCTTTTTGTTTGTCTCAGAGTGTAGTTCGTTTCCACTCACTAAGTTGAAACGGTGCTCCCGATCGTTGTAATGGTATCGGCCATGATGATGACTTCTGTCCGAGAATGACGTGTGCAGGAACTGTAGGGCGTGGTCGAACAATACCCAGCGAGTATGGGATCAGGAGAGTTCCTCCAGTTTCAACACCATTTATTCCGAAAGACTACCGTACATAAGTCGTTATCACCGTCGGAGTTTTGGAAGTGTATATGGTTAGTTAGGCAGTGGGTTGCTATCTCAGGATGACTCCGAGCAGCGTATGTGTCTTTACAGCATTAGGTGTGTATTCTGGGCAGCGGGTGCTGCCTCAGCGGGAGACCAGTGGTCAGTGAAGTGTCAGTGTTGATTCACGGAAAGCGAGCTTATGCAGTGGTGGCTATGAAGCGCACAGACATATCGTGCCAATCCAGGACCCTCTGAATCGCTTAGAGTGCTGGACGATGAAACTGTAGACGAAGTCGCTAATTAGAGACATTGGCCCCAGTGGCGGAGCGTACACCAGCGGCTAGTTGATGACGCTGTTGGGTGAAGGTTTTGTTCTACAGTACGTGGAAACGTAGCCCACCGCTAAGGGGCTAAGGCAAACTGAGGTATTGCAGCATGCTGTGCCAGCAATATGCTAACACCCTTAGCCAATATTTTATAGGTGGGTCGCCTGCACGCCCCTCGACAAGTTGTAGTGTCTTGTCTGCAGTTAGTTCCACAGCATCCTAAACAGCGAGTTGATCCTCCCCGGACTATGGCTTACACGAAAGCGGAAAACCACCTAAATATACCTACAAGTATTCTGGTGCATAAGACGAACGGTCTTTAATACGGCCTGCTGATTCGATCCTCCTTTGGATCGCTTCCCTGACTCGCAAATAAGAAATAAGCACATTATGCAATATGTAATAGCAGTACGAAGGTTATTTGAAGTAATAATTTTCAGCACCGGCTGTGGTATTCGGGGCTCAGGAATTAGGAAATAAGATGCTTCGAACGGCTCTGAGCACTATGGGACTTAACATCTGTGGTCATCAGTCCCCTAGAACTTAGAACTACTTAAACCTAACTAACCTAAGGACATCACACACATCCATGCCCGAGGCAGGATTCGAACCTGCGACCGTAGCAGTCACGCGGTTCCGGACTGAGCGCCTTAACCGCGAGACCACCGCGGCCGGCAATAAGATGCTGTATAGAGGTTTGCATAATGGAGGAGGAAGCGATTTCAGTGTTATCACAATGGTAAGAGTTACAATTACCTAGGAAGTACATGTGTAGTCATCCGCAGAGCAAGAAGCAGATATGATCTGAAATGAAGATATCAAGAACTTTTAGCGTCGCGTACCTCAATACATACCTCTAATAGGATCACTTCGCTGTCCATCTGTGTGTCTCTCTGTCTGTCCAACTTATAGGACTCCTTTTCCTCAGGAATGGGTAGAGGTATGAATTTGAAAATTATGGCAGATACGGAGGTGTGCGAGCTCTTGTCGGTGTGCACGTTTAAGCTTCTAAGTCAATGCAGCCGAAACGTAAGGCCGTTTAGGCCATATAGTTCTGTATTTGCAAACTCTCTTGTCAGAATCTCTAGGGTATTTCCCGTTCACCAAGAATCATAAAATTTGGCAATGAGCAAAGTTTTTCAATTCAAGCACAGGATAAAAACTGAATACTGGTAATTTATAATTATATAACATTATAAAATGTTTTACTACTTGTTTTCCGCCTGTGGCTGGCTGTCCGCCTGTTAAAACCTGTTTATCTCAGGAATGGGGACAGGTATCAAGCTGACATGTATGCCAGGTACTGAGGTTTACGGCCCCGTGGTGGTGTAAGACATTTAAGCCTATACGTCAGTGCAACCAAAAGATACGGTAATTTGTGTCACGTATTTTCGTAATCGCAAACTCACACATCAGAATCTACATGGAACTTCTCGTTGAAACAGAATCATACAATTCTGCAAGAAGCAAAGTTTCACAGTACAAGTACTAATAAAAAGTTATTGTTAAGCCGTTTATTGTCCCTCTGTTTGTCTGCACGTCTGTTAAGACCGCTTTTTCTCAGGAACAGTTAGAGGTAACAAGCTCGAACTTATGTCAAACACTAAACGCTGCGGTTATGTCAAATACTTAACTATGCGGTTATTTGGCAGCTTAAATAATTTAAGCTGACAGGTCAATGCGATCAAATTATATATGTATATATAACATAATTTGATGTACATCTAGGGGCTGGTGGTCTAATGTCAAGACGCTTGACTGGAAACCGTGAGACCACGACTTGTAATCTCGCTCGCCCAATGGAATTTTCACTCTACCTGTAGAATGAAGGCTTTCACGACAGGGTGACATGGCTGTTGATATACTTTCCGGGATGTGAGGTCGTGGTCCAAGAACTTTTCTGCTCCTTACGTTTCGTCCAGGACTGCGCTGGACTTCCTCAGAGGCGCTGCTCCGCTGAGTCTTGCCGACTGACTGGTCGGGTGTCTGAGAGCGACTTATACATTGTTAGAAAGGGGGGCGTGGTTCAGGTGGCACATGATGAGCAGTGATAATCCATAGCAATGATAAGGTTGACTATCGATTACCATCTTGTCAAGATAGAAATTGTTAGCAATTTTGTAGAGCCACTGTCCATATATCGCTGAGTTTCATAGCCTCCTCTTTCCTATTAAAATTATCGTGATGTTTATAAATTTCAGTAGCTTCTCTGTATAGGCGTGGATAGTAATTTAACGTTGTAGATAAAACTTCGGTATCCGAAAACTTCACTTGGTGGGAAAGTTTGTATTGGTACTACCAAAAGAAGCGTAAATACGCGACTGAGAGAGCATACAAGTCTTTTCGTCGACTTGGAAAAATAGAAAAATCAGCTGTAGCGGAACATGCTCTTCAACCAGGCAACCACCAAGTGAAGTTTTCGGATACCGAAGTTTTATCTACAACGCTAAATTACTATCCACGCCTATACAGAGAAGCTATTGAAATTGATAAACATCACGATAATTTTAATAGGAAAGAGGAGGCTATGAAACTCAGCGATATATGGACAGTGGCTCTACAAAATTGCTAACAATTTGTATCTTGACAAGGTGGTAATCGATAGTCAACCTTATCTTTGCTGTGGATTATCACTGCTCATCACGTGTCACCTGAACCACGCCCCCCTTTCTCACAATATATAAGTCGCTCTCAGACAACCGACCAGTCAGTCGGCAAAACTCAGCGGAGCAGAGCCTCTGAGGAAGTCCAGCGCAGTCCTGGACGAAACGTAAGGAGCAGAAAAGTTCTTGGACCACGACCTCACATCCCGGAAAGTATATCAACAGCCATTTCACTCTACCGTTTTAACCTAGCTATGACTTCTCAACGATGTGGGGAGTAGCCATAAACAACACTTAGTTAGAATTCCACGTTAAACTACAGTCCCTCTATCCATTTTTGGATAACTTGGGTGGGTTAGGGACAAGCAAGTCGCAGAAGTGGCGTCCACTGAGCCACACGAAATTATTATTATTATTATCCATACAATAATGACGTCTGTAGGGCACCTCGAGAATGCAAGTACTACTGGAACTACTTTTTACCTTCTGTCTGCTTTTTCTACGAACAAAATCTTGTGTTCTCGCGGGTACATGTCAACGAATTTCGTAAACTGTGTTGGAAGGAAAACACATACTCGTCTTAATTTCAAACAGTACAAGTTCCACACAGACCACGCCCGTGTCTCGCCCGGACAGGAACGACGATTCCGTCACAGACAGTATCTGTACAATTAAATTAAAGAGGTTTCGCGGTACGGAAACTTACGTGAGGCAGTGCTTCCGGCAGCTTAGGTTCTCCCGCCATATGGAGGCCAGAGTGTCTTCACTGTGCGTGGGCGGGTGCACCTTGGCAGAATATTTACTGAGTGAAGGCTGCTTACGTCCTCCTCGCAACGTGCTTCTGAAACCTGCCTGCTTTCAATTGGATATAGTTTCCGAATTGCTATGCAGACACATAACTGCTCTGTAGCTAACCACTTTTTTATGAAGTACGGACCATCTGGATTGTTCTTCCATAGTCTACATAGTAGGTCCACGACTCACATGTTCAGTCTTCGTGAATTTTTACTGTTGTTGCTTTAATTGAGAGGCAATAAAATTTATTCACGTTACGTTGATACACAGGTATTTTACTAGCGTGGACAAAAAGTAATTTGGCACTTCAGCAATTTAGTTCGTAGAGCAGAGACTTATGGGCTATATAACTCACAAATCTATCCAGTACTTTACAGTACAGTGTTTCAGAAAACTCAGCAGTCAGATCGAAGATGCGGAGCGGCTTTTGCGTAAGGGATATCTAATGCTCGCCTGATTCGATGTTACATAGTATTCTGGCTCCTTCGGTAGTTGCTGTATGCCTTTAAAATTCTGCTTTTGAGACACTAAAATTACGTTATTGATTCGAAGACTCAAATGCTTATCAGTACAACGTACCATATCTTAACATGCCAAACATCTTTCACGATTTGATTATCTTTCACAAGCAGTGCGACTCGCACGTACCCTTTTCCTTTGGGATGGACTTCAGACACCATAATTACATGATAAGTTCCATACAACCTTGTAACGGTGTGTATAACTCTCATATAATAGTTGATTCAATAGCAAACACTTTCTGTGGCAAATGTGATTTCCAGTGCCACCTTGCGATAATTTATCTTCCAACTTTGATCACATTTAAACGAAGAGCTCTCTCCAGCTTCGGCTACGAGTTCACATTCAACAGGTGGCTCCTAAAACATGAATACCATTCCTGTTAATTACCTCTTCTCTTAAAATGAGAAAGTAAAGGCAGCTCTGGTGGCAATAGACTACGCCCATACACGAAGACAAGACCAGATTAGATAATATAAATATCAATAGGGTTTCAACGTGACTTAGAAAATAATATGTGTCTTGTAATATCTCACGCGAAACAGAGACAACTCACATTCTATTTTACTGTAGTTGTTATCGTTAATGGCAAGATAGAAGGCGAACTTGTCACACTAACAGGATCGAATACAGTGCGAAAAATCACTGTATTTACCTATTATTGTTAAAGAAAAAAGAAAAGGATAGAAGGTTCATATTTTCTGGACGTTATTTGTAGCGATAAGCTAATCGACATCTATTCTCAAGACAAGCAATGAAAAAACGAAGGAGAACTACACAAACAATTATAAACAGAGCATTAAAACTCTGTGCATCTTAACCATCATAGGACGAAGGAAGGAATGAATAAGAGATAGATCAGAAAACTATCCGGATCAAACAGGTATTACCCGAACAAAGCGAATCGTAGACCAGGCCGTAGCAGTTAACAACTTGGCCATGTGACTACATACAGTCATGTTCCGGTTCAAGGTAATGCCAGCTGTTTCGACGCAACGTAATCATGGAAAGTGAAGTGGAAAACGTTTAATGTTGATGTCAATAAATTTAATGACATTGATAAGGGGAATGGAATGGCTGTTCTTATGGGAAAGTTAACGGAACGTGCAAGATAAATATTTAATATGAGCTATGTAAATGACAATAGAAGGGAACAAAACTCAGCTGAACGGGATACAAGTATATAGAAGCAAAATGCACACCAAAAACGTACCATTGATGATACGGACAGATGCGTTATTGGGCAGCAATTGTTGGGATTTTTTGAAAATTACAAAGAAATGTTAAATTCGAGAAAACTTCACTGCTTTTGTTGAACAGAACTGGACCTCAAGGTTGTCAAGCAAATGCGAAAAAGAATGTTCAGTCAACTGTTTTAAAGGGCGCCTGTATAAACGAGTGTCACGTGTGTTTCAAGAAAGGCATTACAGTGATATAAATAAAATACACGAGACATTGATTTAATGAGTACTTGCAGCAGTTAAATGTAACCCACAATGTACATTCACGCCTCTGTGCCACCACAGATATAGGGTTTCCAGGTATCCAGCTTTAGACTGATGTGTAAAGCTTTTTACGGTAGTGTCCGGCCAAAAACATATTAGTCAACCCATTCTGGTTTTCTTATTCTCTTTAGCAATGAAGTCGACAAGGCACAACTCACTTCCACTCTGACATAATGATGACAGCGCGAGGAATTAGAACAAAGAAGAATACAGAGATATATCATAAGGATATAGAGATATACCAAACAATGCTATCCGTACGTCTGGGCTCTATGGTTTCTTCATAGGCTGACTATTTTTATTTAAAATGGATAGTCTAGTGTTTAGGGCAAAGTGTGTGTTTAATTTTAACGCCGAATCTCGCTTTTCTATTTACGGACCTGTCAACTACCCACAGATATTGTTTGATATCTCCCTTTTGTACTGGAAATGCATATGTGAGTGGTCGATTTGTGCTGTGCTGTATCGAAGTAGAATGCTGCGGTTGTGTAATTATCCACCCACCTGTTGTTTTCTACGTATGTCCCTGATTTTTCTAGTATTCCCTCGATTTATTTCAAACTAACGTGAATCACCTATTTGTTCCCTTTAGGTCTGGTTTCTACATTTCTAATTTTACTACCATGTTTATCTTCTTCATTCGTAATAGATTCTATTTTAGGTTTCACCTGTTGGCGTCACCCTTTAAGTGTCTTACTTTCGTCAATTTGTGTTGCATCAATTTTACAAACCCTTCCGTTTATTTAATAAATGCAAACATCTTATTGTTTAAGGTACTTCTTGCAGTTTTTGATTTCTTCGTACGATCTCTGTTACATTTTATACCGAAGCTCACTTCAATTTTTAAACCATTATTTTGGCCGGCCGCGGTGGTCTCGCGGTTAAGGCGCTCAGTTCGGAACTGCGCTACTGCTACGGTCGCAGGTTCGAATCCTGCCTCGGGCATGGATGTGTGTGATGTCCTTAGGTTAGTTAGGTTTACGTAGTTCTACGTTTTAGGGGACTGATGATCACAGAAGTAAAGTCCAATAGTGCTCAGAGCCATTTGAACCATTATTTTGTCTCTGCACATACTCTTCTGATACGTATTATCAGTTTCAACTTCAAATTTCGTAACCTTTTGATCAAGTGGCCTGGAGCTGCTCTTACTTTCATCTTTCCCATCATTAACTTTTTTACTAAATCTTCTGTTTATTTTAGTTCCTCTTACCATGCATTTAACTTTGCTTTCAATTTTTAGTTTCAAATTTTGTGCCAAATGATTCATTATTTACATTAGTGTTTGAAACTGATTTTGTCCCTTCTTCGTTATTACACTCATTTGGCAAAATATCAGCTGATAAGGTGCCAAGACTTCACCTGTTAAGTATTCTACCTGTTCATTTGAAATGTCGACATCAGATTCAATGTCACTGGTCTCTTCTTTCAATTGTGCACCATGTCAGGGTAGTCAGGCCCCGCAATATCTCCGCATTCAGCACATTTTCTTATAACGGAATTTACATTTTCACCAACATTAAATGTAGCTTCACTACTTGACATCTTGATCTGAAATGAAGTGTTATCGCTACTGTTATCACTTTGCACTCACTCCCTATTTGAGAGAGGATATCCCATTGCTATTTTTCTAGCCATGTTATACATTTAAAAACCTACAAAATTTAAACGGTGTGTTCTCAATACAGTAACTACTGCAATATACGCCTTGACAACTCTGAATTCACACAGCTCCTGCTATCAGCAAAAACATGCACTAATCTACCTCATGCAGGTTCAACACTGACTCTCATCACCATTAACCTGCATGCTCCCGCTGATAGATTCCCACACTGCTGCTGGTTGCTTTGCAGCTAATGAGATATACTGGTACCATTGATGCATGAATATCCTGTTCGGTTAGCTAATGTGTCTCGTTCACTGCTCCAAGTCCTATCATTGGCTGCTTCTCATGATGCACTGCCTTTCGCGTTCCATTGTGTTATTGTATAATGAAATCTTCGTCTCACTAACGCTTATATAACCCATGGACTCCTTATACGAATGTTGTTTTAACACAGTTTAGCATAGCCTGATATGAAACTGAGCCTTTGGGCTGTTTTCAATACTCTGTACTCGCAGTGACGTAATGATAAATTGTTCGTAGATCAAGCCCCAACAGTTAAATCACAATTTTACCACAGTCATTCACTATTCATACAAAGCTCAACCACAGTCCTACACAGTTGAAGCACAGCCCAATCACAGTCTAAGAACATTTTAATTTTGCTGTTACTACCGTTACCAACAATTTTAAGCCTCACGTGCTCAAATACACTTCTCTTCTTCAAACATTTCCCACCACGGATGCCATGTAGAGTGATATAAATGGAGATATCCGCGAGACTGAATTAATGAATACATGTAGCAAGGGAATGTACTGACAGGTCAGCGTCCAATGCAATATACGCACTATGTATTCATTCCATCCAATGTGTTATCACAAAAAGCATGTCAGTGATCCCATTTGTACTGGAAATGCCAGACGTATGATGGATCTGTTTGCAGTGTACTGCACCAGAACAGAACACTGCATTTTTGTAACTTTCCACTCACATGTTGTCTTCTATAGACATCGCAGTGGAGAAGCAGTTTGCGTAGGTAGTGTACAGGCTTTCTTGATGTGAGACTGTAATAAATTTTCTAGAGACTAGGCTAATAGTCTCAACGCTATGAAATAAGTAATAAAATTTCAATGAGCCATTCCAGCAGCTTTTTTAATGAACACACGAATCACGAGTCAAACAAAACCACAAACTGGTAGCAAGGTATTTTACAAACATACGCCTACAAAATCACGTGTAACACACTCAATGTATGTACCACTTATAATCCTGGTACACTAAATACATTGAAGAAATTACATTCACATTTCAATATACATATTCTATACTCCAATCTTCTCGACACTGCTCACAGACCATCGTAACAGGCACACAACTCACGTATTAACTGTTATTTTACTGTCACTAAAAGTGGTTATTCATATGAAAAATGAGGTCAGTGGCAGTGGCGGGTCATGGGACAAAATTCCGGGTAGCTTAGGAAAATTATTGGAAAATACCATTTCCTTCCCTTTTATATAAGCATATCTAGCGTTTCTAATGGAATGATAGGTGGACTGGAGCTACTACTACTAATGCTACTTCTAATAATAAAAATAATATCAATAACACTCACTATTATTTGAAAACGAACTGGTAAATTAGGTGTTTAAGGGTTGTTACTTGTAACAGAAGTTAACTTAGCGATACTTCTTCTTCTTGAATCGTTTGAAGACATTGTCTTATCATGTGTCTCGGCTTCAAGGTATTCATTCGTAGTACTGGTATTTCAATTGGGCTACAAGCAAGACCTAATAAGCTATTCTGGGCCATATTGTTCCTCAAATACGTTTTTACCTCCACAAGACAAGAGAAACTCCTTTCAAATGAAGCACTTGTTGTGGGAATGGTAGCAATTAGACAAAAAAACTGAAAACTTTTGAGAGAATTTTGTCCATTTTATTTGTCAGACTGGCGTAGCGATACTTTTCTTCACGCTGGAAAGAACATACAGTCTCCCCTCCTACACGCAACTGCAGGCGACTGAAGAGCGCACAAACGATTATAATAATAAATGTACACCGTCTACAGGGAGATGCTGAGCATACCTGATGACCAGAGAAGCAGGAAGCAGGAGAATATTAGTGTTTATGGAGCCGCCGACAACGAGGTCATTACAGACGGAGTAGAAGCTTGGATTAGGGAAGAGTGGTTAAGGAAATTGGCCGTCCCCTTTCAAGGAAACCATCCCGGCATTTGCCTGAAGCGATTTAGAGAAATAATGAAACACCTAAATCAGGGCGCAAGAAGGTTTGGAGCGTCTTCCTTCCGAGTAAAGTGTGCTAACCATTGCGCCACCTCGCTAGCTAGCCGACAAGTATCTCCTAATATAATGGAACAGTTTACCACAATCTGAACATTCTGTTTGCAGATTCCATGTAGGTTACAGGAATGCAGCCGGCTGACGTCGTCGACAATCGCTGAAATTTCGACAGGTGACCACCCCGGCTTCTTCAAGGCAAATCAGCAGAAAGTAAGCGCTGTGCAGTGAATTCGAAACCTTGTTTTGCAGAACAATTCCTGAATATATCCCTCTTTTTTTAACAAGAGAGGGAGCAGGATTCAACGCAGGATTTGCAAACACCTCCATCTATATTAACAATCTTACTTGCTAGTTTAATCTGAACTGATTCCATGATAACAGTATCCCAGTAACTGGAAGTCCATGCTATAATCCCCACGCTGTTGTACTGCGTAGGATGACCGGTATCAAGATAATATTCAGCAATAGGTCTTCCGTGTTGTAGTTTTTCCATGAAAGTGATAAGGTAGTCACCCGTCGAAATATCACTGGTAGCCGACGACACCAGCGGTCTGCATTCAAGGAAGTTATCCTAACATTTTATAAGGCAAAAGCCACTCAAGTCTCACATTGTTTCCAGTTTTGTTACATTATTATCCGGCAGATTGAAGTACATCAGATGGTTTTCTGACTTCAATGGACTAACACTGTATTCAGCCTAAATTTCAGCTCAATTACTGGAAGCTTCAGGTTGAGAACTGATCGAGCGTTTCTTCTAATTAAAAAAGTCAAGTCAATTACCTTCCTCTCCTAAGTTTTCATTTAAGCTGTAATCTTTGAGAAAACAATGTTGCAAAACCTGTCGATTCCTGTTTTTTTTTTCTGATGAATGTTGAAAAGCAGTTCAGCCAGTACCGATATACTTTGAAAAACACAGAGACGAAAACAGCAATCAAAATCAGGTAGACTATATTTGAAACCACAGAGTACTGTGGTAGTCGTTGCACTATAGTAGAGAGTTTCATTTAAACCTCAATTATCCGCTTATGGTTTTCGTAAACGGCAGATATTATTCTGGCATTAAAGTTCCATCTGATTTCACTAGTCGAAGGAATACGTTTACTAACAATAGTATTCACAACTGCTGTGCGTTTGGAAGACTGGTACAAGACAGAAGGAATACACTGAAGCATCACGAAAAAACCTTACTTGTTTTGTACGAGAGCGGCTCTGATAAAAAACTAAATTTAAACGATGTGCAAAACAGTGAGTGAAGAGCTTCTGGGGCAATTTCACGGACCTTAGCTTGCAGGCCATTTAATTCCCCTTTGAGAACTGGAGTACCGTCACAGTTAGTGGCACCAGTTTGCTCCCCATATAATAACTATGAAACACACCACTCAGCGCAGTGAATAAAGCAGCAGCAGCTCTAGCTTATGATAACCAAGAAAATGTTCTTGAAGGTTGCCTTTGCAGTCCTTCAACCTCACAACAACAGAGCACTGTGACTTGTCTGAAACGTCTGTTTCTTCATCCAAATTAGAAGTAGGGCAAAGCTGAAATGAGCAAATTTTGTATATGTGAGTTGCATACATTCAGGACAAGAATACTCCCAGAGCGGCTGGGGGAGGGGAACCTATAGTTATGCTAATTGATTTATGGTACACTGTGGGTTGATTTATGTCCGCCTGTGGATAATCCATCGTTCTAAGAAACTCTCCATCCCTCCGACTCCCCCTTCTCCTCACCCACCGCTCTGACAAATCCCCAGTCGTTCTCCTCCCCTTCGCCAATACAAGCACACTCTTGATACCAAATTAATTGGCTAATTATTTAAACTGATCAGTTAACCACCCCCTCCCTCTCCTAGTAAATCCTCTCGTCCTCCCTTCCCTTCCCCACTCGACACTCCCCCATTTGGAAATTGGTAACAATAATATTCAGTCTGTTCTGAGCTGCTGGAGAGGAAGGACATAGGGTAGTTTCTTTTCCTTATTTTGGGTGCTAATTGACAGGCAAAGCTCAGCTCCTCCCTTACACCCCACTCCCCGCATTTCCCTCCCATTCCTCCGCCCCTCCCTGCCAACATGAACGCACTTTCTGAATTTTACACACTTTTGAAGGGGGTTTCTGTTGCACTTTCCTTGTCAGCACCCCTTAACCTATAGTTTTTTCTCCTTCATAGTAATTCGTACATGCATGTCACCACTTTTGATATCAAAGTAATTTACTTATAAATGAAATTAATCGAAAAAGATTTTTGGTATTCTATCATTGAACACGAGCTGCTTCATAACAGGCCAGAGGTTTTCGAATAGTCCTTCTCTCCCACATTGTCAAATTGAATGACTAATTAATTAAATCGATATCTTTTTTGTGTGGGAGAGTTCTCCTCGATGGATACTGCTCCCTTCCGGAAATTTTGACTGACTGGCTGGAAATCGATTTCAGGATGTGGAATATTGTTTATTTAAAAATCTGTCAGGAAATTGATTGCGGTGTGTGAAATATTTAAACAATTGCAACACCTTTTTTATTACAGTTGCACAAGGAATACTATCGCAGAGCACTTACCGCACGTAATTTCACTGTCACGGATCACGCTAAACATGTATTGCAATCACCAGGCTGCATCATGCACTGGTATCTGAGCTAACCAAACGGCCTCACTACGAGCACTCAGGCCTGTGACAGCTGTCGGCTGCCGCTCTGCCCGAGAGACCACCAGACGTCTCTAGGTATCTGCATGCCTCAAGTGAATGCTTCCTGTCTCATGCCACTGCTTCGGGGAATTCCGACCAACCTGTCCAAGCCAGTTGACCATGGTATCCAAGAATACTACGCTCATCTTTTGTGGACATCCAGCCGCCAGGTCACAACACTACCGCTGTCCCCTTTGTTCGTGGCGGCATCCTTTGCGACCTCAAGTGGCTACTTTCTGTTCGTACATATGTGAACCAACCTGTCCAAACCTGTCGACTGAAGTATCCCGAAATACTGCAATCTGATTGGTTCCTACCAAATTAGAGGGAAGAGCTTGAGTCTATAGAAACCGTACTTCCTCCACCGCCAGTCTCATTCTGCTATCATTCACAGTTGGATCAGCTCGATTTAATTCCTCCGTCTCGTGTTCCTAGTCTGTTTGCTTTGCCATGGTGTTCTCTGTATAAACATGAAGCACTCTGCAATGGCATCAGGGAATAGCAGCGGCAATGCCAGAGACAGTAAATGTCCAAGGCAGTCACAGGAATGGGAACTACCTCGTAAGTTAATTCTCAGATCGGCATCTGTAACTTTTTCTTCCACCAAGCATTTCATAGTAGTGGAAATAAATACATTTCATCTTAATTTTTGAACATATATCCACAAAAGTGCCGATGAGTTGGAGGCATAGATTTACAACGGCAGCAACATCAGCAGCAGCATCATAAGTAACATAAATATTTTTGTTATTCTTTGTATATGCCATAAGTTGCTGTTATTTTGTGGTCACTCAATGAGTCTTAGCTGTTTTACGCGAATTTGAAAATAAAAAACGACAACTATAACTTTTTTTTCTTTGAATAACATTTTCTTAATATTGAATACATGTGTCTTATTGTTTCAGTATATGTCCAACATGTAATTAGTGAGCTGGCTGGTAAAATGCAGCCACAGCAGCAGCAGCAGCAGCAGCAGCAGCAGTAGCAGCAACAAAATTGTAAGTAGTATGTCTATTTTTCTCCTTCATAGTAATTCGTACATGCAATATTTTACTGTTTGACAAAAATTTCTGTACAGGACGGGCGTATGGGCAGGCGGTGGGCGTTATGGAATGAGTAGGGTAATTTTTAGATAAAGGCCAAGTATTGGCGAAAGCATGTTGAAAGGGGTCACATAGGCCTAGGGAGGTGAGGGTGGGTCAGAGCGTAGAGTTTAGCGAGATATAGTTTACGAAGCTAACGAAAGTAGTTGTCTGCCAAACCTAAGTCCAAAGTGCCGCAGCACCGGGAGAAGCGGGAGATGTTCAATGCTACAGGGCGCGCATCCGACTCGCGGATCAGCAAGAATACAAGAGAGTGGACCCGGCGACGGGCGGCCGGGTATATTCGACGCACCACGCGGCTTCCTCCGCCCTGATTGGTCAGGACCGAGCAAACCGTGCTGACGGCATGGAACTTTCCTGAGCGTAGCATGCTAAGCGACGCCTGGGGCAGGGTTACCTCGTAAGCACATGAGAGAGGCGCGTGGCCAAGGTGCCCTTCCTCGGTGCTGACTTCCTGTTGATAAACCGTGGGAGGAAAGAATTTACAGGCAGCTAACACTGCCGACCGTGGCTTGGCCGCAATGGAAAAATTAAGTTACCGTTTGGAAGCACATATAATAAAGTAAAATCCCCTATTGTCTGGCTCATACTTTACATTTCATTCTATATGTAATATGGTGCACATTCTTTGTTGTTATTGCAAAAGATTTCCCGGCAGAAGAAGAGCAACAGGGAAAGATACACTCCTGGAAATTGAAATAAGAACACCGTGAATTCATTGTCCCAGGAAGGGGAAACTTTATTGACACATTCCTGGGGTCAGATACATCACATGATCACACTGACAGAACCACAGACACATAGACACAGGCAACAGAGCATGCACAATGTCGGCACTAGTACTGTGTATATCCACCTTTCACAGCAATGCAGGCTGCTATTCTCCCATAGAGACGATCGTAGAGATGCTGGATGTAGTCGTGTGGAACGGCTTGCCATGCCATTTCCACCTGGCGCCTCAGTTGGACCAGCGTTCGTGCTGGACGTGCAGACCGCGTGAGACGACCCTTCATCCAGTCCCAAACATGCTCAATGGGGGACAGATCCGGAGATCTTGCTGGCCAGGGTAGTTGACTTACACCTTCTAGAGCACGTTGGGTGGCACGGGATACATGCGGACATGCATTGTCCTGTTGGAACAGCACGTTCCCTTGCCGGTCTAGGAATGGTAGAACGATGGGTTCGATGACGGTTTGGAAGTACCGTGCACTATTCAGTGTCCCTTCGACGATCACCAGAGGTGTACGGCCAGTGTAGGAGATCGCTCCCCACACCATGATGCCGGGTGTAGGCCCTGTGTGCCTCGGTCGTATGCAGTCCTGATTGTGGCGCTCACCTGCACGGCGCCAAACACGCATACGACCATCATTGGCACCAAGGCAGAAGCGACTCTCATCGCTGAAGACGACACGTCTCCATTCGCCTCTCCATTCACACCTGTCGCGACACCACTGGAGGCGGGCTGCACGATGTTGGGGCGTGAGCGGAAGACGGCCTAACGGTGTGCGGGACCGTAGCCCAGCTTCATGGAGACGGTTGCGAATGGTCCTCGTCGATACCCCAGGAGCAACAGTGTCTCTAATTTGCTGGGAAGTTGCGGTGCGGTCCCCTACGGCACTGCGTAGGATCCTACGTTCTTGGCGTGCATCCGTGCGTCGCTGCGGTCCGGTCCCAGGTCGACGGGCACGTGCACCTTCCGCCGACCACTGGCGACAACATCGATGTACTGTGGAGACCTCACACCCCACGTGTTGAGCAATTCGGCGGTACGTCCACCCGGCCTCCCGCATGCCCACTATACGCCCTCGCTCAAAGTCCGTCAACTGCACATACGTTTCACGTCCACGCTGTCGCGGCATGCTACCAGTGTTAAAGACTGCGATGGAGCTCCGTATGCCACGACAAACTGGTTGACACTGACGGTGGCGGTGCACAAGTGCTGCGCCGCTAGCGCCATTCGACGGCCAACACCGCGGTCCCTGGTGTGTCCGCTGTGCCGTGCGTGTGATCATTGCTTGTCCAGCCCTCTCGCAGTGTCCGGAGCAAGTATGGTGGGTCTGACACACCGGTGTCAATGTGCTCTTCTTTCCATTTCCAGGAGTGTATGTGTCAAGGATAAGCAGGAGCCATCGCAAAGCTCCTGTAAGGGCATGTTCTAAAAAGTATTTCTTTCTCGTAGTTTTTTTGCAGGTGCACATGTTTTTATTATTAACAGGTTAATATATGGTTTTAGGTGATAACAGTGAGATGTGCAGAAGGGCCTTCCCCAATTGAGGTGAGGAGGAAATATCGCAGTAGATGGAGGAGATGTAGAGAGACCTTTGTCGGCATGAGGAGGTTTTGATGTCCTGAGGGAGATGGCAGGGAGCCAAAGCGAAATAGGTAATTTATATACAAGTACACATACTACTTACAAATAATAATATTCTGAGTTCTTTCTTTCAGCATCAGCAAGAGGCGACGTCTGAAAAGATGTACTTGTTTCTCATTACTCTTTCTCTACAGCACCACCATGCATGTGGTATGCAGTGGCACGGGTACCGGAGGTGTTAAAGAAACAACTATCTTTCTCCGGTTTTCCTCGATAGAAGTGGGAGGGTCCGCTGAAGAACTCATCCGAATACTCCACTTAGACATCCATACGCATGCCTGTGATCTGGTAAAAGGAGGGTCTGGCTACGTCGAACTCCCTAAAGGTATTACAGCCAAGCAGGCACGCATAATATCGAAAATAAAAAGCATCAGACTTGTTTTCCTTGGTCATTTCTGGCTAGCGAGAGAAATTACGAGAAAAATACGCAGCTCACTTCTCGATATGGTAGATACCTTGATATTCATAAAGGTTATCACTTTTATGGCATTGAGTTTCCCCATGAAGATTGAAGACACACCGAAACTTGATGTTCAGAATACCGGCATATTGGTTCAGGTTTATGACCTGGAGAAATGCAAGTCAGATGAGTAAAACATGCGTATAGTCGTCGGACCCTCGATTTCTCAAAATTTGCCAGTGAGCGTAAGTTGCAAGAAAGCATGCTGCTTTTCTCTGATGAGAAAAATAAGGAGAAGGGCATTTATCATTATATTTGGATCAAAGACATGTCCTGACTTCTCGTCTCCCAGATGAATAAACATGAACATACACAGCATATCTGCGTAAAGTGCCTTTTCGACAAGTAAGTCTTTAGCAAAGCATCTAGAAGATTCACTTCCAAGGACCTGGTACGTCTTGTTATGCCTACTGATGAAAACAAATTCATAAAGTGGACCAATACTTACCTTTAGAAGCGATGACCTTTTGTGGTGTACGCCGAACTTTACAAGTCTCTTCACTCCTGTGAGCCACTGTGAAGGTGACCATACAGCCTAACATACTACCTTTAGAGAAAGACACGTACCACATGTGGCTGCGTTCCAAATTGAGTCGTCCTAAGTGTTACAAATCTTACGTCAGGGATAATACTGAGGTTTGGCTTCTCAGCGAGCTTAAGAAACTTTCATAGGAGGTTGATAAGCTGTACAGCGACAACTTTTCCACGACCAAATCGAAGGAGAATGAATATTTGTACAATAACGCAGATGACTGTCATATTTATGGGCTGCCGTTAGCTAGAAAAGCGGAAACCCCTCGCATGGACCACTTCCACGTTACGGGGAAGTTCCGTTTTGCAGCTCACAATACGTGCAATTTGTAGTATTAGCTACCAAGGCACATACCCGTTTCCTTCCATAATTTACGCATGTATGACGCTCACTTTCCTGTTGAACAGGTGCCTAATTTTGGCTGGGAGAAAAATCAGGTCAGTGTCCTATCTGAGAGCGTCGAGAAATATATTTCATTCTGCAAACGTATGATGCCAAGGATTACGCTTCGCTTCCCTTACTCAATACGTTATACACTTGCAGACACCGCTCCAGAAACTTGCTGAAACTCTACCTAGAGAGGACATATATATCATTCGAGGTGCATTTCGTGACGAGGAAAGGTTTCAGCTAGCGAGTAGGAAGGGCTTTTCCCATACGAGTATCTGGACAGTGTGCAAAACTCTACTAAACCAGGCTACCCGAAATAACTGCATTCTCCTGCAACCTTACAGGCTATGCTATTTCTGATGCAGAATGTGAGCAAGCTGTGAATGTCTGGCAGGAATTCAACATCTCCACTTCAGGAGAGTGTGCACAGCCTTACATAAGACGCAGACGTGTTCTTACTTGCAGATGTTTTCGAGAAATTTCGGCGTCTGTGCATGCGCAAATATTCTCAGAATCCCGCTTTGTATTACACAGCACCTGGGTTGTTCTAGGATGCTAGGCTCGAGAGAATGAAGTGCAGCATCAAACTACTGACTGATGCTAACATGCTTCTTTCATTCGAGCAAGGGATCCGTTGGAGAGTTTGCCAATGTGTCCATAGGCACGCTAGGACAAGTAACCCACGTAGGGGTGGCAGATTCAACGCATTCCTTGATTCAAGTTACATCATGTACTTGGATGTCAGTAACTTATACAGGCATGGCATGCAACAATCACTGCTGATGGGGGAGTTTTGAGTGGTGCCTGCAAACGAAAGCAAGGGTTAGGTACAAAATTCGAGTGTATGGTGGCTAATTCTGATATCTGGTATGTGGTAGAGGCAGAACTCACACATCCTATTAGTTTGCATGATGCGTACTCAGATTTGCCGCTGTGCCCAAAGCAACCAGTTCTGTGAAAAACTGACGACAACTATGGTAATTTCTGACAGTATCTTATAATGGGGATACAGCTGGTCAGAATCACTCAGGCTATCTCCGTCAAGCAGTCCCCCTGGTTGAAGGACAAAGCACTGAATACGACACTGAGTGCTTCCGTGACGTGTGACTTTGGAAAAGATTTTTTAAATGAATGAACAATTCAGTTTTCGGTAAACCAATGAGAAATTTGATGGAACAGCATGAAAGTTAGATTATAACATAATGAGATGGTCGTTATTCAATGAGAACCTGGTTGTGTGGAGATAGCGAAGGTTGCAGTAGAATTCACGAAAACGTATCTATGGAGGGATGTGCATATTAGAACTACCCAAACCCAACATCATATGATCATCATCATAATGAGTTTGCGAAGCCGCATTTCGCTGATATTAAATTACTGTATATGGATAAAGATGGCTTCATCTATTGGGTGAAGAACTGCAATCCACATGTAGTAATGAGGTACCATGGTAATGAATTCGACATGTCCACATACCCGGCCGATAGCCCTTACGGCATTGTACACAACAAGAAGGTTACTCACCTTATGAAGGACGGGGCGAATGGATTGCCGACTATGGAATTTGTATGTCTGCGAGCAAAAAAAGTATGCGTATTACAAATTGGAAGGTGCCACCAAGAGGCGGCCTGAGGGTGTGCGTTGTGTTGTAAGGCATCCGGATCTTATGGACCTTAAATCAGCTCAGTCCACAATGACAGTATGACACATTATGAGATCCTCAGAAAACTATATTATCAACAAAAAGCAACTGCAGTTATTGCAAGTACCAAAAAATAACAAAACAATATCTACCAATATAAGGACAGGTGCATGCATAAATAAGTTAAAGTTTGGAAAATGGCATTGGAAAACCCCACTTAAAAGAAGAGTGCCGAGATTCAGTGCTGAAAGGGATAACGCCAGCACAATAAATTATTCAAATTCATATGGTTCAAATGGCTCTGAGCACTATGGGACTTAACATCTGTGGTCATCAGTCCCCTGGAACTTAGAACTACTTAAACCTAACTAATCTAAGGATATCACACACATCCACGCCCCAGGCAGGATTCTAACCTACGACCGTAGCGGTCACGCGGTTCCAGACTGAAGCGCCTAGAACCGCACAGCCACACCGGCCGGCAATAAATTATTCCTATTTACGCAAATACAGCCGGGACCGAGAGTAAGTGGCTGCACGGCTTTACCAGGGCTAGCGGCGACCAGGCATGAAAAATAAAAATTCACTTCTAACGAAATGGCGGTTGCTTGAAGCCTCACTGGGTGATGCAAACGTGACATGGTGGGGAGATCTCCATTATATAAAAGCATTTGGAGAACTAAAATTTTCGAGATCTCTCGCATCTCGCAGTGGACTGCACAAGTGTGTGGAAAATAGCTAGGACACTGAGAGCCTTGCATCTGCGAAGTGTGGACGACATGATTCACGTGTAGTGGCAACAGATAGCAAAGAGGTAGTTAATTATTCCTGCGGGAATTTTTGCGCCCAATGAAATTGTGAAGCCGCTCCAACCCTTAGCGAGTGTGCAATAGCCATACAGTGGCATATGTAAATATGTCCCCCCAACCCCGTCAATTAACCATGGACCTTGCCATTCGTAGGTAGGCTCGCGTGTCCCAGCGATACAGATAGCCGTACCGTTGGTTCAACCACATCTAGGGAAACATTAACGTTCTACGGAATGCAGGAAAGGTGAGATTCAGTGAATTCAGTTAAGACCATAGTAGGGAATTAGCGTTTTAGATCCAGCACAGAGACAACACCATTGCATATCCCGATTGGTAAAGTACCATTGCGCATTAGGCCACAGTAAATGTTGAGTCGAGGTTTTGCTCACTCCAACCTGCTTACCGTTTGACCATTGAATATCAAAAGCTAGGATACTAACCTACCCTCACATTGAGTACATGAGAGTTTTTTCATTGGTTTAAAAGGTAAATTTATTCTCCATAAACTTAGTACATTGAACAGCTATGATATCATAGAAATAAATTTAATAGATGAAGATTTTTGACCATTCTTACCAGTGATAACATTTTCATTTGTAGAGGTAACGATTTAATAATTGCAGTTCAATATGTGCAAGAGTTAAATATTTTGTTATTGAGTGTTGAAAGTAATTGAACAAGATTGTAGGGCATAACTCAAAGCACAGTTGGTAAATTGTATGTTGTATGAGAAAGGGCTCAGCTACTTTGTCTTTCTAGAATAGATCCAAAAATTTCACTTTCATTAATTCATGCATTCTAGTTACGTGACAGCAGCATATCTAACTAATCTGTTACAATCCGCACCTAATATTAGCTACCTTACATGGTCGGATTCATTTTTATTTAGAATGACTGTTTAACACCCTGGGCTTGAGAACACAGTTCAGATTAATTCTCCATTTGCGCGCATTGCTTCCAGTGTAGCAGTGAGAGCCCTCTCTATTGAAGCCAGTGCCTGTGCAGAGGCGTCCGTGGTGCTCCACTGCAGCCACAGCACATGGCGCAGCAAAATAGTGTTCGATTGAAAGGATACGAGGTGTATACTGTGCTGCAATCTAAAGTCAGCCTGTCGCCTTATAACTACAATAGTGTCATTTATGACGACAGGATTGAAACACTCCCATACTCACACTATTCTCTTGTTGCGACTGCAGGGGTGAGATATCATGATTGAGTGAGAGGAAGAGTATGAGACTTGGTGTAAATATGACCAAATAGTATGACCCTTTTATTCTAGTATAATTAACTGTGTGTGTGTGTGTGTGTGTGTGTGTGTGTGTGTGTGTGTGTGTGTGTGTGTGTGTGTGTGTGTGTGTGGTCATATAAATATTTATTTACGCACACTACGTGTGTTTGTATAGTTTGTGTATTATGTACACATATGTAAATATGTCCCCCCAACCCCCTTAATGAACCATGGACCTTGCCATTGGTAGGTAGGCTCGTGTGTCTCAGCGATACAGGTAGCCGTACCGTTGGTTCAACCACAATGGAGGGGTAGCTGTTGAGAGGCCAGACAAACGAGTGGTTCCTGAAGATGGGCGACAGCCTTCTCAGTATTTGCAGGGGCAACAGTCTGCAGGATTGACTGATCTGGCCTTGTAACAATAACCAAAACGGCCTTGCTGTGCTGCTACAGCAAAGGGCTGAAAGCATAAGGAAACTACGGCCATAATTTTTCCCGAGGTCATGCAGCTTTACTGTATGGTCAAAACATAATAGCGTCCTCTTGGGTAAAATATTCCGGAGGTAAAATAGTCCCCCATTTCGATCTCTGGGATGGCGTTCTCCGTATCGGAGCTTGGAATGTCAGATCCCTTAATCGAGAAGGTTGGTTACAAAATTTAAAAAGGAAAATGGACATGTTAAAGTTAGATGTAGTAGGAACTTGTGAAGTTCGGTTGCAGGAGGAACAAGACTTTTGGTCAAGTGAATGCAGGGTTATAAATACAAAATCAAGTAGGGGTAATGAAGGAGCAGATTTAATAATGAATAAAAAAATAGGAGTGCAGGTAAGCTACTAAAAACAGCATAGTGAACACATTCTTGTAGCCAAGACAGCCACGAAGCCCACGTCTACCACAGTAGTACGAGTTTATATGCCAACTAGCTCCACAGATGACGAAGAGATTTAAGAAATGTTTGATGAGATAAAAGAAATCATTCAGATAGTGACGGGAGACGAAAATTTAATAGTTATGGGGCAGTGGAATTCGATAGTAGGAAAAGTAAGAAAAGGAAAAGCAGTAGGTGAACATGGAACGGGGGTCAGGAATGAAAGGGGAAGCCGCCTGGTGGAATTTTGCACAGAGCATAATTTAATCAAAGCTAATACTTGGGTTAAGAATAGTGAAAGAAGGTTGTGTACTTGGAAGAGGCCTGGAGAAATTGAAAGGTTTCAGACAGATTAAATAGCGGTAAGATTTAGGAACTAGGTTTTAAATTGTAAGACATTTCCAGGGGCACATGTGGACTCTGACCACAATTTATTCGTTATAAACTATTGATTGAAACTGAAGAAACTGCAAAAATGTAGGAGATCGACAGGAAGTACAAGATGGATGAGGTGAGATGGTTAGAAGACGAATGTAAGGATATAGAGCCATATATCACTAGTTGTAAGATTGATTGTGCCTACAGGACAGTTAAAGAGAGCTTTGAAGAAAAGAGAACCTTTTGTATGAATATCCAGAGCTCTAATGGAAAACCAGTCCTAAGCAAAGAAGGGAGAACAAGAAGGTGGAACGAGTACATAGAGGTTCTGCACAAGAGCGATGTACTGGAGGGCAATATTATGGAAATGGAAGAGGAAGTATATGAAGATAAAATGGGAGATATGACACTGCGTGACGAGTTTGACAGAGCACTGAAAGACCTGAGTCAAAACAAGGCCCCAGGAGCCGACAGCATTTCATTAAAACTACTGAGAGCCTTGGGAGAGCCAGCCTTGATAAAACTCAACCAACTGGTGAGCAAGATGTATGAGAAAGGCGAAATACCGTCAGACTTCAGGGAGAATATAATAATTCCAATACCAAAGCAAGTAGGTGTTGACATGTGTGAAAATTACCGAACTGTCAGTTTAATAAGTCACGGCAACAAAATACTAATACGAATTCTTTGCAGACGAATGGAGAAACTAGTAGAAGGAGACCTTGGGGAAGATCAGTTCGGATTCTGTCTAAATGTTTTGAACATGTGAATCAATACAGACCCTAATACTTATCTTAGATGATAGATTAAGGAAATGAAAACCCACGTTTCTAGCATTTTTATACTTAGAGAAAGTTTTTGACAATGTGGCTGGAATACTCTCCTTCAAATTCTGAATGTGGCATTGTTCAAATACAGGGAGCGAAAGGCTATTTACAATTTGTACAGATACCAGGCGGCAGTTATAAGAGTCGAGGGGCACGAAAGGGAAGCAGTGGTAGGGAAGGGAGTGAGAAAGGTTTGTAGCCTGTCCCGGATGTTATTCACTCTGTATATCGAGCAAACAGCAATGGAAACAAAAGAAAATTTTCGAGTAGGAATTAAAATCCATGGAGAAGAAATAAAGACATTGAGGTTTGCCGATGACACTGTAATTGTGTCAGAAACAGCAAAGTACGTGGAAGAGCAGTTGAACTGAATAGACAGTACCTTGAAAGGAGCATATAGGATATAGGATGAACATCAACAAAAGCAAAACGAGGATAATGGAAGGTATTCGAATTAAATCAGTTGATGCTGAGGGAATTAGATTAGGAAATGAGACACTTAAAGAAGGAGATGAGTTTTGCTATATGGGTATCAAAATGGTCGAATTAGGGAGGATATAAAGATTAGACTGGCAGTGGCAAGGAAAGCATTTCTGAAGAAGAGAAATTTGTTGACATTGAGTATACATTTAAGCGTCAGGAAGCCTTTCCTGAAAGTATTTGTATGTAGTGTAGCCGTATATGGAAATGAAACATGGACGATAAACAGTTTAGACTAGAAGAGAATAGAAGCTTTTGACATGTGGTTCTACAGAAGAATGCTGAAGATTACATGGATAGATCGCGTAACTAATGAAGGGGTACTGAATAGGATTTGGGAGAAGAGAAATTGGTGGTACAGCCTAAGTAGAAGAAGGGGTCGGTTTTGTAGGACATATTCTGGGGCATCAGAGGACCGCCAGTTTAGTGCTGGAGGGAAGCGTGGGGGTAAAAATCGTAGAGGGAGACCAAGAGATGAATACAGTAAGGAGATTCAAAAGGATGTAAGTTGCATTAGGTACTTGAAGATGAAGAAGTCTGCACAGGAGATGGTTGCATGGAGAGCTGCATCAAGCCAGTCTCTGTACTGAGGACCACAACAGCAACTTGTAAATACACTCCTGGAAATTGAAATAAGAACACCGTGAATTCATTGTCCCAGGAAGGGGAAACTTTATTGACACATTCCTGGGGTCAGATACATCACATGATCACATTGACAGAACCACAGGCACATAGACACAGGCAACAGAGCATGCACAATGTCGGCACTAGTACAGGGTATATCCACCTTTCGCAGCAATGCAGGCTGCTATTCTCCCATGGAGACGATCGTAGAGATGCTGGATGTAGTCCTGTGGAACGGCTTGCCATACCATTTCTACCTGGCGCCTCAGTTGGACCAGAGTTCGTGCTGGACGTGCAGACCGCGTGAGACGACGCTTCATCCAGTCGCAAACATGCTCAATGGGGGACAGATCCGGAGATCTTGCTGGCCAGGGTAGTTGACTTACACCTTCTAGAGCACGTTGGGTGGCACAGGATACATGCGGACGTGCATTGTCCTGTTGGAACAGCAAGTTCCCTTGCCGGTCTAGGAATGGTAGAACGATGGGTTGGATGACGGTTTGGATGTACCGTGCACTATTCAGTGTCCCTTCGGCGATCACCAGAGGTGTACGGCCAGTGTAGGAGATCGCTCCCCACACCGTGATGCCGGGTGTTGGCCCTGTGTGCCTCGGTCGTATGCAGTCCTGATTGTGGCGCTCACCTGCACGGCGCTAAACTCGCATTCGACCATCATTGGCACCAAGGCAGAAGCGACTCTCATCGCTGAAGACGACACGTCTCCATTCGTCCCTCCATTCACGCCTGTCGCGACACCACTGGAGGCGGGCTGCACGATGTTGGGGCGTGAGCGGAAGACGGCCTAACGGTGTTCGGGACCGTAGCCCAGCTTCATGGAGACGGTTGCGAATGGTCCTTGCCGATACCCCAGGAGCAACAGTGTCCCTAATTTGCTGGGAAGTGGCGGTGCGGTCCCCTACGGCACTGCGTAGGATCCTACGGTCTTGGCGTGCATCCGTGCGTCGCTGCGGTCCGGTCCCAGGTCGACGGGCACGTGCACCTTCCGCCGACCACTGGCGACAACATCGATGTACTGTAGAGACCTCACGCCTCACGTGTTGAGCAATTCGGCGGTACGTTCACCCGGCGTCCCGCATGCCCACTATACGCCCTTGCTCAAAGTCCGTCAATTGCACATACGGTTCACGTCCACGCTGTCGCGGCATGCTACCAGTGTTAAAGCCTGCGATGGAGCTCCGTATGCCACGGCAAACTGGCTGACACTGACGGCGGCGGTGCACAAATGCTGCGCAGCTAGCGCCATTCGACGGCCGACACCGCGGTTCCTGGTGTGTCCGCTGTGCCGTGCGTGTGATCATTGCTTGTACAGCCCTCTCGCAGTGTCCGGAGCAAGTATGGTGGGTCTGACACGCCGGTGTCAATGTGTTCTTTTTTCCATTTCCAGGAGTGTATATATGGACACCATGCGTGCTAAAAATAAATGTAAGTATATAAATGCACACGATATACACTAATGAAAAAACAAGTACACAATTGCACGTCAGACGTCAAAAAATTTAAATATCGTCTCTAGCACGTCATGTGCCATGTGCATTTCTATGCAGAATACTTTTTAAGTTTCACCTGCTGCTAGCCGTCCAGGTCAGATCAGTTTTTAAGCGTACATCGTTCACAGTCCACCAAAATTGTTATTGTTCATCCATGTAACTGCTACTATACATTAAAATTCTAAACATTTCAACCAGTGAAATTTTTAATTTGTTAGTGTTAAAATGAATTATGTGAAAAAGATTCTAATTTTAATCTCAAGAACTGAATTGTATCTTAAGGATGAAACTGTATCTGTAAAAATTGAATAAATGAAAAACTTCATTACCATGCGTCTTTGTTGTTGTTATTTACAAGAAACCTATCCCGACAGTGTGTATGCAGGATTTGCAAGACAGACAAATTAAATTAATTTTGAACAGGAAGGCGAAGTTTAACATGGAAGATAATAAAGTACACAGAATGATTGAATGGAATTACTCCCATCATGGAGCAGGGATTGGCTTATGAGATTAGGAGGTGAGTGACCGTGTCCGCTTCCTAAGACAAATAACAAAGATGTCTAAGATTGTATCTCCTGTTCTTCAAGAAGACCACAGACATAGTATCTGGGATCTGGGCAATGTTGCCTACTATATAACTATCAAAGTGGGAACAGTGTAAAACAAATCATACACTGATTGTGAGGGTAAAAAAATCATTTTCCATCCATCTTAAAAGTAATTTTACGTTTACATAAAACAGACTCAACACTTTTTTCATACGTCTACCTGAGTCGACTGAGAATAGGAAACCCGTAGAATTCCAGGTCTTCAATAGCAGAAAACTTGAAGATTCGACGCGTCCATGTGATCTTATCATTTCCCTTGACGTAGTAGATGGTCGAATAATCGAAGGACGTCATCATATCTTTATAAGGTATACCAGTGAATTCCATGATAGCCATTTTCACTCCTTGATGTTGTAGCACACTTCACACCCTTGAAAGGCTTCGATGATGCAGTGTCTCCTGAGAATGTCTTTATTATACAGGTACCTTCTGTCAGTGCAATATCTTCAAATATGAACTGTCTACACTCATCATCATTGAACCCAAGAAGCGAAGCAATAGGTTACTAAAAAGGGAAAGGTATTAGCATCTTACTTGGCTGCTGTGACTATGGAACAGACATTATGATTTATTATTGCTTATTTCATCTACATCTACATGGGTACTCTGTAATTCACACTTAAGTGTCTGGTAGAATGTTCATCGAACCATTTTCAGGCGCGCGGGATTAGCCGAGCGGTCTGGGGGCTGCAGCCATGGACTGTGCGGATGGTCCCGGCGGAGGTTCGAGTCCTCCCTCGAGCATGGGTGTGTGTGTTTGTCCCTAGGATAATTTAGGTTAAGTAGTGTGTAAGCTTATGGACTGATGACCTTAGCAGTTAAGTCCCAAAAGATTTCACACACATTTAAACTTTTTTTTTACCATTTTCATACTACTTCTCTACCACTCCACTCTCGAATGGCACATGGGAAAAAGGAACACATAAATCTTTCCATTTGAGTTCTGATTTCTCTTATTTTATTATTATGATCATTTCTACCTAGCTAGGTGGGTGTCAAAAAAATATTTTCTCATTCGGAAGATTGGACTTTCGTAAATAGGTCTCGCGCAAAGAAAACCGCCCTTGTTTCAGTGACTACCACCCCAAGTCGCGTATCATATCAGGAACACTCTTACTACTATTGAGCGATAACACGAAACGAGCTGCCCTTCTTCCCACCTTTTCGATGTCCTCTGTCAATCGTACCTGGTAAGGATCCCACACCGCACAGCAACATTCCATCAGAGGACGGACAAGTGTAATGTAGGCTGTCTTTTTTGGTGGGTTTGTTGCATCTTGTAAGTGTTCTCCAACAAAGTGCCGTCTTTGTTTCGCCTTCCCCAAGAGGTTATCTATGTGGTCTTTCCAATTTTAGTTGCTCGTAATTGTAATTCCTAGGTATTTAGTCGAACTAACAGCCCTTAGATTTGTGCGATTTATCGTGCACTCAAAATTTATCCTATTTCTTTTAGTATCCGTGTGGATGACTTCGCACTTTTCTTTGTTTAGTGCCAATTGCCACTTTTCTCACCATATAGAAATTCTCTCTAGATCATTTTGTAGTTGGAACTCATTGTCTGATGATTTTACTAGCCGCTAAATTACAGCGTCAACTGCAAACAATCTAATGGGGCTGCTCAGATTATCAACAAATCATTTGTGTAAATCAGGAACAGTAGAGGGCCTACGACACTACTTCGCGCAACGCTAGATACACTTCTGTTCTACTCGATGATTTACCATCTATCACTAAGAACTTTGACCTCTCTGAGAGGAAATCATATATCCAGTCACACAGCTGAGACGATACTCCATATGCACGCAATTTCATTAATAGTCGCTTGTGAGGAACGGAAATCTAGGAATATGGAATCGATATGAGATCCCTTGTTGACACCACTCATTAGTGCATGGGAATAAAGAGTGAGCTGTGTCGCACATGAACGATATTTTCTGAATCCGTTTTGCTCATGTATCATTAAGTCATTTTCTTCAAGGTGATTCACAATGTTCGAGTACAGTATATGCTCCAAAATACTACTGCAAATTGAGGTCAGTGGTATGGGTTTGTAGTTCAATGAGTTACTCCAACACTCCTGGAAATGGAAAAAAGAACACATTGACACCGGTGTGTCAGACCCACCATACTTGCTCCGGACACTAAGAGAGGGCTGTAAAAGCAATGATCACCCGCACGGCACAGCGGACACACCAGGAACCGCGGTGTTGGCCGTCGAATGGCGCTAGCTGCGCAGCATTTCGGCACCGCCGCCGTCAGTGTCAGCCAGTTTGTCGTGGCATACGGAGCTCCATCGCAGTCTTTAACACTGGTAGCATGCCGCGACAGCGTGGACGTGAACCGTATGTGCAGTTGACGGACTTTGAGCGAGGGCGTATAGTGGGCATGCGGGACGCCGGGTGGACGTACCGCCGAATTGCTCAACACGTGGGGCGTGAGGTCTCCACAGTACATCTATGTTGTCGCCAGTGGTCGGCGGAAGGTGCAAGTGCCCGTCGACCTGGGACCGGACCGCAGCGACGCACGGATGCACGCCAAGACCGTAGGACCCTACACAGTGCCGTAGGGGACCGCACCGCCACTTATCAGCAAATTAGGGACACTGTTGCTCCTGGGGTATCGGCGAGGACCATTCGCAACCGTCTCCATGAAGCTGGGCTACGGTCCCGCACACCGTTAGGCCGTCATCCGCTCACGCCCCAACATCGTGCAGCCCGCCTCCAGTGGTGTCGCGACAGGTGTGAATGGAGGGACGAATGGAGACGTGTCGTCTTCAGCGATGAGAGTCGCTTCTGCCTTGGTGCCAATGATGGTCGTATGCGTGTTTGGCGCCGTGCAGGTGAGCGCCACAATCAGGACTGCATACGACCGAGGCACACAGGGCCAACACCCGGCATCATGGTGTGGGGAGCTATCTCCTACACTGGCCGTACACCTCTGGTGATCGTCGAGGGGACACTGAATAGTGCACGATACATCCACACCGTCATCGAACCCATCGTTCTACCATTCCTAGACCGGCAAGGGAACTTGCTGTTCCAACAGGACAATGCACGTCCGCATGTATCCCGTGCCACTCAACATGCTCTAGAAGGTGTAAGTCAACTACCCTGGCCAGCAAGATCTCCGCATCTGTCCCCCATTGAGCATGTTTGCGACTGGATGAAGCGTCGTCTCACGCGGTCTGCACGTCCAGCACGAACGCTGGTCCAACTGAGGCGCCAGGTGGAAATGGCATGGCAAGCCGTTCCACAGGACTACATCCAGCATCTCTACGATCGTCTCCATGGGAGAATGGCAGCCTGCACTGCTGCGAAAGGTGGATATACACTATACTAGTGCCGACATTGTGCATGCTCTGTTGCCTGGGTCTATGTGCCTGTGGTTCTGTCAGTGTGATCATGTGATGTATCTGACCCCAGGAATGTGTCAATGAAGTTGACTCTTCCTGGGACAATGAATTCACGGTGTTCTTATTTAAATTTCCAGGAGTGTATTTCCTTTCTGGAATTTTGGTGTAACCTGTACTTCTTTCCAGTCTTTGGAAACAGACCTTTCATCAAGTGAGCGGTTATATATGACTGCTAAGAAAGGTGCTGTTGTGTTTGCATACTCTGGAAGGAACTTGACTGGTATACAATCTGGACCGGAAGACTTGCCTTTCTTAAGCGATTTGAGTAGTTTCGCAACACCTAAGAAATGTACTTTTATGTCACTCATGCTAACAGCTGTTCTGGTTTCGAATTCTGGAATATTTACTTCGTCTTCTTTCGTGAAGGAATTATGGAAAACTGTATTTAGTAACTCCGCTTTAGTGGCACCATCATCGGTAACATTTCCATCTCTATCGCACAGTGACGGTAGTGACTGTTTTTTGCCACTGTTGCACTTTACATACGACCAGAATCTCTTAGGGTTTTCTACAATATTTTGAGACAATATTTTATTGTGGAAACTATTAAAAGCATCTCGCACTGACGTCCACACTAAATTTCGAGCTTCCTTGAAACTTAGCCAGTCTTGGACATTTTGCGCTGTTCTGAATTTGCCATGCCTTTTTTGTAGATTCTGCAGCAGTGTTCTGACGTGTTTTGTGTACCATGGTGGCTCAGTCCCGTCTCTTATTAACTTATGTGATATGAATCTATCTATTGCTGTCGATACTGTATCTTTGAATTTGAGCCATACCTGGTCTACACTCACATAATTAGCTGGGAAGGAAGGGAGACTCTCTATTAGTAAGGCATCAAGGGAATTTTTATTGCTGTTGCGTTTATTTTTAGTGGTTTTGGTTGATATGATTTTCAACCTTTCTACAATGACCTTGTGTTCACTAATCCCTGTACCCGTCATGACGCTCTCTATTGTGCCTAAGAGGTCAAGTATGTTTTCGCAACCACTTACAATTCAGCTATGTATCTAACACAATAGATCTTAATTGATGGTGGTCCATAAATCTGGCATCGAGCATTCGAGTAATTGCGATCAAAGCAGGGCTCATACGTTGAAATGAGTTCATATCTTTTAAAAACGCCAGGTAGCATACTGAATGTGCGCCATATATAGCATAGTAATGGTATAAGTTGTGTACTAATCAAGAACGTTGAAGTGACGACGGCTCGTAATCTGTTCTATCTAAATATGCGAGAACACATTACGCACATTTCTTGATTTCACCCACTCAAACATGTTGCATGTGGTATCATTCTATCTTCTCAGCGAATCCGTGGCCCTCAAGGCCAATTGTCGTAACATATTGAGGATCTAAGAGCTCTGGAATATTTTATTTTCTTATGTGTGGGCACAGCTGTGTTCTTGAATAAAGCAGAGTAGTGCAGTCGCAATTCCTTTTCAAAAGTTTTGAAACAGCAATAAATAAAGCAGGAACCTCAGCATCCACGACCATACATTGCACAAAACCCTCACTATCATTGCTCAAACTCACAATCAGAGCTACAACACTGCTACTGTTCCTCCTCCTAGCCTCCAACAGCATCACCTGAATCACAGACGTCCTGCACACTTGAATTTTAATAACTGAATGACGATGGAGTCATAGTGGCTTTTCAGTTATATACAGTTGGTGCTATGATGGTTCAAACAGCAGTCTGTTGTATGCTTGGAATAAAGCATGCTTTGCATTGAGGCCTGTAGGTGGTTTCTGCATAACACGGTATATCTCTTGGAAATGCAGCTTCCACACATGTTATAGGATCCTAACAGACATATGTTTAATACGTATAATTACGTCATAGTATACTCGCACATGTAACAAATAATCCTCATATGACGCTCTAACAGGTTCTTTTTTTCATAACACACTCATTTTAGCCGGCTGAATCATATCCGCCTCGGGGTGTTCCTCTTCCAAAGCGTTAAGCAGGTACGGTGCTTAGTAAGACGAACTTAAAATCTGCTTAGACTCGATACAGAACAGTTTTTCGATAGCATTATTGAATGCCAACATTCCTCTACCAGTTTGCTTCGGTCTAGAAAATTAACCCCGAAAGGATATACACTAGTGTTTTCCACTCGCAATGACTTATTATCCGAGAAATTTGTATGCTCTGGATTTAACGTCTACGATATTTATGGATTTAAATATGGCATAAGGCTCAAATTCACTAAAGGCAAACTTTAACTTAAATGTCCGAATGTATAAGACGTCATTGTGTTGACTAGATTTACAAGTAACAAAAATACGAAAGGGTTTCGTGTATGTGGTGAAATCGAGAAAATAAAGAATCGAGCACATTGTCAAATGTAATAAGACCCTTTATTTCTCGACAAATATGAGATAATAACGATTTTCAGAATGAGAAGTTTCAAACGTCACCCAGTTGGTGCGAGTGTGGACATATAATAATTTTTTGGACGAGGTACATCTGTAAATGATAGACAGAAATGTTATGCTGCTTGAAGTTACCGTGGCTTACGTTCCAACATATCACCAGACGTTTGTGGGAAGTGATTAGATTACTATTTATGTAAAAAAAATATATGCACGTCTAGTTGTAACGGAAGGATAGAGTTGACATGGGTAATTGTGATTTCAACGCATTGAGGAATAAATCCGACCGGAAGGGGTGATAGATTCATTTAGTGAGCAGCTGCACAATATAGCATTGCTAAGTATCAACTGGATCCGCTGTAGTATGCAAACAGGGCGGGCGATACGACTGTAAGGAAATGGATACACAGAACGACATCTCATCGGCACCCTAAGCAAATTCTCACATGTTCTTGGTTGCACTGTCGACTGCGGTCTTTATTACAATACAACAACCCATACCGGTGATGCCTTTCCAACCCTTTCTTCCGCAGGAGTGCTGTTAATTATCATATACTGTCGTAGGCTTGTGTTTTACAACACTTGTTTGGAAGAATCTTTTCGGGATGCAGCAGCTTCCGGAAGCACTGATTGAAAATACCTGTAGTCTATTCTCAAATTTGATTGGCTAGAAAGCATGAATGCATAATTTCCTAGAACTGCGGAAAATCGAGTCACTTAGCCTGTGTGAATGTGGACATATCATAACTTTTCCGGATCCTGTACACATATAAACTATAATCGGAAATGTGTATGTGTTAGAGTGTAAAGTTATTGTGGTCTGTGCTCCTACATGTGCAAAGAAAATGACGAAG